>NC_057408.1:8909738-9215705 GCF_019320065.1 Cervus canadensis
GCTGTGTTCCAGCAAAAGGTTGCTTCTCTGCCATTCTCCTCAGGACAAAGATCCCACAAAGACCGAAAGTCATGGGGCTCGTCGGGGGTCATCCACCCTGAGATGGCACCTTTCCCTAATTCATCTCTTCCTAAGTAATACAAAGGCATTACCCTGATAAACCCCACTGTCTAGACAAAAATCTGGACCCAAAGTGAGTACCATTTTATTTCACCATCATCAAACAACAGAAAAGAAACTATTTCCTTAGTAATGCTTGTTGTGTGTAAAACTCTGTAGAGAAAAAAAAAAAAAAATGTTTAACCGGGAAAAAATATACTATCTATGTATATTATACACAGTAACCAAGCAACAAGAGAGGGAATTCCACAGTTTTGTATGCTTGGTTTTACTCCCTGAGAAATAAGTACTGAAGAAGTTAAACGCAGTAAAGACCATGAGGGCTCTGGAGCCAGATGCCCGGATTGCATTCCAGCTCTGACTTCCTACCTACACAACTTTGGGCAACTTAGTTAAATTCTAGGGGCCTCAGTTTATTCCGTTGTAACTGGAGTAATAACAGTATATGGCAAAATCTTCAGAGATCAACTATATCCATGTCAAGAGCTTGAATACAAGTGTGCAATAAATGTTAGATACTATCTGGACACACCATCAAACACTATTAAAACCTGAATAACCAACTTTCCCAAATAGAAAGTAGCATTTTTAAGAACAGAAATGGAAGTACAGTGAACAAAAGACAAATTCTGCTTTCCAAAGATGCCTGCATAAAGACTTCTGACAAGAATAGAAAGCTTCAGAATACGCTTTTATTCGTTTTAGCTAATTTCAGATATTTAAGGTCATTAATGTGAGCTGCCATAGCTTTTCAGCATTAAATTTCCTTGAATCTTATCTCTATTCCAACTAAAAGACTCAAAAACAAAAAATCACAAAAGGTCACGTTCCCTTCTTAAATGAAATACAGAAGAAACTAGAACACAAGCTGACTGTTCTCATGAAAACAGTGTGTGCAAAATCATACATCCAATTCCACTTTTGATCCCTACTCCAGATGAAATACTTGTAAAAAGGCACAAATGTACTATGGACAAGGCATTAATTACAACAGTTTGCATTATTTCATTATGGGAAACTTCAAATACTAAATAGGACAGAGTAGGATAACGAAGCCCCATGTGCCCATTCCTCAGCTGTGATCAGCTAATGGCCAATCTTTATTTCTCTCTAGTCTCACATACTTGCTCTCTCCAACAAGAAATGTTTTAGCACAGCTCACAGGTTATCATTTTTGCCACATTATTTTAACAGGTTTATTGAAACATAACTGACATACAATCCAATGCCTATGTTTAAAATGTACAGTTTGGTAAGTTTTAACGTATACACCCCCTGGAATTATCACCACAGTCAAGATAATGAACACATCCATCACAGCCAAATGTTCTCTTACGTCTGATGGTAACTTCTTCCTCTCAACCCTCCTGCTCTCCCAACCAGGCAACCATTGACCTATTTTCTACCACTTTAATTAATTATCAGGGTTTTGTATCAATGGAGTCCTAAGGCATGTACTTTTCTGGTCTATATTAGTTCACTCAGCGTAATTATTTTGTTGTTGTTTCTATCAATACTTTCATTCCTTCCTATTGCAGAGTAGTCTTCCATTGTTCAGATACACCATGAGGTGCTTATCTACTCATCCGTTGATGGACTCTTGGCTTGCTTTCTATCTGAGGATGTTACAAATTAAGCTGCTGTGAATATCCATATCCATCAACAACTCTCTGTAGAGACCCATGCTTTCATTACTCTTGGAGAAATATCTAGGAATAAAGTATCTGGGTCGTATGGTAGACATGTGTTTAACTTTTTTAAATTCTAAAACTTTTTCCAAAGCGGTTGTACCATTTTTTATTTCTACCAGCAATGTCTAAGATTTCCAGTTGACCTACATCCTTAAAAATACATGGTATTGTCAACCTTTTCAAGTTTTTACAGTAGTTTGGTGGTAGTTCAATGTGGTTTTATATTTCATTTCTCTTCTCGTGCTTTATTGCCATCCATGTATCTTTGGTGGAGCACCTATTCAAATATTTTATCTATTTCTTTAACTAGATAGTTGTTTTAAATTTTGAAAGTTCCTTATCTGTTAAAGATGTTCCTCTATCTGATATGACTTACTACCTATTTTGTCAGTCGATGACATGTTTGTTGTTGTTTTCTCTTAAAAGTGTCTTTCAAATAGTAGAAGCTCTAAATTTTGATGAAATCTAATTTACCAACTTTTCCTCTTAAGGAGTGTGTTTTCAGTGTCATATCTAGGAAGTCTTTCCCTATTCTTGAAGTTGCAAGAGTTTTTTTTCCTGTAACTTCTTCTAGTTGTTTTACAGTTTTAAGTTTTACTTTTAACCTATAATGCATTTAGAGTTTGTGAGTTCAGTTCCGAGAGTTCAGTTTTTACTTGTGAATATCAAATTTGTTGAAAATGCCTTTTCCCCACTGAATTGCTTTTGCACTGTTGCTAAAAACTGACCGTCTATGTGTGGGCCTATTTCTACTCCTTCTTCTGTTTCACTGTTCTATTCCTTATTCTTGATACCTAGACCACACTGCTTTTCAGTTAGGTAATTTAAGTGCTCAATCTTTGCTCTTTTTATTCCCCAAAGTTATCTTGGCTAGTCTATGTTCTTTGATTTCCACAAGAATTTAATAGTTACCTTGTCTAGTTTTTGAAGTGTCTGTTGATATGCTGATTGGGATTGCACTAAATCTGTGATCAATTTAGAATGAATCAGCACCTTAAAAACTCAGTTGCATTTTCCAATCCATGAATACGGTTTATCTCTCCATTTATTTTAGGTCATCTTTAGTTTCACTCAGGAATTTTTTTTAGTTTTTTAGTTTTCAGTGCACAAGTCTTAAACATATTTTGTCAAATTTATCCCCAAGTATTTCATATTTTTGATGTTATTATAAATAGTACTGTTCTTTTAAGATCAATTTCCCTTTTACATTACTATGACAATTTTTATTGATATAATTGACAGTAAACATTAGTTTCAAGAGTACAACATAGTGATTCCCATTCTTAGCCATCAATATAAAGTCATCAATAATCGTCAATACAATTATTTTTATATTGGTTCTGTATCCCACAAATTTGACTAAACTCAGTTCTAGAAACTAGCGACTCAGTTCACTCACTCAGTCGTGTCCGACTCTTTGCAACCCCATGGACTGCAGCACGCCAGGCCTCCCTGTCCATCGCAAACTCCCGGAGTTTACTCAAACTCATGTCCATCGAGTCAGTGATGCCATTGAACCATCTCATCCTCTGTCGTCCCCTTCTCCTCCTGCCTTCAATCTTTCCCAGCATCAGCTGTTTCGGGTCTTAGCTGTGGCCTGTGGGAGCTCTTGTGCATCACACGTCATCTTTTGCTGTAACACAGACTCCTAGTTGTTGTGCGTGGTCCAGTAGCTGTGATGCACCGGCTTAGTTGCCCCAAGGCACGTGGGATCCTAAGGTTCCCAACCAGAGGTTGAACCTGCGTGCCCTGTGGTGGAGGGTGGGTCCTTAACCACAGGGCCACCAGGAACGTCCCTCTATATATATTCTTGAAATCTGCTCTCAGACATAGTTAAGTTACTTGGGAAGAATCTGATGCTTTTGTGCCTTACTTTTAAGCTTTATTTGTGATAATCAGACCTGCATTTAGTCTGGAGTTCATTTTTTCCCAGCACTGACCCTTCCTGGAATTCTATCGAAGGCCCTGTGAAATATCACACTTTCTACTTTGGCTGCTGGGAGCAAGAAACAAGAATATTCTGGAACCATCATGAACTCAAGATGCCGCTCCCTCTAGCACTTCACAGTGGTTCTCTCCCCTCCGCCGGTGTTTCCTCACAAGCCCACGCTCATCAGTGCCCATCTCAACACTCAAAGGAGACACTCTGCTCATCTCAGGATTTCCCTTGGTGCAGCGCTCTTTTTATTCTGTCCTGCAAATTCTGGTCACCTTGCTTTCCCCCAGACTCAGGAAGGTTACTCTGGAAGACAGGTTTTCCCTGGTTTCCCCATTCCTACACTGAGGCCTGAAAACTTCCCTTAGGTCAAAAGCTGCTGCAATTCTCAAGTTCATTTCATTGGTTTCCCATTCACATATACACATATATATTTTTTAGATTCCATACATAAGAATATCATACAGTATTTGTCTTTCTCTGTCTGACCTATTTTACTTGGCATAATGCCCTCCAAGTATTCCAGCTGGAACACTACTCAGCTCTAAAAAGAACAAAATTTTGCCACTTGCAGCAACATGGATAGATTTGGAGGGCATAAGGCCAAGTGAAATAGGTCAGACAGAGAAAGACAAATACTACATAATGTTGCTTATACATGGAATCTAAAAATACAGCATACTAGTTCAGTTCAGTCACTCAGTCGTGCATACTAGTGGATATGATGAAAAACAAGCAGTCTCAACCTTTAAAACTGTAAATCACTATACTGCACATCTGTAACATATAATATTGTACATCAATCATACTGCAATTAAAAATATAGAATAAGATTTTTTAAAAGGCAGAGGCAACTCTATGTTTGAGGAGTTTAATAAACCTGACACAGAAGGAAGGACAAGCAGAAAAGCAGCAGTCGCTCATATCATCCAGGGTGGAGGGATACTGGGTCCTCTTCGAGGCTTGGACACAGATACGTGTTTTCTGGGCTCAGTGGTCCATTTCTGACTTGACCGATCACACTCTCGGAGTGACCCTGTCTGACATCAATGTTCCATGAAACTGTTTGTGTTACACAGGAGAACACCACGGCCAGTTCCCCCAGGTCAGGTCTGTTTTTCTCTTTCTCATGACTAAGAGGAGCAGAGCCTCACAGCCCTACTGGTAAAAAGTTCAGTTCAGTCGCTCAGTCGTGTCCAACTTTTTGTGACCCCATGCCGTGGACTGCAGCACACCAGGCCTCCCTGTCCATCACCAACTTTGGAACTACTCAAACTCATATCCATCGAGTCGATGGTGCCCTCCAATCATCTCATCCTCTCTCGTCCCCTTCTCCTCCTGCCCTCAATCTTTCCCAGCATCAGGGTCTTTTCCAATGAGTCTGTTCTTCACATCAGGTGGGCAAAGTATTGGAGTTTCAGTTTCAGCATCAGTCCTTCCAATGAGTATTCAGGATTGATTTCCTTTAAGATGGACTGGTTGGATCTCCTTATAGTCCAAGAGACTCTCAAGAGTCTTCTACTGGTAGAAAGACTAAACTAAGTAATTAGAAAATGTATTTCCCATCACTTACAGGACTGAAGAGGCTTTGAGACCCAGTGCAGGAGAGCCACTCACCGAGGAAGCCACCACAATTTCTTGGAAAATGAAAGTAATGGAGTCTCAGAATCAACTTCCATATACAGAGGAGAGTCGTGTCGCTGGCTAGAAGGGCGGAATGGGCATTTTGAAAATGAAGATGGAATGACCTGACGGGGGGAACAGGACTGAAGAGAGCAGCGGTGGGCACCATCTTCCTAGTGAAGATCCCCCCGGCGCAGAATGCAGCCTGTGCGGCTCAAAGGGAAGCCTGGCCTTAGCTCTGGGTTCACGCTCTCATGCCACAGTATCCTTACAGGAGTGCCTGACCCTTGGGTGAAGAAACATACACCACGGAGTCCACAGTATACACAAGGGCCCCGGCGTAGAGAGGCCTCAAACAGCACAAGACGGTCTAGGAAGACCTGGCCTGCTCCTCCCTGGGAGTCAACACCCTCGGAGGGGTAGGAAGAGATAAGAAGGCAACACTAACTCCTCCTAGAGCCTCTGAGGGGCTTCCCAGGTCGCGCTGGTGGTAAAGAACCCGCCTGCCAATGCAGGAGACGTAACAGATGCAGGTTCGATCCTGGGTCAGGAAGATCCCCTGGAGGAGGAAACGGCAACCCACTCCAGTAATCACGCCTGGAGAATCTCACGGACAGAGGAGCCTGGGGGGATACAGACCATGGGGTCACAAAAGGGCCAGACCCGACTGAGCGCGCACATACACACACCATGATTCAGGGCCTGCCCTTCTCCCGCACGGCCTCATCTTAACGGATTACATCTGCAATGACCATTGATGCTGCTCCCAAATAAGGTCATGTTCTGAGGTTACTGGGGGGGGTTAAGACTTCAGCATATTTTTAGGGGGTGGGTGGGACATGATTCAATCCCTAACAGTGTATGTTGTATATTGGGTCATAAGTAAAATGTATATCTTACTGTGAGTCGCAGTCAGGACAGTTTGAAAACTCGGCCTTAAGCCCCTCTAGCCTCCTTGCTTTTCACTCAGCAAAACAAGCACGCTCCCAGGGCAGGACCTTTGACCTGCCGCTCTCTCCGTGTGGCCACGTGCCCAGGCCCATCGTTTCTCCAGGACTCCACTGAAGAGTCAGCTCCCCAGAGAGTACTTTCCCGCCGATGTGACTTAGACGGTACCTTCTGTCGCTCTCCGGCCTTTGACCCTGCTCTATTTTTCTTCAGCACACGAAGCATCCCCTAACAGTCTCTTATAAACACATTTATTTCCTTTTTTCTCCTCTGCTAAAATGTAAGCATCACATGGGGAGAAACTACGTCTGTGTCTCCAGCCTTTTGAACAGGAGGCCCTCAGATATGTGACGCTGAATGAATGCATCTACCTCTGGTGAAAATAAATGGAGCCCAGCCAAATGAGAGCACGATAAGGCTATGTGTTTTCAGGTCCTGCCATTGCAGAGTCAGGCGCCATCCCCGGTGTTTGGCGGAGACTCGGAGGCAGGCCGAGAAGTGGGAATGCTTTTCAGGAGAAAACCGGGGAAAGCTCCAGGTGTGCCCTGGCTGCAGACCCTGAGCGCCGAGCAGCTGCCGGCAGACCAGCTGAGGAGGAGGGAACCCCATGGCGTTGTTTAGGGGTGCATACTTGGCTTTCTCTGGGGAGTCCTAAATTGTAACCTGGGACAGAAAATAAGGGCTCTGTCAGTAATTAATCAGGTCTGGGCTGACTGTGGAGAAGTCACTGTTTCGCTTTCTGGACAGGAGGCTAGAGATAACGGTCTGACTTCCTACACGTGTGACTTAAAGAAGAAGCGCGTTGGCTTCCTGGCTGGTTGCTGCAGACTGCAGGTGAGAGCTCTATTTTTATGTGTGGTCTGGCCATTCTCCATTTGTATATTCATTCTCTCACTATAAAAAGAAATATGCTTGTGAATGTACAGCAAAAGAACTGGGTGGGATACACCTGGAGGTAGGAGTAAAGAGGGACTCACTTTTATGTATAGAAAAAGCATTGTCTCTCTCTCTCTGTATGTGTGTGTGTGTGTGTGTATATATATAGACACACAGTAAACTTGTACTTTTAATTTAGAAAATTTAATCAAAGACGACAATCAAGCAAAGGCAACTTCAAGCCACACTGCCTCCTCTGATGTTTGCAAGTCCATATGGCAAATCTATTTGCTTCGTTACTGACCCTCCTGTGTTTTGGGTTTTTATTTTCTCACTTTTCTAACGTTACTTTTTTTTTAAGTGTTAAACTCCCTTGGGAATTTCAGTTCATGAGTTCTGAGATCACATCTGGTGATCTCTCATTTTTAACTGAACCCTTAAAAACTCAACTTTTCATTCAGTATTCAACTTTCCTAAAAAGCAAGGGAAATGTCATGATTACAAGAATGCCAAGAATTCAAATTTGAGTTGTTTGACTTGAAACTATTTTCCTAGAGCCATGGCGCCACCTAGTGGACCTTTGGTGTATTTTCAGGGATGACAAGGTCCACGTTGCATTTTCACAACTCTCAGCTGACTGAAAAATCCCAGAAACCAAAACACTCCCTTCACCAAGCATTCTGGCTGTGGGAGGCTTTCGTGTATTAATTTACTCTGGCTCTTGTCAAGGAAAATACCCTATGTGGATAATTTACTAACACACTATGTGAACAAATTCATTTTCAATGTAACTGCCAAGAACTCACTGTACCTTGCTCCCCTTACAGGACTTGATGTATCCTATTGTGGTTATCTGCACCTTTCTCAAGCACCAGAGACCGAGGACATCTCTATACCCCTAGAGCCAGCTGAGTCTTGACACACAGGTGATGTTCAACGTTTTGAAGGAATAGCAGACGCCTACCTCCCCCGACCCCACCACCTGGCGTAACATAGATCAGAAAGAAATTCACTTCACAACATATTCATACACAGTTGTCAAGGATACAGTGCTTTCCAACACAGTATACTAATGCATATATATGGAATTTAGAAAGATGGTAACGATGACCCTATATGCCAGACAGCAAAAAAGACACAGATGTAAAGAACAGACTGTGGGACTCTGTGGGAGAAGGTGAGGGTGGGATGATTTGAGAGAATATCATTGAAACATGTCTATTACCATATGTGAAATAGATCACCAGTCCAAGGTTGATGCATGAAACAGGGCACTCAAAGCCAATGCACTGGGATAACCCTGAGGGATAGGATGGGAAGGGAGGTGGGAGCAGGGTCAGGACGGGGGCCACAGGTACACCCATGGCTGATTCATGTCAATGTATGGCAAAAACCACTACAGTGTTGTAAAGTAATTAGCTGCCAATAAAAATAAATCAATAAATTTTTTAAAAAAAGAATACAGTGCTTTGTAAAATATGTATATATATATATATATAAGCTCTCAGAGTGGAGAGGGAAAAAGTACAAATGTCCAAACTGGACATAGTATTAATACATTCAGACAAACAGAATGAATGGTAAGTTCTGAAATAGTTTAGAGGGGTGAGAAATTACTTCTAGCAGGGATGATTAAGAAAGGCCTCACACTCCAAATTCATTTGAGGACAGACCCTAAAGCCACTCAGATCAAGGCATCACTGTAACAGACATGAGTATTCTGTTTGTAAAAACCATGGTCCGCAGAGGAACACACCGAACATGCTGCCAAAGAAAGCTTTGCCTCAAGGTTTTCCTGACCACATGCCCATTAGAATTCTAGTTTTTACTATAAAGCCCATCACATTCTAATGTTTTAATCAAAATAAGATGACCAGAATCATAAAACTTAGCATTTACAGCATTAAACCTAGAAAATATACATTATAGTTAACAGAACATTAAAGCCAAGAGTACCTGATAAGAGAAAGGTTGAGACTTCTTATGAAGTATGTTTCACTGACAATTACTCCGTAACAAATATGTACTCAGAAGAATGTGATAATTAAATTACTGTCTCTGGTTTGAAAATATGTAAAAAGAAAATTTTAATAATTCATACTTCATATATGGACAGTTTCTGATAAAATATGTATCAGAAGAGATTTAATGTAAAAAAAAAAAAAAGCCCATCACAAAAATAAAGCCATTCAGCGACATGAAATCTGAACTCCTCAGTAACATACAGCCAGCGTTCAGTCTATCCTCGGGGCTGGATGAAGCCCTACCCGTCTGCTGCAAATTTCCCTGGAGTTACTACACTCACAAGGAACCAGCTAGGTTGTCAGGATCCAACCATCTTTTGCCTCCCTATCTACCCCTTCAATTCACAGATCAACCCCTTAATGACACACATGGATATTTTTTAAAACACGTGTTAAACTACTGTGATAAACACTTTTACATAATTACTTTATGTCATCCTCACACACTCTATGAAGGAGGAATTGATTCCTCCCATTTTATGAATGAAGACACAAAGCCTCCAAGGAAGAATTCCTTGCAATCAAGCAAGTAAGAAGTCTCAGTCTGGATTTCAACCCCCGTCTCTTAACCCAAATCTAAGGCTCTTTGCACCAGGCAAAGCTGCCTCAAAGTTACTTGATTTCAACAGCAAGGCTCCCAGTAACCACCCATCCTGCCATTTATACCTGGTTATGTACTGTACAGAAAGTCTATCTGCATAAGCTCTGTAAGCTGAGAGGTCACTTCAGCCCACTGCCCCTTCAGTGTAAAGTGAAATTGCTCAGTCATGTCTGACTCTTTGTGACCCCATGGACTGCAGCCCACCAGGCTCCTCCATCCATGGGATTTTCCAGGCAATAGTACTGGAGTGGGTTGCCATTTCTTTCTCCAGGGGATCTTCCCGACCCAGGGGTCGAACCTGGGTCTCCCGCATTGTAGACAGACCCTTTACCATCTGAGCCACCAGGGGATAAAGGGAGAAAAACCACACCAGTCTGGCCCACTTTCCAAGTTGCTCCAAGAGCAAAATGAGATGCAGGAAGTATAAGAAAGTTGCTTAAAAGTACAGACCTCAGCATCGACTGCCTGGAGGTCAACGCCACACGCGCAACTTATTCACTGCCCGGCCTTCATCAAGCTGCCGCATCACTCTCCACTTCTGTTTCTTCCTCTGCAACATGAGAATAATAACCAGGAAGCCAACCTCCTAAGGCTGTTCTGAGAATTAAATAATTTAGATGAAGTTCTTCGTAGGGTACATGGAACCCGGCACTTGTAATGGATGTTACTGACAAATGTATCTAATAGCACTTGGAAAAGAAGACGACTTCTTAACAAGTATAGGATTATTCTTATTATCTATTCCAAGATGACAAGATAACAGGCCTGCCTGGCCTTACCCTGAATTTTACGTTTTTGGTTTTTGGTTTTTTTTTTTGCAAAATTATTCTAAAAATATCAAGTGTTTTTGAATCCTGAAGACTCAAGCAGAGGACAACAGATGAACTGTCAGACGAAGCCTGTGTGTGTTAGAATTCCTGCAGGAAGAGACAACAAATTCGAAGTGTTAAATTTTCATGAAGGGGCTTTTACAAAGGTGCAGGCAGGGCGCAAGAACCTCCCTGTGACGGTGAGGCACCAGGACTGCACAGGGGGGAAGCTTTGATCCTCCTCTGCCCGAATAAAGCAGGAGACGGTGGTGTCACCAGACCTGAAGAGCTGGGGCCACCCCGCAAGGGTGCAGAGAAAAAGGGGGCCACAGCCAATAAAGGGCAGCCTCTCCTCACCTGGTGCCTTCTGATAGCCAAACCCGAATGGAAACCGAAAGCCAGGAAGCTCAGAATGCAACCCAGAGAGGGCAAGTCTCTCCGCGCTGGCCCGGGATAGAGGATGGATTAGCAAAAGGAGGAAGCAGCACACAGTCCTGAGGACTAATCCTAAAACACACTGTCAAGTACAGAGCGGCCCCCATGAGCGCAGGGGCCAGTCCTAGCCTGTTACTGAAGAAAGACAGTCAAAGTGAAAGTCACTCAGTCGGGCCCGATTCTTTGCGACCCCATTGACTATACACTCCATAGAATTCTCCAGGCCAGAATACTGGAGTGGGTAGCCTTTCCCTTCTCCAGGGGATCTTCCCAACCCAGGAATGAAACCAGGGTCGCCTGCATTGCAGGTGAATTCTTTACCAGCTGAGCCACCAAAGAAGCAGGACAGCCTACTCTCAAATCCCGGCTCTGGCCACTTATTCATCGTTACTTATCTTTTCTGTGCTACAGTCCCCTCATCTGTAACACCAGAATAATAGCAATACTGACCCTCTAAGGTTGCTGTGGGAATTAAGCCAAGTTATTATCGAAGGTATTCAGGACGGTGCAGGGTATTTAGCACTGGGTGAACTTCAGTTAGAACTATTGTATAACTATCATCCATTGACCCTGGGGTGGGACTATGGTATTTGTGGAGGTTTACATCATACATTGACTATGCCAAAGCCTTTGATTGTGTGGATCACAATAAACTGTGGAAAATTCTGAAAGAGATGGGAATATCGGACCACCTGACCTGTCTCTTGAGAAACCTGTATGCAGGTCAGGAAGCAACAGTTAGAACTGGACATGGAACAACAGACTGGTTCCAAATAGGAAAAGGAGTACGTCAAGGCTGTATATCGTCACCCTGCTTATTTAACTTATATGCAGAGTGCATCATGAGAAATGATGGGCTGGAGGAAGCACAAGCTGGAATCAAGATTGCCAGGAGAAATATCAATAACCTCAGATATGCAGATGACACCACCCCCTACGGCAGAAAGTGAAGAACAACTAAAAAGCCTCTTGATGAAAGTGAAAAAAAGAGGAGAGTGAAAAAGTTGGCTTAAAGCTCAACATTCAGAAAACTAAGATCATGGCATCCAGTCCCATCACTTCATCACAGATAGATGGGGAAACAGTGGCTGACTTTACTTTTCTGGGCTCCAAAATCACAGCAGATGGTGATTGCAGTCATCAAATTAAAAGACGCTTACTCCTTGGAAGGAAAGTTATGACCAACTGAGACAGCATATTAAAAAGCAGAGACATCACTTTGCCAACAAAGGTCCATCTAGACAAGGCTATGGTTTTTCCAGTGGTCATGTATGGATGTGAGAGTTGGACTATAAAGAAAGCTGAGCACCAAAGAATTGATGCTTTTGAACTGTGGTGTTGGAGAAGACTCTTGAGAGTCCCTTGGACTGCAAGAAGATCCATCCAGTCCATCCTAACGGAGATCAGTCCTGGGTGTTCATTGGAAGGACTGATGTTGAAGCTGAAACTCCAATACTTTGGCCACCTGATGCAAAGAGCTGACTCATTGGAAAAGACCCTGATGCTGGGAGGGATTGGGGGCAGGAGGAGAAGGGGACGACAGAGGATGACATGGCTGGATGGCATCATCAACTCGATGGACACGGGTTTGGGTGGACTCTGGGAGTTGGTGATGGACAGAGAGGCCTGGCGTGCTGCGATTCATGGGGTCGCAAAGGGTCAGACACGACTGAGCAACTGAACTGAACACCATACATCAGTGAACCCTTCTGGCACTAAGAAAAGCACAGGGTCATGATGTTTACTTGCCATGTACACCAACAAAACACACTGACTCCCACTGTACTGTGACGGAGGTGGACTTAATATGTACACACACAAAAAGTGAAAATGTCAGTCACTCAGTCACGTCTGACTCTCTGCGACCCCACAGACTGTAGCCCGCCTGGTTCCTCTGTCCATGGGATTCTCCAGGCAAGAATACTGGAGTGGGTAGCCAGTCCCTTCTCCAGGGGATCTCCCCCACCCAGGGATGAAGCCCAGGTGTCCTACATTGCAGGCAGATTCTTCACCCTCTGAGCCACCAGGGAAGCCCTGTATATATATACACAACCTACTGGGGAACAGTAGGTTCCTGTCCTAGGGAACAGCCTCATTTGTGGACTTCCTTCAGTCTGTGTCAACCCGACTGAAGACAGAAGAGTCAGTGTCCCCAAAGCCTACACCTCTCCATGCGTCCTCTGAGGAAGGCGTCCAAACACAGGAGCATATAACAACACACATCCCTGTCCATTTTTCCTTTGGAGGCAGCAAACACATTTCCCCAGTGGGCTTCTACTTGCTCGTTTCCTTCTCTTCAGACCAAAACTGCTTCATTTTAATCTTGGCAGCCGGTGTCAAGTTTCCCGTCAGCAAAGCCGGACGGAAGCTGCAGGCGGCCGGAAGCTGCGGCCGGCAAACAGCCGCGGAGGCGCCGAGTCCCGGAAGTCAGCCCAACGTCGCCGGCCTCTGCCACGCAGACTCTAAGGGCCGGCAGCACCCATGCCACAGGACCCCCGGCCGGCCTCTGAGGACACGGGCACGCGTCTGGAGCCTGGGGACGCTTGTGTTTTTTAGTACAAGAGATAAAACAGAAGAATGATTAGAGAAAAGGAGTATGAATGAACTCCTTCCAGAGGCATCTCAAGAGGGGAATCAAAGCAGCAAAATATCTGCCAAAAGAAATACTAGGTGGACTTCAAAAGTTATCAGATTTATATCACACCAAGGCTCTCTGAACATGAAAGCACCCAGTTCTGTTGCTTCAAACACCTTTTACCTCAGACCTGAGAGAAATGAGCCCCATCTCTTCAAGATAAATCATCCTCCTGCATGACTTCCCTAATGGCTCAGTGATCAGGAATCTGCCTGCCAATGCAGGAAACTCAGGTTCAATCCCCAGGTGGGTAAGATTCCCCGGAGAAGGGGATGGTGACCCGCTCCATTATTCTTGCCTGGAGAATCCTCATGAACAGAGGAGCCTGGAGGGCTGCAGTCCGCAGGGTCACAAAGAGTTGGACATGACTGACTGAGCGACTAAACAACAATTCGTGCACAGCTACAACACATTCCACTCAGATGACTATTATTTCACACACGTTAAAAAAAAAAAGACTCACTTTAATTAAACTTCACTTATTAACTTTGAGCCTAAATAGCTTTTGTGGGTTTGGTTTGGTTTGATTATGGAGACAAACATCTATTACCCTGGGAAAGCCATGTCTGTGTAGGGTTTGTTCATGAAGATACAGATTATGGGTATCTCAAACTCATGGAACACTTAAAATTTTCTAAGTTTTACAAGGATCATCCTATTGGTTTCTCACAAATACAACATCAATGAATTGATTCTTTGTTTTTCCATCTTGCCGACCAGAAAACTAAAGTTTAGTTTCTAGTGTTAGTGAAAGTCTTAGAAACTCTTAGAAATAGCATTATGGCAGTTTCCAGTTCACATCATGTTTAGAGAAAATGTGTAGACAATATAAACCAAATATTACAGACATAGGGGCAGTTTCCTAGCTGTGAAGCAGAGTGAAATTGAATACATGAACAGCACTGAAATGAAGTTGCTGGGTAAGACCATTTTAGTGATAATGGCCTGTTAACTCAGACCCACCACAAATTCATAAAGCTGAGGGTCCATGTGAACACTGGTTCACAGAAAAGGGGGAGGCCCTGGTAGAGATGTTTCTCTACCCCAGGGGGAGACTGAAAAGAACACAGATTAAGGCAGAGTTAGGGAGCTTGGGATCAACATGTACACACTGCTCTACTTCTAACGGATAACCAACGAGGTCCTACAGCATAGCGCAGGGAACTCTGCTCAGTATTACTGGCAGCCTGGATGGGAGGGGAGTTTGGCGGAGAATGGATGCACACATATATATGACTGAGTCCCTCTGCCATCCACTTGAAACTATCGTAACATTGTTAATAGGCTATATTCAAATACAAAATAAAGTTTATAAAAGCAGAGTCAGTCTACCACTGAGAACAGAATCTCAAAAGTCTCCAAGGTGGCATTCAAAGAAGACCCAAGTCTAAGGTGAGGCCTGGGTTCCCCTGGGATCCAAAAAGGCTAACGGGGCTTCCCAGCACCTGCCTTTGAGAAAGGCAAGTGGACTTGGAGGGAGGAAATGGCCTTGGAAGCACTTCATCGTGGAGGGCCATCAACCCCCTCCTAGGAAGGTGAGCAGTCTCTCAAAAGTTTCCCAGACCCTCTTATCAGATTATGGGTGGGGGAGGGGTCTTCTAAACCCCCCACTTCGGAGTTAGGGCTGCTGGTTATCTGGAAGCTGGTGAGTCACTCAGCAGAAAAGAAGTCAGGAAAGGGAGGGTCGGGGGAATGCCTTTGGTCCCACTTCGTCACCACCTTCGGCTGTAGGTGACATGACTTAAGCTGTCTGGCCAGCGCTTGCTGAGAGAACTACCTACTGACAGCTCTAACTAACTAACTAGGGGAGCCCGGTGAAAAGTGAAAATGTGGGGCTCTGGCCAAGAACAGGGAAAGAAAAAAAACCCTCTCCACAGGCCCAACACCCTGACCCAGGGCGAGTCCCAAGGCACTGCAACCTTCCTGCCAGGATGAGATTGGTACTTACGAGGGAAGGGCAAGAGGCCCGCTCAGTTGCCTCCAGAACATACTGGAATAGATGCCTCCTTGTATCACCCCAAGACACAGCAGGGTACACACCACTCCAAGCCTCCACACCCAAGTCCCCCACACAGGCCACACACACAGCACGTGTGCTAAGAGAAAGCTAGAGACTGGGAGGCCAGGCAGGGCCTGGGGTGTGAAACAGTGGGGAAAAGGCCTCCAGAAGAAGCAGGGAGACAGCAAGAAGCAGGTCTGTGCAGGGGCCAAGGCGCTAAGCCCCTGACACGCTCCACTAGCCTGACTTCATTTCCAAAACCCAAAGATAAAATGATTAAGAATTTCAAAACAGCCTCCTCTTGGGCCTTACGCTCCAACGGTGGGGCCATTCTGAGCACACACCCAGTACAACTGCCCTGGTCACACGTTCACGAAGCAGGCCCACCCTGCTGGGCAAGAGGAAACCGGCAGCAACAGGCCACAAGGTGGGTGCCCCCGGTGGGGACTGGGAGCTGGGAAGGAAGAGGTTAAGGTTCAGGAGATCTCTCACACTACAGGGCTTTACCAGGGGGAGGCTGCCTTAAAGAGTTTTCAGCCACAAAGGATGAGCCTGAAAGAACGAGCTTGTGATACTCACCCTCTGAGGGGTTTGAGAGCTGGGCAGAGAGCTGAGACAGGGCTACCCAATGGATAGAGGACACGACCTTGCTGCCTTCGATATGAAACTGTTCACAGACTAGAGCAGCACCTTCAACATTGAAGACGGCCAGTTCTCCACCAGCAGTTATGCGAGAGGATCCAGCACTTGACACTCAGGCACCAGAGGGAACAGCAAGGGAGAAGGGGCCGGCGAGAGGGCAGACTAACATAGTCCAGTTTCCAGAATTTGCTGGGTTTGGAGGCAAATGAGAGAAAGTGGGGAGGCCCTGAAATGAGTAGGTGATTGAGGTTTTAAAAAGAACAGGAAAAAATTTAAGAACAGGAATGAGACTACGTTCATGTCCAAAAGAAACTGAAATATTAGAGACTCAACCCAAACTGTCATTAAGGACATCAGTTTCTCAGCAGGAAAGAGAAGCCTGACTGACACTATCTGATATCGGAAAGGTAATGTCATTGTGTGTTTACATCTGACAAGTCGAAACTGTTTGATCAAAACGATTATGCACAACCTCAGTGACTGCTCCAAGAAATGGAAAAGAGATCTTGCCCTTACTTCTGAAAGGATTTAAGTACAAATGACTTGCAATATTATATTGGTTTCAAGTGTACAACATAGTGATTCAATATTTTTATACACCATGAACAATATAAAGACACTACAATATCACCAATTGTTTTCCCTGGGCTGTGCATTACCTCACCATGACTTATTTATAACTGAAAGTCTGCATCTCTTAATCCCTTCTACCTATTTCATCCACCCTTTCTCCTCTTGCAACCACTAGTTCATTCACTCTATCTATGAGTCTGTTTTTTGGGGGTTTTTTATAGTTTTTCTTTTTTTTTTTTTAGTTTTTGTTTTTTGTTTTTTTTTTTTATGTGAATCATTCTTCTCAAAGTCTTTATTGAATCTGTTACAATATAGATTCTGTTTTATGTTCTGGTATTGTGGCTACAGGCCATGTGGGAATCAGTTCCCTGACCAGGGATTGAACCTGTGCCCTCTACATTGGAAGCCCGAGTCTTAACCGCTGGACGGCCAGGTAAGACCCTGTTTCTGTTTTGTTTCATTTATTCACTTTGCTTTTTAGATTCCACCTCTAAGTGAAAACATACAGTATTTGTCTTTAACAGACTCATAGATACTGGGGGTTCAAAAAAGCAGTTTCCCTAAGTACAAATCACTGTTCCCCTCCTTGCATCTTCAGGCCACATACCCACCGTGTGACTTCCCAGCCAAAAATAGATGACCTGTGTCTACTAGAATACAAATGCTTAGGCAATTTGCAAATGACTTCCTGTTATTACCAATTTTTGCAACAATTTCAGAAAGTTTCTAATTATTTGGTTAAATTATTTCTAGGGCAAGCTGTGCCCTCATTCAGAGTGTGATTTAATTAGATGTTGTCATAGTAGTCTCAGTGAGAAATCCAAATTACAGGTAGACTAACTTGCAGGTAGATTGGCTCATGGAGGGTTATCGGTCTAAATTACATCAAGGTTACACCTTGGCAAGAGCACGCTATTTTGACTGCTTGATGGATCAGTTCAATGAAATAAACGGTGAATCTGCTTAACATACTGAATGTACCAGCTGTGATCAACTGACTGGGGAACAAGTGGTTTTCATATCATGTAAACCAAGTGAAGGCCATGACTTGGACTTCTGGTTTGGGGGGAAAAAAATACAAATCCTTGAATCTCATTTGAAACCCATGTGGTCCTTCTCAAAACCACTTTTAAACTAAAACTTCAATCAGAAGATCAATCTTTAGGAAGCCTATAGCCAGGGCAAATTACACACCACAGGTCAGACCACACCACACAGCAGGTCTGCCTGGTTCCTACTTTTGTAAATAACTTCTTGTTGGAACAGTCGCACCCATTTATATATTGTTTATAGCTGATTTCACACTGCAACGGCAGAGTTGAACAGTTAAAAAAAACAAAACAAAACAACAGCTGGCCCTCTGGCCCGCTGTTGGTTTAGGATAGATTCCTAATTCCAGTCAGTGAGAAGTCTGAAGAAGTCAGGTAAAGTGGAGGAAAGGAGACGCTTCAGAGAAAATTCTAAGGAAGAGACAATAATCTCGTCTTTCTCTAGCACCTGTCATCACAAAATGTTCTGCTGAAACTGCTGCCTTCTTGTCACTAGTCTGAGGAAGAAGCCAGCCCAGGAAAGGGGCAGAAAAGCAGAACTGGCCGTGCAGTACAACCTCTGAAGCCCACCCTAGCTTTGGATTTTTTGTTATTAAAAGAAAATAAATTTTTTTTACTGTTGATGCCAATTTGATTTATTCCCAGTAACTGACAAAATCCAATTAAAACTCTGGTAGAATATGGAGCTAGGATGAATGCAGTTTTAGTAGGGTTAAGGATAACTGGAGTTTTTGAGAAATTACTTACCCTCAAGTAAAAACTAAGTAGCCAAGCTCTGTTTTCCTAAAATAAGCTTCTCTCCCACTGTTACACAATGGACTACTATCCAGCAGATGATGAGTAACTGATTTGAACATTTCATTCAAAAACAATTTGGGAGTGTTCTTGTATTACAACAGAAACATTTTCAAAAGACAAAGACACTTTTTGTCATTAGCTATTTTAACATGGCAAACATACATAATGTGATGTTCGCTGAGTTTTGAATAAATGGCAAAGCTTTTTCTTACACTTAAGACCTCAGTGCTAAAGAAACCCCACGCTAGTAACACTTTTGAGACTAAGGAAGAGACAGAGAAGTTGCCAGCATGTTGTTAAGAAACAGTAGCATCCACAAGGTCAAACTCAAAACTAAACCTCTTAGAACCAAAGAATCCCAGTCGTGGAAGGACCAGGGGAAGGAATCCTCTCCAATCGCTTCTTCAGCCATAAGGGACTGTCCCATTTCCTCTACTCAGATGCCTCCCTTCAAAGTGGTTTTATCCTTTGAAGGCTAAACACATCACGTGTTCACACACCAAAGTTCACCACAACTGAATTCCATAACTTTGGAAATGTCTCTCTTTTTAAATGTCCTCACAAGGCTCAGATAAAGTCTTCTCCTACCCTCTCATTTTCCAACGACAATTCACCATCATTTTAATTACAGTCAGACAGAGGTTCAGTTGGGAAATTCACTACCATATGACATCAGCATTCAACCACTTCGCTGAACAAGCCCAATCCACAGAATTTCATCAAGCAACTTAATCTTTCTCTGTCCCTTAAAATGTGCTCCATAGGACGGTACTGCCCTTGACGAAAATGAAAGTTGACCCTATGAATTCTCTGGTTTCTTCTGGGTCATTAAATTGAGACATTCAAACATATACATTACAACACAGAGAGCTCAACCCGGCGCTCTGCGACAGCCTGGAGGGGTGGGATGGGGTGGGGTGGGGGGGGACAGATGTACACTTAGGCTGATTCTCCTTGTTGGATGGCAGAAACCAACATGCCAGTGTAAAGCAATTATCCTCCAATTAAAAATAAACTTTTTTTAAAAATCCAAACACTTGAGAAAAGGCAGTTCCAACTTGGTGATTCAAATATTCAGTCCCGTATCATGATCAAAACTGAGTCTTGACATAAAGTCGAAGCATCTTAAATCCTTTCTCTTTGGTGCCAACGAGAAGCAAGCAATGCGGTGCTGTTAGCTGCTACATTGCTTTTCCAGCCTGACCTTCCACCTCCCTCTACAACTTTGCTAATGGCAGTTTGCGATTCCCCCAGAGTTAAAGTGAGGCAAGAAGAGACCAGGAAAGTTCCAGCCTGAAGTGGATATTACCACTGTGCATGGGCAACTGGCCGACACGTGTTAGGTCTCTAGATGGTCTACTTAGAGCCCCAAGGGTCCCCTTAGACTTCAGAAAAGAGACTGAGCACAACTTACACCTCTCCAAAGGCTTTAGATGGACTTGTTCTCCTTAAAGGATCAAATCAGTAGCTCTTGTCACCACCAACATACTCCCACAAAGCCATCCCTGATATTCTATCCCTACCCTTTTATTATACCCTGTATGTGAGTCAGGTCATTAGAAGTCATAGTTCCTCCACTTCACACCCATTAGGATGTCTACTACAAAAACAAAAAGAAAACAGAAAATAACCAGTGCAGGCGAGGATGTGGAAAAATTAAAATCTATGTGCACTATTATTTGGAAGTACAAAATGAAGTTATTGTGGAAAAGAGTAGATGCTTCCTTGAATAATTAAAAACAGAACTGCCATGTGATCCACAATTCCACTTCCACTAAACCCCAAAAAATCAAAAGTAATTTCCCAAACACATTTATACACCCATGTTCATAGCAGCATGATTCACATTAGCAAAAAGGTGGATACAACCCAAGTGTCCATCAACAGACACATGGACTTTAAAATGTGGTATATACAGCCAAGAAGTATTAATTAACCTAAACAAGGAAGGAAATTCTGACATGTGTCACAACATAAAGGAGCCTTAAGAATATTACACAAAATAAGCCAGTCACAAAAAGACAAGTACTGTATGATTCTACTTATATGAGGTACTTAGAATAGATACATTCATAGAAATAGAAGGATGGTTTCCAGGGACTAAGGGGACAGAAGAATGAGGATGTATTGTTTAAAGGGTACAGAGCTTCAACTTGGGAAGATGAAAAAGTTCTGGAGATGGATGGCGGTGATGCTGCAAAACCACATCAAAGTACTTAATACCAACTGTACACTTAAAAAAATTAGGATGGTAAATTTCATATTATGTATATTTGCCACAAATAAAAGTTTAAAATAAAAAGTTTTGATTCCTTCTGTTACCATCTTCTTTGCAAATATAATTTATATTCCAGTCTCAGCTAAAACCCCCATGTTATCATCGTACCATATATTCACCAACCACAAAGTGCATTCTGATTTCATAAATATTAAAACGTGAAGAAGGGACTTGTCTTAGAATCAGCAAGATGTGATATTCAGGATTTCCAGGCAAATCAACCACAGCTCCAGAAACATTACTAAACCTTGATGGCCAGGATACTGCTGAACCTATCACCTCAGGATTGTTCTAGCAAAGTACAAGACATTTTTCCTTGAAAGCATTTTCCGAGCTCCAACTCTCACCAGGCTGATTTAGAAAATTAACTTGTCTCTCTGGCACCACTTCTGAATTAAAATTTATGTCCCAAGTCTCTTTGACCTACACCCACTCACTCACTCACACCAAAGAGAGGATTTTTATGCTATAGCACTATTTTCACACTTGGAATTCAAAATAGCACCATCTAACATTTCCAGTTACAGAAAACTTACCACAAGCGAAACCAAGAATAATCACATGGTTGCCCTGAAACAACACTGGAGCTGATTCAAAATCACCTGGTCTCATTATTTTTACCCTTGTCCTCAAATGAAATAGGAGGTGCCAGCACAACTCAAGGAAATCCTTGAGAGGAAAATTGTAAATCACTCATATTATGACAAGGAAAGATTTACAGGTGTAATAGAAAAGCACAAATTTAGCAAGTGCAAGATTAAAACATAGTATTCTGAAGTGCACTTAGCATTAAATGCTGAGCTCAACTGCATACAAGTGCGTAGAAATTGTGGACTCTAAAGAGATTCAATGAGTTAGCAATAACAGGCAAAATACCAGTTTTACATCATACCCACAGCAGGAAAATAGTAATCAATATACATTACCAATCATGCATGGTCCACAGTCCTTCACGGGGGAGAGTGTAATGGGAAATTAAGAATATGCAGAATACAGCTTAGCAGTTAAGAAAGCCAAGCTCATTTTGTGAAACTCCCTGGATTCGAATTTCAGCTCTGCCACTTATCAGCTCCAAAACCTTTAATGAGATTCTAAATCCTTCTGTCTCTTCATCTGTAAAATGGAAATAAAAATGGCACTTCATTAATAGCGAGGATGGGAAAAGTCAAGAAAATAATGTAGCTAAAATACTGAGCACATTGCCAAGTGTATAGAAACGTCTCAGTATTTTTTATGTAACAGAGGAAAGTATAAAGTTTTCAGTAGCAGACATGTAGAAGAAATTTAGAGTTGATCTAGCTAGAACTTTTTAACTGGAGGATAACTGCTTTACAATGTTGTATTCGTTACTGTTGTACAACCACAGTGCAGCTCTAAGTATACACATGTTAACCCCCCCTTCTCCAGCCTCCCTCCCTCACTCCCCCCAATCCCCCCTCCCTAGGCCATCACAGAGCAGCAAGCTGAGCTCCCTGTGTATGCAGCTTGTCCCCACTAGCTAGCTATTTACACATGGTAGTGTGTGTATGTCAATGCTATGCTCTCAATCCACCCCATCCTCTCCTTCCCCCGCTGTGTCCACAGGTTCATCCTCTGCATCTCTATTCTTGCCCTGCAAATAGGTTCATCAGTACCATTTTCATCTAGGATTTTGGACTCAGATTTGTTATCAACACCGCTGGAGTAATCTCCAATTAACAGTGAAAGCCACTCAGTCATGTCCGACTCTGCGACCCCATGGACTATACAGTCCATGGCATTCTCCAGGCCAGAATACTGGAGAGGGTAGCCTTTCCCTTCTCCAGGGTATCTGCCCGACCCAGGGATCCAACCCAGGTCTCCCGCATTGCAGGCAGATTCTTTACCAGCTGAGCCACAAGGGAAGCCCAAGAATATTGGAGTGGGTAGCCTATCCCTTCTCCAGCGGATCTTCTGGACCCAGAAATCGAACTGGGGTCTCCTGCATTGCAGGCAGATTCTTTACCACCTGAGCTCTCAGGGAAGTCCTCTCCAACTAACAGGCGGATAGTTAATCCACAGCCATGGTTCACCAACTTCAGTGATCAGAATTACTGGGACAGTGTGTTAAAACCCAGGTTGCCGGGCCCAGAGTCTCTGATTTGGTAGGTGTGGAGTACGCCTGGAAATGTGCATTTCTAACAAGTTCCCAGGTGATCCTGATGCTGCTGGTTTGATAACCACACTTGGGAGAACCACTGGTCTACACTCTGCTACCCCCACGACTACCACCATCTCCCTTTTCAACTTTACCCCAATACTCCTTCTGACCTCAAGGACTAACCTGAGTGCCTCATTCTGAAGACAGGCTGCCACTCTGTTCTGATGGCTGATATGTCATCCAAACACAACTACTCAAAAAGTTCAGCCACCTCCAGGGCTTCACCATATCTGAGTCCTGAGCCCAAGGGCCATTAGGACTGATCCCACCAAATCCTAGGCTTCCCTCGTAGCTCAGAATTTGCCTGCAATGCAGGAGATTCCTGTGTCGGGAAGATCCCCTGAAAAGGAAATGGCTACCCACTCCAGTGTTCTTGCCTGGAGGATTCCATGGACAGAGGAGCCTGGCGGGCTACAATCCATGAGGTCACAAGAGTCGGACACGACTTAGCGACTAAACCACCACCACCAAATACTATGCAAGTGTCCCTTAAAGCTATAGAGAGCCTTCGCATGCCTGGGAACCAAGAAGGCAGAGCCCATATGTAGCTTCTTTCTGCCCGTGTCTCTGGTACCTTCCACCTCCAGAGTCTGCACCATCTGCACACCTGTGCTGAGTTAGCCGGCAGATGAACAAGACCTGATTTTCCAGCGTCTTTCTAAGCTGCTTCCAGGTGTTTTCATTTACGGTCACACTAGCACAGTTCAGATGCACACACAGATGCAACAAATGACACCAGTGAATGATACGTGCTTGGAGGAACGACCCTAAGGGTGATGTTCATCGATTACACGTCTGAAACAGGAGCACCACCTGCTCCTCTTGGTCTCTTCCATCTACCACTGCCTTTATACTTTGAATTGTCTTTAAATATATTCTGTAATAATACTGAGTTCAGGATAGCAGCCCACTTTAATTTTTTATCCATTCCAAACTCAGCACAAGCACATTTTTTTAATGCAGGAAACATTTTAATTGCCTAATCCAAGCAGTTTTAATAGAAAATCCTATTGGAAAATCCCAATTTGAATTCTATCAGTGCCTGCACTATAAACCCATCCAACCACCAAGGTCAGAAGACAGCCCCACCCTAGGACCAAATTGGCTTCAGCTGTCTCTAACACCTGATTAACTAGCTCACACTGACGCCAGTACACCTGAGCCCACCGCCCGCCTCTTGTGCTCAGACTGAACCTTTAGAAATTTGAAATCCATCTGAATTTGTCTGGAGTTTCCCACCCACCACTGGATTCCATATCTAGTGTGTTCTCCAGTGCAGTTCTCCCAGCAGCCCGCTGCATATAATGTGGACCCTTCTCTTCAGAAAGCACTCCAATAATTCCAAGATGGGCTGGATCACTGTAAACAGGCATAAAACTGAAGCTACACAAATTCCCCTCAGGTCATCAGTTTCATAAAAAAATAGCAGACTGAAATTACCCCCACCCTTCTATCCTGCCGGTGTTAAAAGTCTTTGAAATATAAGAAAAGTATCATTTCTAAGGGCTTCCCTGGTGCCTCCATGGTAAAGAACCTGCCTGCCCATGCAGGACACCCAGCTCCAATCCTTGGATCAGGAAGATCCCCTGGAGAAGGAAATGGCAACCCACTCCAATATTCTTGACTGGGAAATCCCATGGACAGAGGAGCCTGCAGGGCTACAGTCCATGGGGTCACAAAGAGATAGACAGGACTGAGTGACTAAACAACAAAAATATCATTTCTAAAGGAATACATCAATAATTTTATAATATAAGCAAATATTAAATCTGGATACATTCAAATCCATAGTCTAAGAAACTGTCATTGTCCCCATGCCACTGAATTTCAGACCTGTTTATTTTTATAGTAACCAATCAACAGATATTGTCCAAAGCTGATAAATCAATACACAGAAATACACAAGTTAGACTTACAGTGGTAACCAGCAAAAGAACAAAACTGAAACCTATTCAAAGGAGTCACTTATAGGGAATTTCATTTAAAAAACGGTAATAGGTCAGAAAAAAAGGTTTTGCTTTATATTTTACATGTTTCTGCAACACTCATGGTTCTTATCATACACATATATTATCTCCATAATTGTAAGAAATATAAAATAAGTAAATAGCATCCTCATTTCAAGCGACTAGTGAAATGATCTAAGTCGATGTGTGCATGTTGGTCTGCAACCACAAGAGCTTTCTGGATAAAGTCTGAAACTGGTCTTCTGGACACGGAGGGTAGAAAGAAACCAAAGAAAGAGATGGATCACTCCAGATAGGTTTGTGGGGGGCAGGTTTGATAAGAAAGGGAATTCACTTACGAGGCTTGTTTTAGGTGGCTGCCAGTCGAGTAGATCTTCATAGCCTTCCTCCAGAATCTCAAGTTCCCACAAAGGCCTCCGTGGGGTTCAGGCACGAATGCAGATCAGAGTCTTAACAACACGCTGCTCTCTCTAGGCTGCGAACTTGAAAGTGGCTCCCGAGTTGGAAACCGTGGGCGGAGAGTATATTTCACGGACAAGGGAGGGGCTAGGAGCCTCCTATTGCCAGGGTCAACAGGTGGTTGTGGTTACATCCTCTCTGTGGCCTCCTCCAATAACACCTCATCAAATACTGCTGCTAAGTCGCTTCAGTCGTGTCGGACTCTGTGCGACCCCATAGACGGCAGCCCACCCTCCGCCATCCCTGGGATTCTCCAGGCAAGAATACTGGAGTGGGTTGCCATTTCCTTCTCCAATGCATGAAAGTGAAAAGTGAAAGTGATGTCACTCAGTTGTGTCCGACTTGTAGCGACCCCATGACTGCAGCCCACCAGGCTCCTCCATCCATGGGATTTTCCAGGCAAGAGTACTGGAGTGGGGTGCCATTGCCTTCTCCCATCAAATACTAAAAGGGATAAAGAAAGCAAGATAGGTATATAGTGATATATAAAGGAACTTTGGAATGCTATTAAAAAAATTTTTTTAATAGTTGCAATAGGCAAACCGTATAGCCTGATCAGGGGCTTCCCTGGTAGCTCAGCTGGTAAAGAATCTGCCAGCAATGCAGGAGACCCCAGTTTGATTCCTGGGTTGGGAAGATCCCCTGGAGAAGAGATAGGCTACCCACTCCAGTATACATGGGCTTCCCTGGTGGCTCAGATGATAAAGAATCCGCCTATAATGCAGGAGACCTGAGTCTGATCCCTGGGTTGGGAAGATCCCCTGGAGAAGTGCATGGCAACCCACTCCAGTATTCTTGCCTGGTGAATCCCATGGAGAGAAGAGCCTGGTGGGCTACATACAGTTCATGGACTCCCAAAGAGTTGGACACAACTGAGTGACTAAGCACAGCACAGCGTAGCCTGGTCAGACTAAAGTAAAAATAACACACACACACATGCACACACACAGAGAGAGACTTCTATAAGCATAGAGAAACATGGGAAATACATCAAGATTAAAAATATGGAGAAAGTCTTATTTTCCATGCTTTTGTAACTTTTGAGCTTCACATGGTGAGTGTATATCACCTTTGCAACTTGAAAGATACGGTTCTTTGTTAAAGGTTGATTTTATTAACTTATTTATGGATGCACTGGATCTTCCTTTCTGCACGCAGGCCTCCTCTAGCTGCAGGAAGCAGGGGCTATTGTCTAGTTGTGGTGCACAGGCTTCTCATTGCAGTGGTCTCTCTTGTTGCAGAGCACAGGCTCGGTAGTTTGGCGCTGGGGCTTTGATGTCCTGCAGCTCGTGGGATCTTCCCTGACCAGGGATTGAACCCAAGTCTCCTACGTTGGCAGGAGGATTCTTTACCACTGAGCCACCAGGGAAGCCCAAGATTCTTTAAAATAACATGCATACACGTGTGCTTTTTGAGACCTAGAAAATATAAAGCAGTGGGCTTAAATTGTATTTGTAATTTCACGGACACTTGCAGAGATAGAATCTTAATGCCTTATTCAGAATCACCCTGCTGAAAAGCGTCAGAACCAGATTTAGACTATAGGCATCCTGGAACAGGAGAAAAACCAGTGCATTTAACTTTCCAAGTTTTTCTAACAAATTAACCGGTAACTATTGCGCCTTCTCTGATTCCATTATCAAATACTGTCTTCATTCGAGTTGCTATAACAAAATACCATAGACTGGGTAGCCTAAACAACCAACATTTACAGCTTAGCCTTGAACAACATGGGTTTAAGCTGTATGGGGCCACATTTTCGTGGATTTTTACCAATAAATATCTTGGAAAAATTTTTAGAGATTTATGACAACTTGAAAAACTTGCTAAGCCATGTAGTTGAGAAATACAATATTAAAAAACTATGTCATGAAAGCATAAAATATATGTAGGTATACATATAACACACAAAATATGTTCACTGACTGTTTATGTTATTTTTAAGGTTTCTGGTCAACAGTAGGCTATTAATGGTTAAGTTTGGGGAAGTCAAAAGTTATACATAGATTTTTGACTGTGCGGGTGATCAGTGCCTTTAATTCCCAAGCTGTTCAAGGGTCAGCTATATTCCCTCTAGTTTTGGAGGCTGTGAAGTCTGAGATCAGGGTGCCACCATACTGGAATCTGATGAAGACCTTCCTTCAGGTCTTCATGGCTGGCTGCCTTCCTGCCGCATCCTCCCGTGGGGTGGGCTGGAGAGGGGTGGGCAGACAGAGCTCTCATCTCGTCCTCGTCCTCGTCTTATAAAGGACACTAGGTGGTGCTTGTCAGAGAAGGCAATGGCACCCCACTCCAGTACTCTTGCCTGGAAAATCCCATGGACGGAGGAGCCTGGTGGGCTGCGGTCCATGGGGTCACTAAGAGTCTGACACGACTGAGCGACTTCACTTTCACTTTTCCCTTTCATGAATTGGAGAAGGAAATGGCAACCCACTCCAGTGTTCTTGCCTGGAGAATCCCAGGGACGGGGGAGCCTGATGGACTGCCATCTATGGGGTCGCACAGAGTCGGACACGACTGAAGCGACTTAGCAGCAGCAGCAGGTGGTGCTTGTGGTAAAGAACCCACCTACCAATGCAGCAGATGTAAGAGATGTGGGTTGGATCCCTGGGTGGGGAAGATTCCCTGCAGGAGGAAATGGTAACTCCCTCCAGCATTCTTACCTGGAGAATCCCATGGACAGAGGAGCCTGGAAGTCTACAGTTCATAGGGTCACAAAGAACTGGACACTAAGACTTAGCACACAAACAATCCCACCATGGGACACCATTTTCATGACCTCATAAAAATCCAGTTACCTCCCAAAGATCCCACCTCCTAATATTACATCTGGGCTTAGGGCTTCAACACATGAATTTGAGATACCAAACATTCAGTTCATAGTCAATATGTTCTAACAGAAACAATGGGCAAGACCAGGCACCATCCACTTCAGTTCAGTTCAGTTCAGTTCAGTCATGTCCGACTCTTTGCGACCCCATGGACTGCAGCACGCCAGGCCTCCCTGTCCATCACCAATTCCTGGAGTTTACTCAAACTCATGTCCATTGAGTCAGTGATGCCATCCAACCGTCTCATCCTCTGTCATCCCCTTCTCCTGCCCTCAATCTTTCCTAGCATCAGGGTCTTTTCAAATGAGTCAGTTCTTCGCATCAGGTGGTCAAAGGATTGGAGTTTCAGCTTCAATATCAGTCCTTCCAATGAACATTCAGGACTGATTTCCTTTAGGAAACCATCCACTTTACCTATGAGTAAACCAACATCCAAAGAGAACAGAGATTCCCCGCCAAGTCATGCAGCTGTCAATCAACAGAACCCACAACCCCAGAGGTCAGTTCACCTTTGGTTGAATCTTGCTCAACTACTACAGCATAAAAGTAAATTTCCTTTAAAAAGAGAATATTGGGACTTCCCTGCCAGTCCAATGGTTAAGGTTAATTGCTCCTATTGCAAGGTGCGTGGGTTCAATTCCTGGTCAGAGAACTTATAAGATGTTTCATGCTGTGCTGTGTGACCAAAAAAAAAAAAAAAATCAGACTTCTTCTGTAACATTAAAATCCCTTCTCCTGTAACATTATCCTTTCCTCAAAAAAACACTTTTAATGAACCTTGAAGGAGAGCTTTCCACAGAGCCACTGGTAATTAAAAAGGAATACTTCTTTATAGTTTATAAGCAAGAGCAGGAGAAGGCTTATTAAGCCTTGATTTGCTCACAAATGAGCTCATTGTAACAGTCCTGTATCACTAACCATGTCAAAACCAGCAATCTGTCATCCGAGGAAGTCTGATTAAATAATAAATCTGACGAAGGCCCCATCACACTCAGAGCCCACTACACTACCTTACAGGCAGCCTTCAAAGGCGGTCCGACCCCACAGGGTCCTGAAGAAAAACAGAAGTGGTTCCTACAGTGTAGCCACCTTCCTCACAAGGAGCAGTGATGCAAACGAACTGGTCCATGTTTAAGATGGAGGGACCCTCCCTGCGGGAAAGGTCCAGGCCCACATATGCCACCCATTCTCTCCTGTTTCATCTCCCCTCCATGTTCAGGGGCTGTTGTGCTGAACCAGAACCTTCTTGCAGGTCAGCCCTCTTGGCCTTCTCTTTCTTCCTCTTGATTTAGGTTGGTGACATATAGTGATGAGACTGGCAATTACTGGGGAAGGGACCACACTGAAAGCCAACAAGAGCCTTGAATCCAAATCACACGTTGTAACACCATACACAAAAATAAACTCAAAATGGATTAAAGATCTAAATGTAAGACCAGAAACTATAAAACTCCTAGAGGAGAACATAGGCAAAACACTCTCCGACATAAACCACAGCAAGATCCTCTATGACCCACCTCCCAGAATATTGGAAATAAAAGCAAAACTAACCCAAATGGGACTAATGAACTTAAAAGCTTTTGCACACAAAGGAAACTATAAGTAAAGGTGAAAAGGGACAGCCCTCAGATTGGGAGAAAATAATAGCAAATGAAGAAACAGACAAAGGATTAATCTCAAAAATATACAAGCAACTCCTGCAGCTCAATTCCAGAAAATAAATGACCCAATCAAAAAATGGGCCAAAGAACTAAACAGACATTTCTCCAAAGAAGACATACAGATGGCTAACAAAACACATGAAAAGATGCTCAACATCACTCATTATCAGAGAAATGCAAATCAAAACCACAATGAGGTACCATTACACGCCAGTCAGGATGGCTTCTATCCAAAAGTCTACAAGCAATAAATGCTGGAGAGGGTGTGGAGAAAAGGGAACCCTCTTACACTGTTGGTGGGAATGCAAACTAGTACAGCCACTATGGAAAACAGTGTGGAGATTCCTTAAAAAACTGGAAATAGAACTGCCATATGACCCAGCAATACCACTTCTGGGCATACACACTGAGGGAAACCAGATCTTGAAGAGACACGTGCACCCCAATGTTCATCGCGCTCTGTTTAGAATAAGCAGGACATGGAAGCAACCTAGAATGCCCATAGCAGAGATGAATGTTATAAGAAGCTGTGTACATATACACCATGGAATATTACTCAAGCCATTAAAAATTAATTCATATTGAACCAGTTTCTAATGAGATGGATGAAACTGGAGCCCATTATACAGAGTGAAGTAAGCCAGAAAGATAAAGACCAATACAGTATACTAACCATATATATGGAATTTAGAAAGATGGTAACGATAACCCTATATGCAAAACAGAAAAAGAGACACAGAAGTACAGAACAGACTTTTGAACTCTGTGGGAGAAGGTGAGGGTGGGATGTTTTGAAAGAACAGCATGTATACTATCTATGGGGAAACAGATCACCAGCCCAGGTGGGATGCATGAGACAAGTGCTCGGGCCTGGTGCACTGGGAAGACCCAGAGGAATCGGGTGGAGAGGGAGGTGGGAGGGGGGATCGGGATGGGGAATACGTGTAAATCTATGGCTGATTCATATCAATGTATGACAAAACCCACTGAAAAAAATAAATAAATAAATAAAGGGGAAAAAAAAAAAAACCAATCACATGTTGTGACCCAGCTTGAAGAGAAACGTCCTATCATAGATTTGGGAATCCACTGTGATAAAATGTCTCATCCACTCCCTATGTGTACCAAATATCTATACAAGAAGTGGTAAACCATCTTTGGCCCCCATGGGACTTTGCTGTCCTTTGCTGTAATTCTCTCCCTTAGGAACTCATTGAAAGAAAGAATTATCTGCTGGGCAGGACCAAGAAATTCCTAAATTCTTAGCCATAGTCCTATCCATAGTACCACAGAAACCCCACCATATAATTTCCAGCATCAAATATTAATTTGTTGTTTTTAATCATTATCTGGTTAGCTCTTATAATAAACCCCCTGAAGTAGGTATTAGTATCCCCCCATTTTATGGATGGAGAAACTGAGGCACAAGAGAACCTGAGTATATGACCAAGTTCAGCAGCTAACGAACGCTGAAAGTGGATTCAACACCAAATCTGACTGAACAACAACAATAAGCAACCTACAAGCTCTAGCCAGACACATCCTTGCATCCCCTCAGCGGGTTTATCAGTGCTCACGCTGCCTCACGTTTCTTACACATTCCATGTCACCGGGCTGTCTCCTGTCAAAATGGGCACTGATTTCTCTAGAATGAATGCAGCCTCTTCATGACATGCCACCAGTGGCCACTAAGTAAGTCCACAACTCGTAACAGACCTGTTATAGCCACCTAAGGAAAGGAGGGGAAAACGCCAAGATTCTAAGGAAAACAGGAAAGTTCTACAAATCGGACTTGTTAAGCACCTACTCTGATAGGCTTGTATGTATGCTAGCTCTCATTTGGGTGGTTTGCGGCAAAATTCTCAAAGCTTTGGTTGGATATAACAGGGGTCCGGGGGATAGAGGAGTCATGAGAAGTGCTGGCTGCGGTTCAGATGAGACCACTTTTGAAAGAAATAATGTGAAACCACAGCCCGAAAGCTCAGGCACCAGAGCCAGGCCTCCTGGTTCACAGCTGGAGGACAGCTCTACGTGACTCCCCTAGGAACTCATTAAATGGTTGAGAGTAATTTCAGCTGATGTTAATGACTGAGAATGGCAGGAGGGAATGTGCATTTTGAGGAGAGTCCCCAGAAGAGACAGACACATTCTGGTGGGGATCAGTCAGACAGTTTTTCTCCCTTCCCAACAGCTATATCAACCGCTCAAGGGTCTACTCTAGCACCTTCTTATCATCACAAGACCAAATTTTTCTGAATCCTCCATTATCTGCATGTATCCAATGAAGTGATGTATCTTCTTCCATTCGTTGTTGTTGTTCAGTTGCCCAGTCGTGTCTGACTCTTTGCGACCCCACGGACTGTAGCCTGCCCGGTTCCTCTGTTCAAGGGATTTCGCAGGCAAACATACTGGAGTGGGTTGCCATTTCCTTCTCCAGGGGGTCTTCCAGACCCAGGGATCAAACTCGGGTCTCCTGCATGGGCAGGCAGATTCTTTACCACTGAGCCACCTGGAAAGCCCATCTTCTTCCCTTGCATTCATACAAATCTGTTCATTAGCTGCCCGCTGAGTATGTATATGTCTGTACACCTGGCTGTGACTTGCCTGTTGTGCTGACAGTCTCTGAATTACTATAGGTTCTTATCAGCTCAGTTCAGTTCAGTCGCTCAGTCATGTCTGACTCTGCGACCCCATGAACTGCAGCACACCAGGCCTTCCTGTCCATCACCAACTCCCGGAGTCCACCCAAACCCATGTCCATTGAGTCGGTGATGCCTTCCAACCATCTCATCCTCTGTCGTCCCCTTCTCCTCCTGCCCTCAATCTTTTCCCAGGATCAGGGTCTTTTCAAATGAGTCAGCTCTTTGCATCAGGTGGCCAAAGTATTGGAGCTTCAGCTTCAACATCAGTCCTTCCAATGAACACCCAGGACTGATCTCCTTTAGGATGGACTGGTTGGATCTCCTTGCAGTCCAAGGGACTCTCAAGAGTCTTCTCCAACACCACAGTTCAAAAGCATCAATTCTTCGGTGCTCAGCTTTCTTTATAGTCCAACTCTCACTTCCATACATGGCCACTGGAAAAACCGTAGCCTTGACGAGACGGACCTTTGTTGGCAAAGTAATGTCTCTGCTTTTTAATTTGCTGTCTAGGTTGGTCATAACTTTCCTTCCAAGGAGTAAGCGTCTTTTAATTTCATGGCTGCAATCACCATCTGCAGTGATTTTGGAGCCCAGAAAAATAAAGTCAGCCATTGTTTCCACTGTTTCCCCATCTGTTTGCCATGAAGTGATGGGACCAGATGCCATGATCTTAGTTTTCTGAATGTTGAGCTTTAAGCCAACTTTTTCATTCTCCTCTCACTTTCATCAAGAGGCTCTTTAGGTCTTCTTCACTTTCTGCCATAAGGGTGGTGTCATCTGCTCTTATCACTAATATCCAAAATTTCAGCTCTGACTTATCCTCTGTCTTCTTCCCTTTCCCAGAAGGTTTTTGAGGGTCAGGATCATATGCTGTGCTTTTCTTAGGTGTTCCTCATAACATCTAGCAGAATGCAGGACTTGCAGTCCATTAATAGTCATATGTATGTGCTGCTAGACATAGATGGTTAATAAGGGAGGCAAAGGATGCTCTGAAATGTTTTTCCGAGGTGTCCAAAATTTAGGCTTACCACACTGGATGGATGCACACCGATTCCCATGTCCTTAATCCCTAGAATTAAATTCAGCATTGTCTCAGGCAATGAAGATTTACACTCTAGCTCACACTCTTTCTGAAAATCATTTTGTCACAAATTATGTGTTTTGTTTTGTGTTCTGTTTCTTGTCAGTATTCCCAGAAACTATTAACATTTTAAGAAGCTTGGTAAATGCAACGAGACAAAGACCATCCTGGGAGGATATAGCCCTATCAAGGTCCCCTCTTGGGCAGGGATAAATAGAATCCAGCATTTTCTTTGCTTCTATTCTGTTTGTGCTGTGCTTAGCCACTCAGTCATGTCCAACTCTTTGCGACCCCATGGACCGTTGCCTGCCAAGCTCCTCTGTCCATACGGATTCTCCAGGCAAGAATACTGGGGTGGGCTGCCATTTCCTTCTCCAGGGGATATTCTCAACCTAGGAATAGAACCCAGGTCTCCCACATGGCAGGTGGATTCTTCACCATCTGAGCCACCAGGGAAGCCCCTATTCTGTTTAGCTATCAGGTATTCATTCCCTTTTTTACAGAGGTCTAACAACCTATTTGGGCTTCCCTGGTAGCTCAGTGGCAAAGAAGCTGCCTACTAACGTCACTCAGTCGTGTCCGACTCTTTGCAACCCCACGGACTGTAGCCCACCAGTCTCCTCTGACCATAGGATTCTCCAGGCAAAAATACTGGAGTAGGTTGTAGGCTTACATTAAAGCATTCTACTTAAAATGGGAAGCAGGCTTCATTTTTACCACTTTTCAGATTTGATGCAATATAAGGCGGTGAGTTTGTCTGTCCTCAGGGAAATTTCCCAGAACTCTACACTGTGGGGAGGGACCCCACTCTGAGGTCTCCCAGAATGCACACCATCTGGGATTGCTTTCAGCCCCCCTTCCTCTCAAACAGCATCCCAGGAGTGTCCCTCCATTAAAGAAAAAAATAAGCCTCTTTACCTTGTTTTCCTTTGCATAGAATACACAACCAAAAGGCAAGCTGGAAGGAAAAGATTTGGATCTGTTAATCACATACAAAATGACAACAGACCCAAACTCAACAAATTAATAATGTTAATAGATGACATCTATTGTATGCTCAACATGTAGCAGGCCCCATGCTAGATGTTCTGGGTAAATAATGAGATCCTGAAGAGTCTCTGCTTGTTGTTTTTGTTTTGTCTTGTTTTGTAGTGGGGGAGGGTGGTGCTTCTCTGATTTTTCTGCTATAACTGCCCTCATTAGGCTCTGTTGGACTCGATGGGGCAACAGTGAATCTTACCGAGACGTCAGTCTTACCTTTACATTCCTGAATGACTGATCACAGTCATCAGTCTCAAGAAGATCCTCAAAGACCTCACCCTTTTCATTTTTATACTGTAGACGCATGTTAGAACCAAAGTTGTCCGCTCTGCAGGCTGGATTTGAGGTTCCACCCGCTGAGGGTGGGGGCCCCTGGTCTGTGCTCACCTACTTCCTCCTCATTCTTCCCTATGCCTTGTCCCTTGGGGTGTATGTCCCTTGGGGTGCCTTGTCCTGTGGGTTGGGGTGTATGTAGGAGGAGAGAGGGTAAAGGCAAGTTTCCCCAGTAAGGGCCCCATGACGTGGTGGTGTCCCCTCTGTATTCTGTCCGTGTGTCTCTGGGCGTGGCCTCTGTTCAAAGCCAGCTCTCTCGGGGGACATCTGTAATTCTTCCTGGGTCTCCTGGGGCCTCCCCTTGCACAGATCCTAGCCTATAAGATCCACTTCATGTATCTCTCCTTCCCTCACCCATCTACCTGTCAGAGGTGGCCCACTGGGAAGATTCCCGCAGGAAGACTCCAGTATAACCACCTTCTTGGGGAAAACTGATACTTGAGAACACTCATACTGAAACAGAAAGGGCTATTGGTGGAAATACTGGTGAAAAATGGGGAAAAGTCTAGAGTTTAGTTAATAGTAATATAGTAAGTTTGGGCTTCCCAGGTGGTGCTATTGGTAAAGCATCTGCCTGCCAATGCAGGGGCAGTGAGAGATGAGGGTTTGATCCCTGGGTTGGGAAGATTCCCCTGGAGAAGGAAATGGCAGCCCACGCCAGTATTCTTGCCTGGGAAATCCCATGGCCAGAGGAGCCTGGCAGGGCTACAGTCCATGGGGTCGCCAAGAGTCAGACACGACTGAGCATCTGAGTACAATGTGCTCGTATATATGTGAGCACAAATATATGTGCTTAGACATCAACTAAGAAAGGTTGGTTTCTTAGTCTGGGCATATGTATTATATTAATGGAAGTTAATAATAGTAAAGGAAACTGGTAAGGGGTAGACAAGAATATTGTATTATCTTTGTAACTTTTCAGTAACCTATAATTATTCTAAAATGAAAAATGCTATTTTTGAAAGCTAGTTAATGTGAAAATGTTTCAAAAATAATGCATACATTCCTAAACCTGTAATTTCCTCTTAAATATATAAATATGCTTTCTTTACCTATTTTTAGAAATAAAGGTCATTTCTTCAAATATGGATACACTGACTGAACTGCCCTTCAATTTTCTTACATAAACTAAACCCAGAGGATAATTAGTCATCTGTAATTTTTAATTTCAGTTCCTTTTCTTAAAAAGTGATAATTTAAAGGAATTGGAAAGCATCCCGATGACAATGTTTTTCTATATTATTCTTCCAATTCTTTATAGATAGCACATTGTATTAAATAAGATTATGTTTCAACATTCATTAAAATTTGTAAGCATACACAAAAACAGAGAGAATGTTATCATGAATATTCATGTACCTATTACTTGGCTCAATAATTATCACTGTGTTGCCAATACTGATATACACTTTTTTCTGAAACATTTTAAAGCAATCCTAGTCATTTGTTTTGCTACCCATACTTCTAGAGCATCTCAAACCAATAAAGATATTTGCTTTACATAACCACTGTGCCTTTATCACAAACAACAAAATTAACTATAATGCCTTATTATCCAATATTCACTCCACATTCAACTTCACACAACTGGAAAGTTTATTCCTTTTTTTAGCAACTCACTTGAAGAAAGATTAAATTTGGCTTTTCTAAAAACTAGAACTTTCTTTTCACACATATTAACATACCGTTGTTCTAGCCAAATGGTGACATCATTGACAGAAAGAGACAGACATAGTTCAAACATGTAAGAAGATTATATAGGTAAAGGATGTGATGACTTAACTATTTTGGAAACCATTACCCAAATTAGTAGTGGTATTAATGGTGGTGGTGGTGGTTTAGTCTCTCAGTCGTGTCCAACTCTTTCAACCCCACTGATGGTAGCCTGCTAGGCTCCTCTGTCCATAGGATTCTCTAGGCAAGAATACTGGAGTGGTTTGCCATTTTCTTCTCCAGGGAATCTTCCCGACTCAGAGATTGAACCTGGGTCTCCTTCATTGCAGGCAGATTCTTTACCAACTGAGCTATGAGGGAAACCCAATAGTGTTAATCATAACACTTAAAAAATGGAAACAACCAAATGCCTATCGTGGTTAAATTTTCTTAATTAATTTATTTATTCTAATTGGAGGATAATTACTTTACAACATTGTGATGTGTTTTGCCATACATCAACATGAATTGGCCATAGGTATACATGTGTACCCCCCCATCTTGAACCCCCCTCCCACCACCCTTCCCACCCTATCTATCATGGTTAATTTTATGTGTCAACGTTACCGGATCAGAGTGCCCACATATCTGGCTTGATATTGCTTCTGGGTGTGTTTATGAGGATGTTCGTGGACGAAATTAGCATTTAAACCAGTAGACTGAGTATAGAAGTTTTCCTTCCCCAGTGAAGCTGGATCTCATCCAGTTTGCTGAGAGACTAAACAGAACAAAAAGGTGAACAAAGGAAGAACCTAACCCTAGCCCTAACCCTAACCCTAATTTTCTTATAACCCTAATTTTGTTTTGCTCGACTTGAGCTGGGACACTGTTTTTCTGCACTCAAACTGGGATTGACCCCATTAGCTGCCTTGATTCTGAGACCTTTGGACTTGGACTGGGACTCTACCACTGGCTTCCTCGGACCTTCATCTTGCAGATGACAGACCGTGGGACTTCTCAGGCTCCATACTCATGTGAGTCAATCACTCACAGGAAACCTCATTCTATATATCTGTATAAAATAAAACAGGCTCTGCTTCTCTGAAAAATCTGACGAATACGGTGCCCAACAAAAAGGACCTGACCAAATAAACTGTGATGCAATTCTGTAGACAACAGGGAGCCACAGGAGGATTTGGGGCAGGGGAGTAGTACAGTGTTTGAATGGAGGGAGGAAGAGGTATTGCAACATTTTAAGGCGGAAAACTGATTTCCTATCCCCAATTACTTTTCTCCAAGTGAAGTCAGTTCCACCAGCTAAACCTAACCTTGAACTCTCTCTAGCCCCTCACTCACTCCTCCCAAGGGTGAATTTGACCTCAGAAAGACACCCAAATCCTTCCTTCCCTCATCTTGAGAACAAAGCTATGCGTGGCAGACATGTGATCTCAGTTTCAGCCCATGGTGAGTTTTACAGTGAAATCTCTGTCCCCTGCAGGAGGAGAGGCAAGCGTAAGGTAAAGTCCCCAAGGTCTGGTAGATTACCTAGGAACAGACCAAAGGAAAGGGAGTGTCTGAGTCTTTTCAACAAATGTGGATGAGATAACTGGATGGCCACATGCAAAACACTGAGCCTGGACTCCTACCTCATATCACTTACAAAAATCAACTCAAAATATGTCACAGATCAACAGGCAAGAGCTGAAACTATAAAATTATTCGAAGAAGACATAGGAGTAAACCTTCATGACCTTGGATTAGGCAATAACTTTAGTCTTGAGAACGCAAGGTGACAGGTGCTTTTAACCATGATAGAGAAAAAGTGGAAATTTTCTTTAGTATTTTAGTTGCAAGAAAGAACACTTACCAAATTAATAGTTCTTATCTAGGTGTTCTTCAGATGAAAAGATCTATGACTTTCCACCTGTGACCATGTGACCAAAAACACAAGTGACACTATTGTGCTTATTTATGTCTTCAGCTCCTTGCCGAAAGATTCATAGAATTTCATTTTCTCATTTCTAGATGGGAAATATGATGTCAACATAAACACTGATTGCATCAGCTGTCATCAATCTTTGGAGAAATGGAATTATGATCCGTACCAGATCACATGACTTCCTTTGCCTAGAATCCTAACATTGTTGTCATTATGCCCAGCAAGGCTGTATAGACAACATTGCTTGAGTCAAATTCAAGACCCATCCCGCCATAGTATTTATTACTTTTCAATCATATAAATGCTTCCTAGGTGGTGTAGTGGTAAAGAATATGCCTGCCAATGCAGGAGACGCAAGAGACACAGGTTTGATCCCTGGGTGGGGAGATCCCCTGGAGTAAGAAATGGCAGTTCACTCCAGTATTCTTGCCTGGAAAATCCCACGGACAGAGAAGCCTGGTGAGCTATTATCCAGGGGTTGCAAGGAGTCGGACACAACTGAGCATGCAGCAGCTTTAATCATATATATCTTCAGGTCTCATTCCTTTTAGCACCTCCCTATCAATTTAATGGGCATGTGTATATGTATAATGATACATATAATTATATATATATCACTTACATTTTCTTCTGTCTGGGATTATTCTCTAACTATTCCTCTGTCATAGTATTCTCTTGTTCTCTGTCAAAGTGTAAACCACTTGATTCTCAGGATCACCTTTCACCCATTTGGTTTTTCCCATGATGCCTAGTCTAGCTCTAAGTTCACGCTGTATCAGTGTTTCACAAGATGTGGTGGGAATTCCCTGCTTCAAGATCACCAAGGGTATTTCTTAAACATAGATTCAGTTCTAGGGATGGACAGTGGTGATGGCTGCACTATAATATGAATGTACTTCATTGAGCTATACACTTAGAAATGATTAAAATGGTCAATTTTGTTATGCATATTCCATCACAGTTTAAAAAATTCAAATGCTTAAAAAGCAGATTTTTAGGCCCAAAAGATCAGTGATTAAGAACCTGAGGGAATGATGCCTGAGAATTTACATTTTCCTAGTTCTTCTCCAGGTGTTTCTTATGCAACCTGGTTTGAAAAATCATCACACTAGATAGCAGATAAATGCCAATGGTTTTCTTGTGTAATTGATTAATGGGGACATTAATCTATATTCAGACTATAGATAGTGCTGACTTACAAGGTCAGATGACTCAGGAGGCTTAATAAAGGCCCAGGAGAAAAAAGTCTATATCTACTATCTAGAAATATTAACTCTTTATCAGCCCTTTCTCTAAAAAAAAAAATCATTTCTAAAAAGAGCTTCCTGTACATATTCTGTACTTCATAAAGAGTTTATGAGGAATCATGGAAGAAGTATAAACCCTATAAAATAAAAATGCAACATAAATTATCAGCTTCACCACCACAGGTCCCTGACAACCCCTGCATGTTTGGGCCAAGTTCATCAACCTTCGAACATTCAATGGAAATGTTCTCAGTAGGAGAAAGCCATTCTAAAGCTCGCTCATCACTCAGATTGCTATCATGAGTGCCACATGAGCAGTGGTTTGTTGAATTGAATGATCATAAGCAGAGGTTTGCTGAATTGAATGATTCAAGGTTTTCTGAATATGCTTGATAGAGATTGACTACCGTATCAAACCCAGCATCTATTTTAAATGATTGAAAACTCTGAAGCACTGCTGAGACCATATTATTCTCCATCAAGCATACACTCAGGCAGGATTCCACATGCTTAACCTTCCACTAGGCTTAACCACTTCTAACCGCTAAGGAGACCAACCTATCTGTCAATGTGTGGCTGCAAGAAATAGCCTCAGACTATACCTGAAGGTGGCTGGTAGTCCAGGGTTGCTAACCCGCAGTTTTCAAAGGCAAGGTGGGAAAATATTGGGAAACCTCTGGGACAGGTCACCAGTGAGAGCGGGGCTGCAGATAAGAGTGAAAAAATACTGTTCTGGAAAGCAAAATGATGAGGCTACTCAAAACATGGAACTACACAAAGTTACTTGACGCGCATGATAAAGCCAGCGTAGGAGGTGAAGATAAACTGCAGAGATTGTGAGTGGAAAGAACTAGATGAACAGAGGTATGATCATGGACACAAGGAAGCAAACAAATGGTTAAGACTTGGGTATAAAAATAACAAGATTACTTAGAAACAGAAAATAGAAGGATGGTTGCCAGGGATTAGGGGTAGAGAGGAAAGACAGGTTGTCCAATGGATACAGAGTTTCAAATCTGCAGGATGAAAAAATTCATTCCAGAGGTTTGTGGTGCAACAAAGTATAAACCCTATAGACACTGTAATTAACACTACTGTCCTGCACACTTGAAGATGGATAAGACGGTAAATTTTATGCTATGTGTTTCTCACCACAATAATAAAAGTAATAATAAGCCTGTATAGATGGACTTCAGTTCAGTTCAGTTCAGTTCAGTCGCTCAGTCGTGTCCGACTCTTTGCGACCCCATGAATCGCAGCACACCAGACCTCCCTGTCCAATAGATGGACTTAGGGACAAGATATTATCTTCCTCGTACCACAGTTCAGCATTCAACAGATTGATCTCAGCTTCATAAGCTAGCCTGGAAAAAAAAAAAGGCAATCTTACATCACTGTGATCTGAGAGGGGTAAACACTTCGAGAAATTCATCCTCCTCATCCACAAATATATTGAGCATCCATAGATGCCTGACCACTTATTTAGTGATACAAGATATATGATATTTGATAGAAAATTGATCTGACACTCAAAATATAATTTTAAAAAATCATATTTTACTATTCACCTGGCTAAAATTATAACCCATCCCTGGCAAGTGGTTTAACTTGGCCCGAAATGTGATGCCACTTGAAACTAATTAACTCTCAGCCACCTCATTCCCACTTGAAACAGATGTCTTGATTGAAAAAATATTCCTGGCTATGTTTCAAGTATGTTCAAACACTAAACCAAAAATATTTATGAGATAAGAATATAGTTATAACCCATGCTTCTATGCTAGCTATATCCTACTGGTTGCTAAATTTAAACCCTTTGCTTTAAAGCCTCAGTTTGTCAATAAGATATCAGAAAAAAAAAAATGAAAATAATGAGAGTAGGAGATAAAATTTATTGACCACTTACTAGGCTTCACTATAATTCTTCAATGAAATTGTTTGAGAGATTTGTCCAATTTTACAGGAGGAAATTGAGGTTTAGGAAGATTAAGTAACTTAGTCAAATCATATAGCCTAGAGGCAATAGATCCTAAACTGAAACCTGTATCTGGCTAAATTCAAAGCCTATCCTCTTCCCATTTCTCAACCTGCTTATAGAGAAGTCAAATAGAGAGAAATTTGAGAACTGCCAAGTCATTCTCCAACATGTTGGCGACATTAATCCCTTGTCATTTAACTCTGTGATCACCAAACACTCTTGATCATGCATCCCCTTTGATTAAAAAAAGGCACACCTCCTGTATAGTGATGGTTACCTATTGTTATTCCAAACTACTCTAAAACCTAGTGCTTTAAAACAACCACCACATTATTATCACTCATGACTTTGCTGATCCTGTATTCAGACAGAGTTCAGTGGGTGATTCTTCTGCTTCTTTGGCTAGGGTCTCTCAGTGGTATTCAGCTAATGGCTCAGCCAGGCTGGTCTGGGGGATCCAAGACCACTTTGCTCATAAGCCTAGGGTCATGCAGGGGACAGCAGGAAAATTGGGTTCAAATGGGGCTCTCTCTTTCCTCATGAGATCTCAGGGTCTTTCCACATAGTCTCCCCAGAAGGGAATTCCCGCTTCTTACATGGTGACTCAGGACTTATGAGAAGTTCTCTGTAAGTTGAAGTAGAAGCTGCCAGTCTGTTAAGGATTGGACACAGAAATGAATATAGTATCCCTTTCTTCATATTCTGTTAGTCAAAGCAGTCACAGAAACAGCACAGATTCAAGAGAAAGTCATTTAGATTCCTACTTTTCAATGGAAGGATTATCAGAAAACTTGAAGCCAACTTTAACCTGCTATGTGTGTGTGCTCAGTCATGTCCAACTCTTTGCAACCCCATGGACAGTACCCCTCCAAGCACCTCTGTCCATGGAATTTACCAGGCAAAAATACTGGAGTGAGTTTCCATTTTCTTCTCCAGGGGATCTTCCTGACCCAGGGATCGAACTCACATCTCTTGAGTCTCTTGCATTGGCAAGCAGATTCTTTACCACTGAGCCCTCTGCTGAACTATTATAATACAGAATGAACATTGCAAAACACACAAAATGGAAAATGTTAAGAAATAAATACAGAAATAAGTAGGCTAATAATTTCTTCCCATGGTCTTTGAATCATCTTGCACAACTTCTAAGGAGAACATACTCCCATTTTAGATACTCTTGCTCTACTTTCCAACATATTCATTTATTAATTCAGAAAATACATACAAAGAGAGCAACTTCTGTGCAATAGACATTGTATTAGGAATTGACGAACAAACATGGCCCTCACTCTTTAGGAATTTACAACACAATGGGGGGAAAAGACAATAAACAAATAATTATAATTTGAGTTAGAAGTGCGATCATAGAAGAGAGTATTACAGGCCATGGGAGCATGAGGAACATTTTGAACTTGACCTGGAGACTCAAGGAAGCTGGCATCTTTCTGGATCCTGCTCATTTGCCATTGTCTTCATGAAAGGACCACAAAACCCCAAAGACTGCAAAGTCCCGGAAGACACAACAATATATATATATATTCTTTTTATTGTCCTAAACAGTTTAAATTTGAAGTGATGGAACTAACTGATTAGATCTTCTTGTGACTAGGGTGTAGAAACTCTACCTCTAGCCACAATCAGCTTATTCATCAAAAGGGTAGGTGGGTAAGAAATAGAACAGAGGAAACCAATCCAAATTTATCAACACCACTGGACATACAGTATTAATCATTACTACCTGTAGAGAACATAACAGAATACGAATGCTCTCATGTTCCTTATCTCATTAAATAACACAGGCATTAACAACAATTTTTAGAATAAGAAGAGCAGGGTTTTATATATTCTCCCAAATGGTAAGTCACAGAGCGTTCCTTAACACATCATTCGCCTTGCCTCATTCAATCTGGCTATTTTTTGAAATACAAGCAAAACAATACAAGCTAGAGACACAAGCAAAATCTCTCCAAGAATCAGGGACAGAGTGGGGGAAAATTCATCCCCTTCCTTTTCATGAATACAGGTCCCCTGTTGTAAGTAGCCATCTTTACTTTCTGAGTCTGTGGATAACAAAACGTGACAAAGCGGAGTCTGACCGCAGCCTGAGGCCTACCAGACAGACTCTGACTAGCATTATCAGCCAGCAGTTAACGAGAAATTACAACATGCTGGGTACACTGTCGCTATAGACACTAAAATTCTTGAGACAGGTAGGTGGCAGAGAGGACTATCAAGAATGGTCCCTGGTGATCTTTTAGAACAGCTTTTGAGCTGTGGTGTTGGAGAAGACTGTTGAGAGTCCCTTGGGCTACAAGGAGATCCAACCAGGCCATCCTAAAGGAAATCGGTCCTAGGTGTTCATTGGAAGGACTGATGCTGAAGCTGAAACTTCAATACTTTGGCCACCTCATGCAAAGAGTTGACTCATTGGAAAAGACCCTGATGCTGGGAGGGATTGGGGGCAGGAGGAGAAGGGGACGACAGAGCATGAGATGGCTGGATGGCATCACCGACTCGATGGACATGAGTTTGGATAAATTCCGGGAGTTGGTGATGGACAGGGAGGCCTGGCGTGCTGCGATTCATGGGGTCACAAAGAGTCGGACACAACTGAGCGACTGAACTGACTGACTGACTGAGATAAAGGATCTGTCCAGAGTGATTTAGGTGGAGCCCTGCCTCCGAGCACAAGTGAAACACATGGTGTTTCAGAACACCATCCTTCTCTTTCATTCTCTCTATAATGTTTATGAAAAATGAGGTCAGTTGTTGACTTATAGGTGGAGAGACTTTAAAGATTATTATTCCAACACTCTTGATTTAAGCTAAAGAGATTGAGACCCAAGCAATGAATTGACTTTCCAAAGATACATGGTCCAACCTTACCAAATTTCCTACTTTTCACTAGTTCTTCACTCCTGGTATCAACTCCCCACATCAAACTGGGTACATGACTTTGAAATTATGCTAAAAAAAAAAACCTGGACTCTAGTGAGAATGCTTATACCAGAACAGAGAATTAACTCATATATTAGTTATACCAGCTTTCACAGGGCCTCCTATCATACCATGGAATATGCCTACTCAGGAAGCCTTTGTTCAGGGTTTTTAGAACCAAGCGTTGCTTTAAATTCTGCAAACATAGTGAATAATAGAATCTAGATACACATGCAGCATACTATAGTGTTTCCTACTCCAATTATATCCTAATGAATGTCTTTACATTCTCATTTTTTTTCATGGATTTCATGACTGAGGGATCACTATACAGATACCAAAAGTCTGTGCACACACATATACACACACACAGCTGAAAACCATTTTAAAAAGCTTTTAGCCCATTAAGTTTACTCCAGAAATATGAGTTAGGAAATTTATAAGTAGGAACTACTAAGCTATAAATTTCTACTGATGGCTATAAAATTTACCTACGAATCTATCTCTAAAGCAATGTGAGGGAAAAAAGTACATCAAAAACAAACAAACAAACAAACAAAAAAAAACAGTTACTTACTGGTTGTTTTCTGTTTTTTTCCTACCATTCAACCAACTGTGTATTTATTTCTATTTTGTATACTTTGTATTTTAGATACTATTTAAAGTCAGTAAAACACCAACATGTTCACTGAATATTATTTATAAAGAGGCAGAGAACTTATAGGTTTTTTAAGGTACAATATAGGGTCACAACAGAACAATCCCCTGGAGAAGGGCATGGCAACCCACTTCAGTATCCTTGCCTGGAGAATCCCATGGACAGAGGAGCCTGGTGGGCTACAGTTCATGGGGTCATGAAGAGACAGACATGACTGAAGCGACTTCGTATGCATGCATGCCTGTATTTTTAAGCTTATTTTTTATGCTTTTAGAACATTCTTGACTGGTTTGCTGGCTTTGTAGGCAGTGTTAGCCAATGTGATTCTTACCATTGTCTCCCTTGCTTCTTGCCTTAGCTCCTCATTTAAACAACTAAGCTATTCCGTGCTCATTGCCTCTGGGAAGTAATTTAAAAGCGGAAAATGTAGGGGGAAAAGGAGTCTCGTTAACTTTTGAGTTTCAAAAGTCTGTGGCTTAGGAGAACAACAATAACAACAACAACAAAAATTCAGGGCAGGAGGGAAACATTTAGTAGAAAATATGAATGAAAGTGAAAGTGTTAGTCGCTTAGTCATGTGTCTGATTCTTTGAGACCCCATGGACTATATAGCTTGCCAGGCTCCTCTGTCCATGGAATTCTCCAGGCAAGAAGACTGGAGTAGGTTGCCATTTCCTTCTCCAGGGGATCTTCCTGACTCGGGGATCGAACCCAGGTCTCCTGCATTGCAGGCAGATTCTTTACCATTTGACCCACCAGGGAAGCCCCCCAAAAATATGAATAAATCTCCCCAATCACTCCAAACTCCCTATCACCACCAATCCTCACACAGTTGCCAGGCTGGAAGGAGGTGGAAGAGGCAGGTGGCACCCAATAGCATGAGACTGGAAAGCTGGTTCGCAGTCAGTATCCACAGGGCCCCAGTGGAATAAGCCCCATCCACCTCCAGCTCTCCATCCCCAATCCTCACCCTTGTTCTTTACATTATCCTTCCAGTGGACATCCAGCCAGAACTTCCCTACACCTGCAGCTAACAGGACACCTGTCTGCATTCTAAGATTTTGTTTGATGCCTATCTGACTTACCCTGTGTGGACCACCCCTTGCAAAAACCAAGTACACTTGTAATTTCCAGAAGTGAGCAGAGCCCAGGAAGCCTAATGGAGATGTAGACGGGGAAGTTCTCCTTCTACCCGAATACAGGATAAGCCAGCTCTAGATAGTTTCCAGCAATAGTCAGTTCTAGTTTAATTAAAGGAATAATGATTAGAAATTAAAAGTAAACTAAATTACCAAGATTGTTGAGGGTAAGACCTGAAAGGTCTCTAAGTTTCCTACTGATTATAAATTTCAATGACTCTATGAAGTAGTCCCATAATGCTTTGCCTTTACCAAGGAAAATGCTTATCAAAGAAAGTTTTAAGTCTATTTTCAAGTAAATAATTTGAGGCTTAGTTGAGCTATCAAGTCATCAATAACAAGAAGTCATCAATGATATTAATAATAAGTCACCAATGACAGCAGGAATTGAAACACCTAACTCCTGAGTCTAGGACCTGTGATTAGCATCAGTCACAGTTTCAACATGAAACAGTCTATCCAACTGCCCAAAATTAAGGGACTGTAGCAGAGAGGGATGAAGGTAGCCGAGGCCATCCAGTGGTGGGAGGGGTCAGGATGGGGAGGCAAGATGAGTGAGGAATGCTCTGACTCCAAAATGTGGTTTCACCTCTCTAGTCCTCCTTCTGTATTTTCTTCCCGCTTATGTGGCACCTAGATCTCCTTTAGTATGTAAGACAATAAGCTGAATATCTCCTCCTTCCTCTTTTAGAAACCATTCTCAGACAGGTTCTGTCTGTAAAAATATTCTTCACTCACAAGAAGACAAGCTCTGACTTGAGCTAATTCCTCCCACTCTTACTGAGAACGAAGCACGTGGACCTGCCTCCTCTCCTGTTCTCTCAGCACCACGTGGAGTCAACCGCAGGGGATACGTAGAGCCTCCCAGCCCTGGAATGCCATAGCCATTTTGGTAACCAAACAACCCTTACTATGGTGAAGCTCTATGAGATATTACAGGCTCTTTAATCCTTTTTTCCCTGTCATTGGCCAGTGCCCCAGTGAAGTTGCAATTAGTGATCCATCTTCCACAGTCTCACCCATCCTACTGACCTGTGGTTCAAGCCTCTCACTTCCATCCTCCCTTCCTGTGTTTTCACTGTGTCCTATTCCATCATCAATAAATTCATTTATGCCCTCAATCTCTTTGAAAGACACACAATATGCCCTTTGCTTTAATTAAATCCTGACACTTCCCCCAATTTCCATCTCCCTTGAAGATCTCTCAAGTGGAGTCTGTTGTTTGTCCCATGCCTACACGGTATAGTCAGGATTCTCCTAGTTGCCTATTTCCAGTTCAAGGCTATTACCCATCAGTTTTATGAAAAACCCTCTCATTATTTGATATATATGCCATTAGAGATCTGCTTTGCCTCCAAGATCTATGGTCAATCCCAGCTCCGCACATGTTGATGGACTGCTGAACTGTACCCAGCCCTTTCATTATCGCCTGGCTTTCCACCTTAACTCCTCTACCATCTTAGAAAACTTCAGAGGTGTAGTGGATAACTTTCTGGGATCTCACAGTTTCTTGAACTTCTCCATTCTAATGATTTCTATCTTCACGTCTCTCTACTGCACTTCCCCATGACCACACGTTGGATCTTTCAGGATAGAAAAGGAAATACTAAATAAGAGTTTAATGAAATCCTAAAACTAAACAAATAATATTTTAAATAAAATAATTTATTGGATGGAATTCAGAGAACATTGCATGCTACAAGAGAAAGAGTCGATGAACCTGGTAAAAGGACAATAGAAATTATCAAAGCTAAAACAGGGAGGGGAAAAATTTTAAAAATAATGAACATAGCTTCCATCGGTGTATAGGACAAAATTGAGCAGACTAATATATGTATAACTGGAGTTCCAGAGAGGAGAGACAGAAAATAAATATTTGAAGAAAAGTGGATATAAATTTTTTAATTGTCATTAAAATACCAACTGATATATGCAATAAACTAAGTAAATTCAAAACATGGTAAACACACCAAAAAAAAAAAAAAGACAAAAACAAAACCCTCACACTAGGCTAGGCATACAATAGTCAAATTATTGAAAATCAGAAATAAAGAAAAAAATCCTAAAAGAAGTGAAAGAAAAAAGATACACTCCACACACAGAAAGAAATATTAATATAAACTATGAACAATTTCTCATCAGTAATAATTGAAGTCAGAGGCAATGGTACAATATTTTTAATGAGTTGAAAGAAAAGATACAATCAACCAAGAACCCTATATGCAACAAAAATATCCTTCAGAACTGAAGGTTAAATAAAGGCATTTTCATATGGTATTATTTGAATTCAAGAGGTCAAAGTAAAATAATACCATACTGAACTGAACTGAAAGTATCATAATTACATTCTGTTTTCACAATACACAACTTAAGTGTAAAGATATGGACAGGTTGAAAGTAAGTAATGGAAAAACACATCATGTAAACATTAAACATAAAATCTTCTGTGGCTCCATTAAGATCACACAAAGTAGGCAATGAGCATTAACAGAGGTAAAGAGGGACAATTCATAATCTTAAGAAAATATCAGTTCATCAAGAAAGACATAATTCCTGAATGCATATGCAGCAAATAAAAGTTTCAAGAAATACTAAAAAAATTTTAACAAAACTAAAGCAAGATTTTTACATCAGTTCAGTTCAGTCGCTCAGTCGTGTCCAACTCTTTGAGAACCTATGGACTGCAGCACACCAGGCTTCCCTGTCCATCACCAACTCCCAGAGTCCACCCAAACTCATGTCCATTGAGTCAGTGAAGCCATCCAACCATCTCATCCTCTGTTGTCCCCTTCTCCTCCTGCCCCCAATCCCTCCCAGCATCAGGGTCTTTTCTAATGAGGCAGTTCTTCGCATGAGGTGGTCAAAGTACTGGAATTTCAGCTTCAGCATCAGTCCCTCCAATGAACACCCAGGACTGATCTCCTTTAGGATGGACTGGTTGGATCTCCTTGCAGTCCAAGGGACTCTCAAGAGTCTTCTCCAACACCACCATTCAAAAGCATCAATTCTTCGGCACTCAGCTTTCTTTATAGTCCAACTCTCACATCTATACAGGACTACTGGAAAAACCATAACTTTGACTAGATGGATCTTTGTTGGCAAAGTAATGTATCTGCCTTTTAATATGCTGTCTCAGTTGGTCATAACTTTCCTTCCAAGGAGCAAGCATCTTTTAATTTCATGGCTGCAATCACCATCTGCAGCGATTTTACATAGGTGCTTATTTAAATGGCCTAATAAAGGAGTAATTTTTTTTCATTTTTTAAATTTATTTTTATTAGTTGGAGGCTAATTACAATATTGTAGTGGTTTTTGCCATACATTGACATCAATCAGCCATGGATTTACATGTGTTCCCCATCCCGATCCCCCCTCCCGCCTCCCTCCCCATCCCATCCCTCTGGGTCTTCCCAGTGCACCAGCCCTGAGCACTTGGCTTAATTTTTATACTTACTGATAAAAGTCTGTCAGTTCTATGAGGTTCTGATACCAAAGTTTCCATACCTCCTTACTGTGCAAGTAAAATGCAACGTCATTTAAAATAGAGGGAGAATATGAAAATATTACTTAAGGACACAGTCTACACATTGCTTAGGCAGAAGTAATGCCTTTCCCTGGATGAAGTCTCTGTTGATCGCACACAGATATAGACTGAGAGCTTTAACATGAAAGCTGGGTTTAATAAACTACTCTCTAGCTTTTATTTCTTAAAACAAGACCTATGTTATATTTTAGCAATCCTTAAAAGGATCATCATTCTTTAAATTGGAGTCTCTACACAAAACGTTTTTTAAATTAGCCTTCCTTTCCTCATTTCCAAAATCTAACACACAATTACCACTGTTTTACACTAGCATATTACATCTGATTTTTAATTTGGAATAATGTGTCTTTCAACCCCATTTATTTTATATGATTTGTTAAGAACATCAGTCTCATCAAACTAATTATCTAAGGCAAATGGCTTACCATAAAATTAATGTACTCAGCACCCCCCAAGTTAGTTATTATTCAAACACACCAGTTCTTTTCCTTCATGTATAATTAGTTTTAGACATGTAAATGAAGATGATTAAAAATAAGTAAAGAGTGAAGTTATGAAATTGATTCATATGTTATACTTTTCAGAATCATTATTTCTTAGTCCCTTCAAAGCTGAAAGGATGATTCTGCAGGCAGCATTGTGACAGATGGCAAAACAGCCAGCCCAAGGCAAAACCGTCTTTTAACTCATCTTTCTAATCTCCTTCCCCCCTTTTTGCAATCCCCTTGTACTTCTCCTTCCCCTCAGAAACCCAAGTTCCTCCACAAACATTTTTGTTTGATCAAACCACATGTCAACCTTTGAAGAGGCAGACGACATCCATAGGCTGAGCCCTGAAGCACAGAAAGCATCAAATTTCCATTAGGATACAGGACCTAGGAAATGGCTAGCTACACTGACTGCTTAAAATGTCACCTTTATAAAGATTTCATGCCTTGCTCGTTCCAAACATATTCACAGAGAGATGAATCCCAGCTCCCTAGCTACGCACCAACTATTTGACTGTGACAGGTTATTTAGCTCATCATCTGTAAAACTGTAATATCTAATCTAATTCACAAATGTTTGATTGAAGTCAGTATGAGTTAAATGTTTAGTCAAGGGGGAAACATCATACAATGTAAAAAAACTGCATTACCCAGCAAAAGAAATTCTTACAAAATCCTATTACTTGAGAAGTTTATGGTGACAGTTTTATAACTCAGATTTATACCATTCAGCAAGCATTATGATACTTTTCTGTGCCTTCTCTATGTCCAGTTTTGATGTAAGAAGTAGGACCAGACAGACCAGTTCAGTCAGACCTTACCAATCCAAGCTGTCCTATTATAAAACAAAAACAATAATCCCAAGTTTCTGAAGTTGTTCCAAGTGTGACATAAGGTAATGTGAAAAAGTGTCTAGTTAAATAAAGATCTAGCATATAGTAAGTTCTTGATAAATAATAGCTTCCAATACTATTTTCATTTGTTCCATTTCACCAAGGGTAGAGTATATAAAAATGAGGATTGTACCTTAGTCTTCTGGGAAAATCTCAGTCTTAGTCTTCGCTATCAGATATGCAGATGACACCACCCTTATGGCAGATAGTGAAGAAGACCTAAAGAGCCTCTTGATGAAAGTGAAAGAGAGAGTGAAAAAGTTGGCTTAAAGCTCAACATTCAGAAAACTAAGATCATGGCATCTGGTCCCATCACTTCATGGCAAACAGATGGGGAAACAGTGGAAACAATGGCTGACTTTATTTTTCTGGGCTCCAAAATCACTGCAGATGGTGATTGCAGCCATGAAATTAAAAGACGCTTACTCCTTGGAAGGAAAGTTATGACCAACCTAGACAGCAAATTAAAAAGCAGAGACATTACTTTGCCAACAAAGGTCCGTCTCGTCAAGGCTACGGTTTTTCCAGTGGCCATGTATGGATGTGAGAGTTGGACTATAAAAAAAGCTGAGCGCCAAAGAATTGATGCTTTTGAATGGTGGTGTTGGAGAAGACTCTTGAGAGTCCCTTGGTCTGCAAGGAGATCCAACCAGTCCATCCTAAAGATCAGTTCTGGGTGTTCATTGGAAGGGCTGATGCTGAAGCTGAAACTCCAGTACTTTGGCCACCTGATGCGAAGAGCTGACTCATTGGAAAAGACCCTGATGTTGGGAGGGATTGGGGGCAGGAGGAGAAGGGGACGACAGAGGATGAGATGGTTGGATGGCATCACTGACTCAATGTACATGGGTTTGGGTAGACTCTGGAAGTTGGTGATGGACAGGGAGGCCTGGCGTGCTGCGGTTCATGGGGTTGCAAAGAGTCGGACACGACTGAGCGACTGAACTGAACTGAACTGAACTACCTCCTCAGAAACTGGAAAGTTGCCAAGATCACATTTGGCCTAAAATGAATCTAGAAGAAAGACGGATGAAGGAGAGAAGAAAGACATTAAGGGAGAAAACAAATTTGCTCTCAGGTAATAGTAACTAGAGTGGGAAGACCTGAGGGCAAGAGCAGAGGCAAAAAGAAAGCAACCATCCAGATGATTCACTTTTGATTCTGATTTTCCTTTGTAAAAATGCAACTTGTTTAAAAGAAACAAGCTATCGAGCTATGACAAGGCAGGGAGGAATCTTAAATGCATATTATTAAGTGAAAGTAGCCAATTTTGAAAAAGTTACACGCTGTATGATTCCAACTACATAACTGGCATTCTGTAACAAGGAAAATTATGGAGACTGGACAAAGATTAAGGTTAGCAAAGGTTGTAGGGGATGGAGGGGTGAACTGGTGGAGCACACAGAATTCTGTGGGTGGTAAAACTACTCTGTATGGTACTAAACTGGTGGGTACATGTCATTCTAAGATTGTCCAAACCCACAGACTGTCATCACCAGGAGTGAACTCCAATGTGAACTGTGGACTCTGGCTGGCAATGATATATCAATGCAGATTCATCAGTTGTAACAAATGTACCACTCTGGCAGGGGATGTTGATAATCCGGGAGACTGACTATCAATGTGGCAGCAGGAGGCATATGAAAAATGCCTAGGCCTTCCTCTCAATTTTGCAGTGACCCTAAAACAGTTCTAAAAAATAAAGTCCAGGTTTTAAAATGCCACAGAAAATTAAATTTCTTGTTATCTTCCTTTTATTATTGTTGACATAGACATGTAACACCAGAGCCCGATATTTTATTTTTAGTTAATTTCAGGCTAATTGTTTGGTTCAAGAACAACAATCTTGGATAAGCACCAGGTAAAAAAGTTTTCCCATGCCAACCTGCTATCCTAAATCAGTTCTTTGTTTCTGTTGCCTGAGGCAGAATTCTCATTTGGATAAAACCGGGGCTTCTGCCAGGTGGCATTTCTCACCTTGCCAAGGTAAACGTCTCATCAGGGATGCCTCAGCATGTTGAACCTCTGAGTAGCCATTTAACAGTGCTGAGAAGTACCATGAGCGGTGTCCAGAAAAATTATTCTTCTCAAATGATAAGTGACATAAAATCAGCCTATGCTCCACGAAGCCAAAACACCCTAGTAAAAAACTGTAATAGATCAAATTGTTTACTTGGTAAGCATGTGTGCGTGCTCAGTCACTTCACTTGTGTCCGTTTCTATGGACCCTGTGGACTGTAGCCCTCCAGGCTCCTCTGTCCATGGGATGGTCCAGGCAAGAATATAGGAGTGGGCTGCCATGCCCTCCTCCAGGGGATCTTCTCAGCCGGTAACCCAACCTGGGGATTGAGCCTGTCTCCTGCATTGCAGGTGGATTCTTTACCCAGGGAGCCACTTGGGATGCCCTTATTTGGTATACTAAGGAACATATCCCTTCCCCTTCCATCCAAAATAATCACTTAACTGAATTTAATCACCTCTACTAACATCATTGGATTCCCTTTTTTTGTGTGTAGAAATATTCTTGCTAAACTTAACTGGGAACTTCAAAGAAGGATATAGAAATTCTATAAATTCCTTGGAAAACATTTTCCAGGTTCTTGTGTCTCTAAGTCTATATCAATCCCCCATAAAGTCATTAAGTGATTCGGGTTCATTGAGGGAGTTGTCAGAATAATATAAGTTTCTTAAAAATTATTGTTGACATGACTCTCTGAATAGTCCAAGTAAATGATTTTTAAAAGCTTAACTTATCCTGACATTTGCTTCAAGAACCCATTTTTGTTTTCAAAATGATAAGCATTTTATATTAGCATCCAGATTGAATGCATCCTATTGAAATCTGTTTTCTCCTCCTTCTCCTCTCTTTAAGATATAAAGTTATGCTATTCTCAAACATTTAACTGAAAGGATCACTTTGTATATGAAATCAGATTTCTAAGGAAGTAGCCAATCAGTTCATTTTCCTGTCACTTATAATAGCCAAAGTTTTAAATTTTGATTGACTTTTTCAGATCCTAAAAATAATTATTCTTTTCCAGAATTCTTTATCCAGGAATGTCTATGCCATCTGCCATGGACTGATTTCTGGGGTACTAGAAAAACACAGTTGCAAACAAGCCTAAAGTTGCAGAGCTGTGGATGTATTCTTCAGTTTAAGAAATTGCTATTTAAAAGCAAATGTGTTTCACCACTTTTTGAATTAGTGTTAGTCACTCAGTCATTTCCGACCCTTTGTGACCCCATGGACTGTAGCCCAGCAGGCTCCTCTGTCCATGGGATTCTTCAGCCAAGAATACTGGAATGGGTTGCCATTACCTTCTCCAGGGGATCTTCCCAACCCAGGGATCTAACCCAGGTCTCCTGCATTGTAGGCAGGTTCTTTACTGTCTGAGACTTTTTAAATTAGTGGTCTCAAATTTTATCATGCCTAATATTTACACTTTAAAAAATTGATAACCTGAATATTTCCAAGCTGCATCTCCAGATATCTTGATGGAGTAGGCTGGGAATCTATATTTCTATATTTTAAACAAATGTGCCAAATGACTCTAATGTAGACTGAATTTTCAAATTTTCAAAATTCGTAGACTGAATTTTGAGAAACAAGCAGTAGTGGGATGGAAATAAAGATTCATTCTTTTTTTTAAGGACTTGTATTATGTTTTTATTTTTTTATTGAAGTACAGTTGGTCTACAATATTGTGTTAACTTCAAGCGCACAGCAAAGTGATTCATATGTATATATACACACACACATTTATATGTTCTTTTTCAGATTCTTTTCCATATAGGTTATTACAAGATATTGAATATAGTTCTCTGTGCTATAGAGTCATCCTTGTTTATTTTTATACAATAGTGTGTATCTGCTAATCCCAAACTCCTAATTTATCTCTTCTCCTCCCTTTCCCCTTTGGTAACCCTAAGTTTGTTTTCTATGACTGAGTCTATTCTTATTTGATAAATAAGTTCATTTGTATTTTTTTAGGTTCCACATGTAAGTAATATCATATGATATTTGTCTTTCTCTGACTTACCTCGCTCAGTATGATAATTTCTAGGGTCATCTTATTGCTGCAAATGGCATTATTCCACTCTTTTTATGACTGAGTAATATTCTACTATATATATATCTATACATACATCTGTATATCTATACATGCATGTGTATATCTATACATACACATGTATATCTCTACATACATCTGTATATCTATACATACATACATATCTATACATACACATGTATATCTATACATACCCATACATATATACATACATGTGTATATCTATACATATATATATATACACCACATCTTCTTTGCCCATCCATCTGTTGATGGACACTGAGTTTGCTTCCAAGTCCTGGTTTTTGTAAATAGTGTTTCTACGAACATTGGGGTAAGCTAGGTCGCTTCAGTAGTGTCCGATTCTGTGGGACACTATGGACTGTATATGTATCTGTTTTAACTACAGGTTTTGTTTTTTTTCCAGATATATACCCAGCAGGATTGCTGAAGCATATGGTGACTCTATTTCTGGTTTTTTAAGGAACTTCCATACTGTTTTCAGAATTTGGATTCGTTGTTGATGGTTTTGGTGGGGGAAGGGTGGAGTGAGCATGGAGCCTGTGGAATCCTGCAGAGGAGGGCATCAATGGAGCCATAAAGACTAGAAATCAACTTAGAACTCAGAGCCTGGAGGAATGATGAAGACGTATTTGCTTGCATCATAAGCTTGCCTAGTGCTGGCTAGACCTGCAACTAGAGACTATGTCACAATTCCAAGAGGCTGACCACTAATGCTCTGACACTATCTTTGACCACACCTTTCATGCCAAATTTGAAAACCAAGCTATCTTAAGTGTCAAAAAATCTGGTACTCAAATACAGAGTTCAGCAAACATCCACATATGTAATGGTTTGGCTCCTTATATTAGAGTTTAGCACCATATACAAGCCTAAGCAAGCTTCTCTTATTTATGAAAAAAAAATATATAGAGACACATAGGGACTAAAGTTGTAGCCAAGACAGTCTGCAGGTAAGATTTGTTTATGGAGGAGACTGAATCTGCCTAAGTTATTGTCCTCTAGGTGCAGCAATATTTATAGCACTATTCATGTTCTGCAACTAATAAAAATGACCTAAAATCATCCTGCACCAAACCTTATATTAATGTAAAGTTATCGGTGAAAAGCACAGTGCATGTGAGTTAAGAAAGTCAGCATTAGACAATAACCCCAGCAGCACCTGGATATTCTGTCCCTTCCAGAGGTGGGTTTAGAAATATCTGTGCTTTGTACATAGAGAGACACTATATATCCTCTGCGGGTAATTGTGAATGATTGCCAAAGTAAAGCATAAATTCACAGGAAGCTTGGGCCAGTAGAAAGCACAGACTGTAAATCTGAACTTCCCGACACCTAAGGTTGAATTCTCAGCCATTGTATTCCATAGATAATTTTATATAGGGAGGAATTTTTTTAAGTTTCTTTATTAATTAACTTTAAAGTATTGCAATTACATGGTAACTAACTCTCTAGTCTGGCAATTAACCAAAAATACAAAATCAAAGAAAAATAAGAATCTGAAGCAACCAATTCAGGGATTCTTGTGTGGTTTTTTCCCTATTGATGTTGACTATATCCTGAAACAGGTGTCTCTAGAAACTTAATATGCAAATGAAGCTAGTTATTAAGCCACAATAGTAATATCTATTAGTGTTCATTTGTTATGGGCAGCCCTGAAGTTTCTAATATAAAAAAAATAAAAATAGCTACCATGCATCAGGAAGATCCCCTGGAGTAGGAAATGACAACCCATTCCAGTATTCTTGCCTGGAAAATTCCATGGATGGAGGAACCTGGTGGGCTACAGTCCAGGGGAACACAATGAGTCAGACATGACTGAGCACAGACACACACACACACACACACACACAGATCAAGCAACTGCTGCTGCTGCTGCTGCTGCTAAGTCGCTTCAGCCGTGTCCGACTCTGTGCGACCCCATAGACGGCAGCCCACCAGGCTCCCCCGTCCCTGGGATTCTCCAGGCAAGAACACTGGAGTGGGTTGCCATTTCCTTCTCCAGTGCATGAAAGGGAAAAGTGAAAGTGAAGTCGCTCAGTTGTGTCCAACTCTTCGCGACCCCATGGACTGCAGCCCACCAGGCTCCTCCATCCATGGGATTTTCCAGGCAAGAGCACTGGAGTGGGTGCCATTGCCTTCTCGGGGGATCAAGCACCTACTATTCACCAAATGAAGTACTAAGAGCTTCATATGATTTAACTATTCCATTCATGGTACATTATATATTTATAACCACACTTCCACATTTAGTGAAGTTACAAGGTTCATGGGTCCTTTAAGTAAATGCTTTGGAGGAAGAGGGAGAGGGCAACAAAAATGACCACAGTAAATAAATCCTTTCACAACTAAAAGGTGCGTCTATCCCGAACAAACATTCAAATGTGAAGGAAAGTGTGAGTATCTTAAAATGAAGAACTACAGCCACTCTTCCTCGTTCATTAAAGACCACGCATGCGTGTTCAGTCACCTCAGTTGTGTTTGACTATTTGTGACCCCATGGACTGTAGTCCTCCAGGCTCCTCTGCCAATAAGATTCTCCAAGAAAGAATACTGGAGTGGGTTGCCATGCCCTCTCCTCCAGGGTTCTTCCTGACCCAGGGATCCGAGCCACGTCTCCTGTGTCTCCTGCATTGCCAGTGGATTCTGTACCCACCCAGCCACCTGGGAAGCCCACCGAAGACTTCAGTACCTTGCTGAAGTACTTAGCTCATGCCCAGCCATCATCCTGGGTGATTTCATTGTCCACAAGGAAGGTCCCATGGCTTATTTTTCACCCAGTCTCTTGGTCCCCAGTGACCTCCTCCATCAATGGTTTTCAGCCATTCATTCGCAAGGTCAGACTCCTAACAACTCCACCTCCAAATCACTAACTCAGAGACACCGCTCCCTGACCCCACCTCTTCTACGTCAACCTCCAGAGCACTGAGCCCTGCTTTCCTCCGTCTGTAAACCCTCTATGTTTTCGAGTCCCTTCGCTCCTCACTTAGATTACCCTGCTCACCACTTTGATAACGCCCTTGACACGACCCTAAGTGCCCTGGTCCTCCGTCCTTCCATCGCGTTCATCTGGCATACTCCAACCCCGACAGCCACGAGTAGCTCTTGTCCCACAGCTAGACCCAGGCACCTGAACGCTGCTGAAAAAGACCCACAAGGAGAATCAATTCTTAATCACTCAGCTCTTCCCAGGCATCCTGTGAGGCTGCACTTCATGTGCCTACTTTTAAATATCTTTGCTCACCTCAAATTTCTAGACTCTCTCCTCAAGCTCTCTTTTTACTTCCATCCGACCTCCTCCTACTTTAGAGAAATTATAAGCCACTGGGCAAGGACTCCTTCATCCTCCCAATAGCGAATATACAAACCAGCCACATATGCCTTCTTTTCATCATTTTTCCCAGCCACCACCCCTTGTTCTGGTGGCTCAAACGGTTAAGAATCCACCTGCAATGTGGGAGACCCAGGTTCAATCCCTGGGTTGGGAAGACCCCCTGGAGGACAGCATGGCAACCCACCCCAATATTCTTGCCTGGAGAATCCCATGGACAGAGGAGCCTGGCGGGCTACAGTCCATGGGGTCACAAAGAGTCGGACAGGACAGAGCAACTAAGAACAGCTCATCCCTGTTCCAATGTAATTACAGTTCTACCTCTATCAAAGGATGGGACAGAAATCCCATGCTTTCCCACTTTCTCAGGAACTCCACACAATCTTCCATTTTCTTCTTTACATATCTGACTTCCTTCTCCCCAAAAGATTCTTCCCCCAGTGGCTTTTAAGCACTCTCCATTCTCCCCCGACTAAAGAAGATTTTACTTGGACATTTCATTCCTCTCTGCCCCCCACCCCTAGTTTCAATCTTCGTATTCCTCTTCAAAGCCAAACTCTCAAAAGAACTGTTCATGCTTGCGGTCTCTATTTCCTCATGCCCTACGCACTCCTCAACCGACCCCAACCTGACTTCTCGTCTCATCACTCCTCAGAAACAGCTTTTACACACACCGTGTAACTACGTGCTCTTATTTCCTTGGCTTCCAAGCATCACTGAACTTCGTCCTTATTGAAGTCCTGTTCCTTTGACTAATATGACGCACACTTCTCTAATTTTCCTCCTAACACTCTGACCATCCTTACACGTCTTCTTTACAGTTTCACACTCCCCTCGTGGCCATAGAATTCCTCAAGAACTGGTCCTAGGCCCCCTTCTCCCACTTTGTGTTTTCTCTTGATCTCGTCCAACTGCCTGACTTTAGTTACCACCTACATGCAAGCAGATGGTCTACTACTTTATTTTTCCATCCCTAAAAAACTCTCCTCTGAGTCCCATACTGTATCTCCAACTGTCAAATAGACATCCACATTTGAGTGTCATGAATGCACCTCAGATTCAACTTTTTCAAAATGGAGGTCACAGTGCATACTCAATAATGTTTGTTGAATGACTGCACGAAAGTAGCAATACCCACACAAAATTCTACCATGCAGGAGACATGAGCCCAGAAAAGAGAGAGCAAGTTGTAAGAATCAACCGCTGCAACAGCAGATCTCTGTGTACAGGGGCGACATCATAGACTTAATTGAGTGAGTTATGCACATCTCAATTTTAATGAAAACAGTAAACAGATAATAAAAATAGTGGAGATAAGGAAAAGGAGAAATGAATGGCTGAAAAAGAGTCTGGACCTTGAGAAAATAATTCTACCCAACTAAAGACAGAGCAGCTCATTGATATTCGTCAGTTGATAATCCAGGGATCATTCTATTAGTGTCAATTAACAAACACTGTCAATTAAATTAACAAAAGGAGAAAGCTATAAATATGGAAAAGAGCCATCCAGAACAAACCTTCTAGTGTTGGATTAAAATTGGAGGTAGCAAAGTGAAATCATGGTTTTCAATGCGTGTAGAAAGATATAGAAATAAGTGTGAAAGTGTTAGTCATTTAGTCTGACTCTTTGTGACTCCATGGATTGCAGCCCACCAGGCTTCTCTGTCCATAGAATTCTCTAGGCAAGAATGCTGGAGTGGGTTGCCATTCCCTTTTCCAGCGGATCTTCCCAGTCGAGGGATTGAACCCCAGTCTCCTGCATTGCAGGCAGCTTCTTTCCCATCTGAGCCACCAGGGAAGCCCCAGATATAGAAATAAACATAGATGCAAATATATATACATAATCTAATATATATATATATATATATATTCCAGTGAGTGCTTATGTTTAAATATGACCAATTCACTGATCCGTGTATCTCCTCCTGACACACAAACATACACATATGTAATTCCTCAATAGATGAGTAGTTTGTTTTTGGCCACACCACGCAGCTTGGGGAATTCCCCCACCAGGGATCAAACCTGGACCCAGCAGTGAAAGCACCAGCTTTCAAGCACTGGATGGTACTAGTTTTTAAACTTAAGCGTGCACTGTCAAAATCACTCTGAGGGCTTATTAAAATACAAATTTCTGGGCCCCACAACCACCCCAGAGTTTCTGGGCTTCCTAAGTGACTCAGATGGTAAAGAATCCACCTGCCAAAGCAGGAGACTTGAGTTCAAACCCTGAGCTTGAGAAGATCCACTGGAGAAGGAAATGGCAACCCACTCCAGAATTCTTGCCTGGAAAATCCTATGGACAGAGGAGCCTAGAGGGATACAGTCCATGGGGTCACAAAGAGACACAACGGAACGACTAAAGAACACTGGTCATACAGGACAATCTGTGTAGGAAATATACCCTGAAGTACTTAGAAAATTTCTTTTAAAAAAGTGAAATAACTCATGAAATCATTATGAAAAGAAATTTCAATCTTCAGTTCACTCCAAGCTAGACAGTCCTATTCTTGATCAGATTTTGTTGAAAGCCACTTTAAGCAACAGAGTAAGGCTAGCATGTCACCTTGACATTTCATAGGTGTGAGTTTTAAGCAGAAACCTGATGCTAACTTAATTTCTTTTAATGTTTTAATCGTCGTACCTAGATTTATTCTGAGGCAGAACACTAATGGCATTATTGTCATTAACATTTAAATGCTTATCCTTTCCAACTGTGAATCATAATTTGGAAGATATTCCTCTCTCACACGTTTTCCCCTTATTAACAGTGTAGTTTCGTGGCAGAACAAGAAACATGTGGCATACAGATGGAGAACTCATTTTCACGGTAGGCAGAAAAAGCACCTAATCTTCACTTATTTTTGGCACTGTGATCATTTAGATTTTTCTCTCCCTTTGAGGAGAAATAAATATGTTTCTGAAAAACAACCCCAAAATGCACACGCTGCCAAATCCTGTATATCTCGATGATTTGCTAGTCTTCTAATCATGTAGACAAATTTGTTCATTCTGCTTGCCAAAGTACAGGTTTATTATGACTTGTAATGTAGTAACTTTCCACCAAAAAAAAAAAAATGTTTACAGTCTTACCCAACTATACATCTTTATGCACCAAGCAACAACACAGACTCCCTGTCTGGGAGTCACTGCATAAATAGAGATGTTAACACACTGAGTCACAGATGCCACTGACGTAAACATTCCTTCCATCCGCCTTTTCAATCCTGCCCCTTTTTCTGGTGCCCTCATGTCTGCAGATTACATTTCAGTAAATTTCACATCATGGCACATACTAAGGAGTAATATATGCACCCTAATATGTGCATGCTAAGTTGCCTCAGTCATGTCTGACTCGTTGCAACCCTATGGACTGTAACCCGCCAGGTTCCTCTGTCCATGGGATTCTCTAGGCAAGAATCCTGGAGTGGGTTGCCATGCCCTCCTCCAGGGGATCTTCCCCACCCAGGGAGAGAACCCACATCTCTTGTGTCTCCCACAGCAGGATCTTTACCCCTAACACCACCTGGGAGGCCGAATATGTTCATGTATAATTGTGATTCATTGGCATAGCATCTCAGCTGGGAATGTTCCCTTTTTCATTGCTGCTATAACTATTAGTCTAGCATTAATAACATTTACTACTTTCATGGCACTTGATACATGCTAAAGCTTCTCTATTCCAAAACATTTTCCTCTTTGTGTCCTGTGTTTCAACAAATTTTTCTAACCAGGTGCACATAAAGAAACTTGGGAGTCATACCCATTTGCTTTCTTCCTCTCCATCACCATGTCAGAAAAGGCTAATTTCTGTTGGTTCTGGCTTCACAACAGCTGTCATCCAGCCCCTCTCCTTTATTCCCACTGTCCTAACTTTGCTCAGACTCATCATCATGCCCCTGACTTAGTCATGCCTCCCATCTCCCTTCCAGCAGTCTGCCCGCCTCCATACTGGCATAAATCCACAGCATTCTTTTTTCTATACCTTTATTTATTTGGCTGCACTGGGTCATCATCCTGGCTGCAGGATCTTTAATTGCTGCATGCCAACTCTTGTTTGTGGCATATGAGATCTAGTTCCATAACCAGGGACCAAACTCAGGACCCCAGCATTGGGAGCGTAGAGTCTTAGCCACTGGACCACGAGGGAAGTCCCAGATTCGAAGCATTCTAACGATCCTCTCCATCCCTTACTTAAACCTTTAAAGGACTCCTTTTCTCTACAACCTATACACTCCTTACCTGCTGTAACTTGATTCCCATTTTCTTCTCCAAATCTGGTTCTTGCTATGCATAAACACTAATACCCGATACCTTAGACCTCTGCAATGATGAACATCTGGCTTTTCCCAGAATCTGCTCTACATCCATGACTGGGCTAGTCTCTCTGCAATGAAAACTTTACCCTCTGTCTTAGCCTAGGCTGCTATAAAGAAAAAAGTACAATAGACTGAACAGTTTATAAAAAACAGAAATTTATTTCTCACGGTTCTGGATGCTAAAAGTCTGAGATCTGGGTGCCATCATGGTTGAGCTCTAGTGATGACCCTGTTTGGGGTTGCAGACTCCTGTTTTCTCTTTGCATCCCCACTTGGCAGAAAGAGGTTGAGAGAACTCACTGGGGCCCCTTTCATAAGGGCACTAATTTCATTCACAAGACACCCACCCTCATGACCTAATCACCTCCCAAAGGCCCCACCTCCTAATATCATCACATTAGGGGTGAGGATTTCAATATATGAATTTTGGATGAGACACAAACATTCAGTCCATTGCACCCCTCATCGCCAATCCCAGTTCACTTAAACAGCTTTGTATCACATCATCTATTCTACTTTCCTGCACCTAGAAGGTAATATTTCATTATTAACACTCTTAAATCCCTAACATCAATAACAGTACCTGGCATATATTAGTCATTCAACACATGTATGCCAAATTAATAAATTCTGGATCTCAAAGCCCAAGGTAGCTATTTTCTAAGTAAAACTCAGGCCAGTTGGGAACCTAGAGAGTGGTAATGTTAAAGGCACCAGAGATTTTCAACCAACAACATTCAGGCAGGATCCAGGATACCCAAGACAATGGCTGAAAAATTTCAAATGAGGAACGGAAACCCAGAAATAATAGTCAAGAATTTTCCAGGCAAAAATCTAAATAAGAAAGCTGGTGGCAACAGAAATTAAAATACCTGTAGAAGATAGAAGTCACGGGATTGTATCCACCTGGGGACAATGACCTGAACCAACACACACAGCACAGACCAAGCACGAGACAGGCAATAAAAACACTTTATGGACTTTTTCAAGCCTCTTTGAACATATGTTCAGTAGCTAAGTCGTGCCCAACCTTCCACGATCCCATAGACTGTAGCATGCCAGGCTCCTCTGTCCTCCACTATCTCCCTTAGTCTGCTCAAATTCATGTCCATTGAGTCAGTGATGCCATCCAATCATCTCATCCTCTGTTGTCCCCTTCTCCTCCTGCCTTCAATCCTTCCCAGCATCAAGGTCTTTTTCAATGAGTTGACTCTTCTCATCAGGTGGCCAAAGTATTAGAGCTTCAGTTTCAGCATCACTTGTTCTAATGAACATTCAAGGTTGATTTCCTTTAGGACTGACTGGTTTGATCTCCTTGCAGTTCAAGGGACCCTCAAGAGTCTTTTTTCCAACACCACAATGTGAAGGCATCAATTCTTCAGCCCTCAGCCTTCTTTATGGCACAACTGTCACATTCACACGTGACTACTGAAAAAACCATAGCTTTGACTAGAGGAACTTTGCCAGCTAAGTGAGGTCTCTGCTTTTTAATATGCCGTCTATGTTTGTCACCGCTTTCCTTCCAAGCAGCAAGTGTCTTTTAATTTCATGGCTGCAGTCACCATCCACAGTGATTTGGGAGCCCAAGAAAATAAAATCTGTCACCGCTTCCACTTTTTCCTCTTGTATTTGCCATGAAGTGATGGGACCGGATGCCATGATCTTAGTTTCTTGAATGCTGAGTTTCAAACCAGCTTTTTTACTCTCCTCTTTCACACTCATCAAGAAGCTCTTTAGTTCCTCTTCACTTCCTGCCTTTAAAGTGGCATGAACATGCCATTTGCCAAATCCAGTTGTATGACTGAGGTCAGATGGAAGGTAGGGGAAACGGACTCTAGCCCTGTGGTGAGGGGAGCTGCAGGGTCACGCGGCAGAAGACACAGATAAAAGCAGGGTGAAGAACCGAGGCCACTAGGCCTGAGCGACGACTGTAACGGAAGCCCTGATCATTTGCGGTGTGCAGGGCACTACTCTGAGAACCTCACACAGTCTCTCTAATAATTCCCAGGGCTATTCTATGAGGGAACAACTACTACCCCATTTAACAGACAAGGAAACTGAGGCTTAGTGAGGTTAACAATATAGCAGTTAGTAGCAGAGGCTAATTTAAACACTGGCCTATTTGACTCCAATGCATTTTTTTTTTTTTATCAATTTGGAATTTAGAGAAAAATTATTTAAAAGAATTTAAAAATGTGTTTCGGGCTTCCCTTGTGGCTCAGCTGGTAAAGAATCTGCCTGCATTTCAGGAGACCTGGGTTTGGTCCCTGGGTTGGGAAGATCCCCTTGAGAAGGGAAAGGCTACTCACTCCAGCATTCTGGCCTGGAGAATTCCATGGACTGTACAATCCATGGGGTCGCAGAGAGTCAGACACGACTGAGTGACTTTCATTTTCATTTGAAACAAAGGTAAGAGGCTGATTTAAAATAAAATTTGAAAAACAATGAAATTTGGTATGAAGTCCAATCATAAGCTCTATATTTAGAAAAAAGGCGCTTCACAGCTATTCTTTAATAATATTTGTTCAATAGACCAAACCACTGAACATTACTGCTGGATGTAAATGCATCATCCTATTTGCAAAACCCTTAACAAGAACGCGTGAAAACAATGGTAAACCAACCATAAATACCAGTTCTTCTTTTTTGGCCTGGAAACTGAGGACTACCTTGAGTTTTATATTCTTGGCAAATGATTGAAAAGAGCCTGAGAAAAGGTGCTGAGAAGGTTTTACATGTACAAATTCAGGAAGATATGACAATTTATCTTTATAGACGAGATTAGAGCTTCTCAAGGAACCAGAGCAGCACTGCATTGAATTTAAAAAACCTTAAGTGGGACGGTCACAAGCCACACCGCTTGCCAACACAGTCCATTACGTTTTGTTCATTACTGCAGCGCATTTATTACCAACAGTAATAAATCACTGAGGAATACAGGCAAAGCTGGCCTCTGAAACAGTCGCAGCAGCAAGATTGAGTACATGCTTTGATCGAGAAAATTCCCACCCAGTCAAGAAACTGTAACTCACCTTAGACAATAGTATCCTTCGGTTTCCTTTCCACCCCACTGTGTCTTATAGCTCCGAACTGGGATTGCATCACTTAGGTTTGTGTTACTCTCCTCCAGTCTACCTACTAACAGGCTAGGGGAGTTGGAGGAAGAAAACCCTAAGGGTCACGAATTATGAGGTCTTATAAGGAGTGCTGGAGCCAGGAACGAGCCAGAAGGACTTTCAAGAAAGGGGTTCTGGCCTTGGTTTCCCTGTTTGGACATCTGCTTTAGCCAACAGACTGGTTGATATACTCTGTGTTTCAGATTGCGGGATAAAGATAAGTCTACTGCAGGGCTTCCCTGGTGGCTCAGACGGTAAAGAATCTGCCTGCCATGCAGGAGACCCGGCTTTAATCCCTGGATCAGAAAGATCCCCTGGAAAAGGGAATGTCAACCCACTCCAGAATTCTTGCCTAGGAAGCCCCATGGACAGAGGAGCCTGGCAGACTACAGTCCATGGGGTCGCAAGGAGTCCGACAGGACTGAGCGACTTTCACTTGCTCTGCAGGGCGCTCAGCATTCCCAAGGTTTAGTGGGACAAAGAGGGCCCGTGTCCCTTGGGCAACATGGACCCTCAGATGCTAACCAGCATGAGCACTCCGGTCATACTCCACCCAAGAGCTTGCTCGTCAGCAAAGAGATCGCATCGAAAAAGTCTGTAGAAGACTTAGAAAATGAACTGATGATGGTCAAGGGAGAGGGACAGTTAGGGACTTTGGGAAGGTCATGTACACATGGCTATATTTAAAATGGATAACCAACAAAGACCTACTGTGCCTCACATGGAACTCTGCTCAAAGTCATGTGGCAACCTGGATGGGAGGGGGCTTGGGGGAGAATGATACAGGTACATGGATGGCTAAGCCCTTCGCCGTTCACCTGAAACTACCGCAATATTGTAAATCAGTTATTCCCCCAATACAAAATAGAAAGTTTAAAAAAAAAGTCTATGGAATAGACACCAGCATTGGGAGCTGGGTGTGCCGACCGTACATACATAGCAACACAGATCCCACACGATCTGTCAGGATCTCACAAGATTGCCTTAAATCCCCCAAAGAACTCCCTGCCCTCAGGGAGCCAGCCCTTGGACATCTGCTGTAGCAGCGCATTGCAAACTCACACCCAACACAGGACTGCAACCCCCTGCCCGGTCAAAAAAGAAAGTCCTATATTCCCTCTCGCCATCTCCAACCCCTAAGGAGCTGGGGACACAGTGGGAGGAGCGGGAGGAGAGCTTGTAAGTCAACTGAACCCAGTCTCCCCTTCTCAAGCCCTTCAGAACCACGCCCTGCTCCTGCTAGGAGGACGGGGGAAAGACAACCAGAGGAACTGTATCAAGATTGTTTTAAACTGGCCTAGACTGGACTGGAGTTATTAATAACTGGAAGTGACTGGAAAGCAATGGGATAAATTTATGACGTCAGAGAGGGATGGAAAAGGAAGATCCAGCTGAACATGGTCAAAGGCAATGATTAAAATAAAATAAAACAATTGCGTCTCTGTTCCCTTCCTAAATCAGACATTTCAATTAACGAATTACTCTTATCTGGGTCTCAACGTTCTCCTCTAAAAACTAGAACCCTTCCAGTTCCAGCATTTTCTAAGAGCCAAGCTCAACATGACCGGATTTTTCACGTGCCAATGGGGCAGTCTAACGTTGTAGATGAGGTGTGAAGTAGCCAGGTTTCACCTTCCATTTCCGGTTCTGTTCTGGTAAATAAAACCACCAAAATTCATATTCGAAGCCATCAGAAATGAGTAATGAGCATTCGCTAGTGTTTCCATCATCATCATGGACCTCCCTCTCTTTCAGGGTGAGACATTAGTCCAGGTGTCAAAACATGATTAACTTTGGTCCTGCTTCAGAATAAAATTGTCTTAGTTGCTCTCTCTCTCTCTCTTCAACCCAATACGGGCAGTCAGGCTTCTGACAGTGACGTTTTACAATAGTCTGTTGAAGTAGCTAATAATGTTTCCTGCCTTGAGTTTTCCTTTTGAGGGTGTTTTTAGGTTTCATGAGAGACAGTAATGGGCCACCGGTCTCCTATGAATTATTAACAAATTACCTATGATTTCTCTTATGACTATTTCTGCCTTTATTAAACAGCAACAGCAGAAATTTTGTTCTGAGTTCTAATGGAGCCCTTTACTGAATGAGAGTGTGCAGTTTTTTTGGTAAAAGTCGAGCTAATTTAACAATGAATCAAGTTTATGTCCATTGTTGTGATTAAAAGGAAATTCCAAATGAAACTATCTTATAGAGGAAACCATTCCTAGTTTATTTTCTTTTCTATAAATCCTACTTCCCATTCATTGCATGCAGGCTCAATTGCTCAGTCATGTCCAGTTCCTTGCAACCCCATGGACTGTAGCCCGCCAGACTCCTCTGATTGTGGGGTTTTCCAGGCAAGCATACTAGAGTGAGTTGCCATTTCCTCCTCCAAGGGATCCTCCTGACCAGGGATCGAACCCGTGTCTCCTGCACTGCAGGCAGATTCTTTACCACTGAGCCACCTGGGAAGCCCTCCCATTCATCAGGCTGCCAACAAAGCAAGTCCAGCTGATTTTTAAACACTTTGCTATTGGTCGAGCTAAGAAATACCAACACCTCAAGGGCAGAGGATGTGGTTCTGGAAGCAGGGGTCCCCTCAGGGTCTGGGGTGGGTAAAACAGAGCCCATTCGAGGGACAAGCCTGAGTTGTCTGTCCTTTCCCAGACCTAAAACCCAAGAGCTGACAAGGAGCTCATGGTAGTTTGGAAGACAGATTTTTGTAGCGGGCCAACCTTTAAACCAAAACGAACTGAAGGGCTTAATGAGACTAATGTGAACTTAATGAGATAGGATGACTTAATGGACAGTCACATCCAGGGAGGTGTCGGAGCACCCTGGGGGCTGTGTCAGGGCGGAACCCACAGAGCCTGGGGAGAGATGGAGCACTGTCTTTACTCAGGGATAGACAGGCTGTGTACTGTGTGGTATAAAACAACCCAGTTTGCAGAGCAGTTTCAGTCTTTTTTTTTTTTTTCTTTAAAATTCCAATCTAAATTTTACTTGTTATGTAAGTGGACTTTGGTTTACTTCCTAGCGTTTAGTACATTTTTATTGAACGAACAACTCACCCAACCCTGGATCCTGAGCCCAAAAGCTTTTCGCAAGAGTTAACTGAGGAGAAAAAGATCTGCGTCCTTGGAGCTGTTGAGAGGCAGAATCACATATGCTCACCCCCAACACTCTCTGGGGGCTGAAAATCCTTTTCATCATCAAAAGTCAACGCAATCAAGAAACCCACATCTCTCTGGGAGTGTCAAACATTTTCCAAACATATAGCAATGGCAGGAAAAACAAAAAAATTTAAAACAACTTTAGTATGGTACTATGTCTATTACTGAAGAAGACTTCAGGTTTAGTAGAAGATTAAGAAAGTTCTTCATCTCACATGGCCTTCCCAGGTGACTCAGAGGTAAAGAAACCACCTGCTAATGCAGGAGACTCAAGTTGGATCCCTGGATTGGGAAGATCCACTGGAAAACAGAGTGGCAGCCCACTCCAATATTCCTGCCTGGAAAATTCCATGGACAGAGGAGTCTGGCAGGGCTACAGTCCATGGGATCTCAAAAGAGCCAGACACAACTTAGCGACTAAACAGCAACAACAACCAACCTATATAAGACTTGCTGTTTACTATAAACTCAGGGGCTATCTTTGAATCCAAGGAGACCAGATGTCAGCTCAAGGTTGTCCTCTGGCTGTCTCTTTCTGAGTTTCCGTGGGTCACTCTCAATAGACACAAGGGAAATATTTGCATGTGATTCAGACCCTGTGTATGTGCACGTGTGTGACTCAGCTGGTAAAGAATCTGTCTGCAATGCAGGAGACCTGGGTTCCATGCCTGGGTTGGGAAGATTCCCCTGGAGAAGTGAACAGCTACCCACTCCAGTATTCTGGCCTGGAGAATTCCATGGACTGTATAGTCCTTGGGGTCACAAAGAGTCGGACACAACTGAGCGACTTTCTCTTTCACTTTTTTTTCATGTGCACACATATACTCAGTCGTGTCTGACTCTTTTCGACCCTATGGACTGTAGCCCTCCAGGCTCCTCTGTCCGTGGACTTTTCTAGGCAATGATACTGGAGTGGGTTGCCATTTCCCATTCCAGGGTTAGACCTTGGAGTCAGGTGCTACTTTTCAATCACCATAGGTGAAGCTAAGCAGACTGGAGTCTGTGGACAGTGAGCGGGGAAAAAAGTATACTGTGAACACAGAGAGAACCAAGAGGATACTGTCCCCTTAAAAGCAAATGAGCACGGCAACAGCAGAGACCCTAAAAATCAACGCAGTCACTGAATGTTCCATGAATAATACTAGAGAACTGCTTCCAGATTTAGGACACAATTTCTCTGGGTTCTGTTCTTCACTCAGGTCGCATCCTGTGTTTGGTGGGAGTATGTGACATGCTGCTCCGACACTATTCAGTTAGCGTCTGTCTTTATACCGGTGCCCTTGCTTACTGTATCTATGGCTGACAGCCGCAGTTTAAGGGGCTCTGGAGAAACCATGCATTCAGGAGGCCCGTGTGCAGTTGATAACAGAGCAGTTACATGCATTATGAAGGGGGTCAGGAGACAGACCGGTAGGTTTGCTTCTCCACTCGCTGATACCGTGAGCTAATGGAAACAAGGTTTAAGGGGTCTTACTGTGCTAATGGGCTTCCCAGAGGGCTCAGTGGCTAAAGAAACTGCCTACAATGCAAGAGACACCAGAGATATGGGTTCGATTTCCTGGGTTGGGAAGATCCCCTGGAGGAGGGCATGGAAACCCACTCCATTATTCTTGCCCGGGGAATCCCAGGGACAGAGGACCCCGGCGGGATACAGTCCGCAGGTGGCAGAGGTGGACGCCAAGACTGAGCACCGCACTGCTTCCAGAACCGTGGTGCTCAGCAGTCACCACGTGGGGGCGCCCTTTTGCTATGAAACCGCAAAGCCCCATCCAGTGGCCTTGCCCAGAGCTGAGGGAATGTGTGATTCTGGCTGTCTGGCCTGTCCCACAGACCATGGGCCAGTAAGCCTCCTGGCCTTTTCTCACTTCCCAATCTAGAATGCTTCCATGCCATGACCATCCACCTTTACCAAAAATGTCCTCTCTAAGTGCTGTTTAAAACTAATTTTTCAAAGCTTTTCATTTTCTCAAAGTGAACCACCAAGAATAAGCAGCAAGCCCATCCTTGATCACCGGTGAAGCATATAGAGAATGTGGCATCTAATTTGCGTGAAAGCCACACTTAAGTGCTGTCTGGCTTGAGTGCCAACAAAATGGAATTGAGTTTGAGAGCTGGAAGGGACGCCCTCATTTTCCAGGTGAGAAACCCGTGTTCCGGGGGTAGGGAGGCTCAGCCAAATGAGCGTGTGGAAGACGCAGAGCTGGAGCTTTGCTGTATCCCCATTGCCTCCTCTGTCCCTGCCTCCCTTTGAGGCTGGTTCCACCTGTTCTCAGGGAGGACTAACGCGTGTTCGTTGAGAGGCTGGTCTGCTTTTAGGCAAGTCCACTCTGCCCTGCAGGATATGCTGGGAGTTACTTTAGAGGGTCACCCTCTCCCTTTTTGGCCCCTGATCCAATCACGTTTCCTGAAGTCTGCAGATCAGTACCTATAAGAGATGAAGGATCATCCTTGATCTCAGCCTTCACCCCTCACCTGGCCCCACAGGCTTTTTCAGAATGATGTGATTTAGCAATACCTTCACATCTTATCTTTCATTATACCTCGTTTTGACTCTTGGATTCATTCAGTGAATACAACTTTCCTAATCACGTTCTGATTGCAGATGATGGTACGTTTCCAAGGGTTGCCTCAAATTAACAATCTTCCCAGACTGACTCTACCTGGGGCTCATGTATCTGACCCTCCCAGCCTGGTATTTTTTATTGGCACCCCACCCAGATCACCTGTGCTGGCTGATGGGCCCATCCTGGCGCTGGGAGTTCTAGACGCTCATGGCTCACAGAAGCCCCCTTCTCCGGATTGTCGCTGTTGTTGTTCTGTCGCTAAGTCGTGTCCAACTCTTTGTGAGCCCCTGGACTGCAGCACACCAGGCTCCTCAACTGCCACTATCTCCCAGAGTTTGCTGGGAGATTGAGATGCCCATCGAGTCAGTGATGCCATCCAGCCATCTCATCCTCTGCTGCCCCCTTCTCCCCCTGCCTTCAATCTTTCCTAGAGAGCGCCCCCCCCCCCAGCCCAGAAGGTGAGGGGGGAAGACAGAGGAGGAGCCAAAGTGAGAGACTGACCGACTCAATGGGCACACAGACCAGCCCGTTTACCTTTGGGAGGGACAACGCTGATGCATGACGTGATTTTTTTGTTGACCGTCTCTCCCCACCATGGACGACACCAAGACGAGACTTCCCCTGAGACCACATCCCCACTGGGCGCCCTTCCTCCAATCTCCCCTTCTCCCTCTCTCATGGGCTCTTTCCTGGAAGGTTCTCCCTCATTCAGTCTCTCTTATCCACATTCCCATCTTGAACTCTGCGTCTCAGGAACTCAGCCTAAGACACCGACCTAGAGGGTGAGCAGGGTCCACACCCCATGCAGAGAACCCTGGACAGGATTCAGATTCCAAATCCATTCTGGGATTTCCTAGCTATCAATACCTCAAAGTGGCCAATTTTTGTAACTTTCGTAAGCTCCAATGTCCTTGTCTCTCTAAAAGGGGATAATGGCAAAGAATTGTTATGAGAATTAAAAGTTTTAATGTCTCTAAAAGTCACCACATTATGCATTCCTAGGTTAGTGCTGAACATATTCCCTTTAATATATTAACATTAGTTTTAAGAGTGCGTGTGTGGGTGCTCCGTCCCTCAGTCGTGTCTGACTCTTTGAGACCCCATGAACTGAAATCCCACCAGGCTCCTCTGTCCATGGAATTTCCCAGGCAAGAACACTGGGGTGCATTGCCATTTCCTACTTCAAGGGATCTTCCTGACCCAGGGATCGAACCCAGGTCTCCTGCATTGGCAGGTGGATTCTGTACTACTGAGCCACTTGAGAAGCCCAGTATTAAGAGTAGCTAGTATTTATTGGGCATTTACTATGTTCCAAACTCTGTACTAAGCATATTACATTTAGTAGTTTATTTACTCCTCACATAACCCTCTGAGATAGCTCTGCTATTACCCACACCTTTCAGATGGAGACACTAAGACTGTAACCGGACCAACGTCTCACACTTTGTAAGTGACAGAGCTCAGATTTGAACCCAAATAGCCTGGCTCCACAGAGAAGGCAATGGCACCCCACTCCAGTGCTCTTGCCTGGAAAATCCCATGGACGGAGGAGCCTGGTGGGCTGCAGTCCATGGGGTCGTGAAGAGTCAGACACGACTGAGCGACTTCACTTTCACTTTTCACTTTCATGCATTGGAGAAGGAAATGGCAACCCACTCCAGTGTTCTTGCCTGGAGAATCCCAGGGACGGGGGAGCCTGGTGGGCTGCCGTCTAAGGGGTCGCACAGAGTCAGACATGACTGAAGCGACTTAGCAGCAGCAGCAGCCTGGCTCCAAAATCATGGCATATGGTGACTGCAGTCATGAAATTAAAAGATGCTTGCTCCTTGGAAAAAAAGTTATGACCAACCTAGACAGCATATTAAAAAGCAGAGCCATTACTTTGCCAACCAAGTTCCATCTAGTCAAAGCTATGGTTTTTCCAGCAGTCATGTATGGATGTAAGAGTTGGACCATAAAGAAGGCTGAGCGCTGAAGAATTGATGCTTTTGAACTGTGGTGTTGGAGAAGACTCTTGAGAGATCCTTGGACTGCAGGGAAATCCAACTAGTCAATCCTACAGGAAATCAGTCCTGAATATTCATTGGAAGGACTGATGCTGAAGCTGAAACTCCAATACTTTGGCCACCTGATGCAAAGAGCTGACTCATTGGAAAAGACCCTGATGCTGGGAAAGATTGAGGGCAGGAGGAGAAGGGGACGACAGAGGATGAGATGGTTGGATGGCATCACCGACTCGATGGACATGGGTTTGAGTAAACTCCAGGAGTTAGTGATGGACAGGAGCGCCTGGTGTGCTGCGATTCATGGGGTCACAAAGAGTCGGACACAACTGAGCAACTGAACGGAACTGAGCCTGGCTTCGTGAGATGGGGCTGCGCGTTGCCATTAGTAGCGTTACATCTGCTTTCTCACAGCTGCATCTTCCCTTTCACTTCCAGCCTGAGCCCTTCAATTCCAGCTTCTATTATGACACCCACTCATCTGTAGCATTTCACAATTAAACGCCTGCATACACTCAATCCCCATCACCCAACAAAGCTTCACACTCCCGGACGGTGTTCTGCATTAGCTGATTCGGATGGTCCCCGGCTCGCAGTTACTGCATGACTGAAGACAATGGCTTTATGTACAAGGAGCTCAGCTGATCTCTGGGCTTTAAACTTGCCCTTCAGTGACATCGCCCCGAGAAGTACATCATGTCATAACTGCAGGCATCTTGGTGGGTCAGTGGGAAAAAATTATTTGTGGGCAGGAAGCTTATTCCCGGTATCTCATAAATCCTCCCACATGGGTGAATGCCACTAGCTCTTTGTAAAACATTCAGAGCCAAGCCCCTGTCTCAGAGGGATTACGCGCCTGATCACTAGGGGATCAATTTTCCATTAGCCCAGCAAGACAGCTCCTATCCAGTCATCACTACCATCACAAACATTATGTATTCTTACTTCTTTTTTGGCAGAAAACACGTTCCTATTTCTGAAAGCGCCAGGGTCAGCAGGAAAAGGGAGAGAGAGAAAGATGAAAAGTAAAGATTAGATAAGATCCTCTCTTATCTAATATGTCTCATTTTATTTTAGTGCACTTGAACAATTATCTAAATTACGCTTAAACAGCAAAGCTTCCTTCGTTTGGATTTTCCTTGCAGAATTTTGCATTAGGTAGAGGAAAGAAAGGTTCAGAAAAAGTTCCCCTGAACAAATGAGCCTTTAAATGAAGCTTTTCATTAGGGACACAGCTCACTGACTCTAATCGGAGAGGTTCCGACGAGGGTCACACTTGACCTCGGCCTCCTCCACTGGGTGGAGAATAGAAGCTCGGCCTGGCCCTCAATTCTGGAATGTCATTTAGAGCCGAAACGTCCAGGAGACATGCTTACATGGATTTTACATAATGAAATGGGGCCTTTAAATCTGTTTCTCTTTTCTTTTTTATCCCCATAGGGAACCCAACAACTTTCCTTAATAATCAGAAAATATGCTTAGCAATTCAAAAGAGCATTACAGGATCACATTTCAGATATAAAGGCTAAAAACCACCGGAAATAAGCCCGAAAACAAGGGTTGCAAAGTGAAAGAAAAGAAATCAGATAATAAAAGTTAATCTCTTTAGATCATGAATTGAAAAAAAAAGAGAGAAAAACAAAAAGGCAGGCTTATGAAATAGCCTACAGTATCATCTTATTTTGGTTAAAAACTGCATATATGTATATATGCATTTCTTAAGTTGTGGGAAAATGTGTATAGGTGTGTGTGTGGATATAGATGGGACTTTCCAGGTGGCACTAGTGGTAAAGAACCTGAGTGCCAATTCAGGAGGCATAAGAGATGAGGGTTCGATCCCCAGATCAGATCAGATCCCCTGGAGGAGGGCATGGCAACCCACTCCAGCATTCTTGCCTGGAGAATTCCATGGACAAAGAAGCCTGGTGGGCTACAGTCCATAGGGTCACAAAGAGTCGGACACGACTGAAGAGACTTAGCAAGCATGCCTAGATATAGATAAGTACTTTCTAACATGTGGGGAAATGTTATGATAAATTATTACCAGTGGTTATCTCTAAAGGGTAGATATATAATTGTCACAGGTTGAATCATTGTGTCCCCCCAAAAATTGTTGGAGTCCTAACCCCCAGAACCTCAGAATGTGCCCTTATTTGGAAATAGGGCTTGCTCACATGTAATTAACTTAATGTAAGTTAAGAGAAGTTTATACTGGAGGAGGGTGTGCCCTTAATCCAATCCACTGCTGTTCTTTGAAGCAGAGGAGAGGGCCTTCCCCGGCAGTCCAGTGGTGAAGACTCCAGGCTTCCGCTCTAGGGGTGTGGTTCAGTTCCTGGTTCGGAAACTAATATCCCACATGCCAGGAGATGCATCCAGAAAAGAAAAAAGAGGAGGAGGCCCAGAGGAGAGAGACACGGGGAGAATGCCAAGTGATGACAGGGGCCGATGAGAGTGACGCAGCTGCGAGCTGAGCAAAGCCAAGGATTAACGAGCAACTAGGGCTTCCCGGAGGGCACAGCGGTAAAGAATCCGCCTGCCAACGCAGGAGCTGCAGGAGACTTGGGTTTGATCCCTGGGTCGGGGAGAGCTCCTGCAGGAGGAAATGGCAACCCGCTCCAGTATTCTCGCCTGGAAATTTCCATGGACAGAAAAGCCTGGCAGGCTACAGTCCATGGGAGTCACAATGAGTGAAACATGAGTGAGCGGCTGAGCACGCGAACGGTCTGAAACTAGGAAGAGGACAGGAAGGATTCCCCCTACGGGTTCCTTGTAGGATGTGAAATCCTTGTCAAAGGGACTTCCTGCCAATAGCTTGATTGTGAACTTTTAGACGCCAGACTCCAGGACTGTGAGAAAATTCATTTCTGTTGTTTTAATAAAGCCACCCCATCTATGGTATTTTTAACAGCAGCCCTAAGACCCCAGTAGAGTGGAACTTTTCAAACTTTGGCTGATCTGTTAAGTTTTTGCTTTCAACAAAGCACATATGTCATTCTGTAAGCTTTAAAAGATCGTTAAGAAAAGAAAGAAGGAAGGAAAGGTGGTGAGACTGAATTTTTTTTTTACTCTTAGCCCTCTTGGACGAGGCCTTGGAACATACTGAATGGAAGAATAATAAAAACTACGGCTGATCAATTGAACATGGAGATGCCAGCAATACAGTTCAGAGAGCATCTCTCCACATCACTCGGTCACAACATTGACCGACTCGTCATGGCATCTTGCCCTCTGCTATATTCCCCCAGCTACTGGCAAGGGGCCGCCTGATCTTCGAGTCCCACCCCCTGCTCCTCCATCAGCCCAGCCCTTCCCACCCTGAGTTCCACAGCCCCAGGGTCCTGCCCTCCGCATGACGTCCTTCTATTTATTCGTTCATCGGTCATTGCCTGAGCACTACCGTGGGCCAGGCAAAGGGCTGGAAATGTAAAAATAAATAAGGGCAGTCCTTGCCTACTCAGAGTTCAAAATCTAGTGGAGCAGAAAGATAAGAAATGGAACATTCTTTAGCATGTGGGCAGTGCCTCAATGTGGAGAGTCTTTCGGGGCTTGCTCGGAGAGCAGGCAATAGAGCCCCGCCTTGGGAGGGACTGGGGAACCAAAGAAGAAGGCCAGCTTTGAAGCACATGTAAGAACCAGTCCACAAAAAGGGGACGCAAGACTGTGCTGAGCCACTAATGAAAGAGTGTAATTTTATAGACTGGAACACATAGCGTTAGTCGCTCAGTCGTGTCCGACTCTTTGCAACCCCGTGGACAGTAGCCCATCAGGCGCCTCTGTCCGTGGGATTCTCCAGGCAAGAGTACTGGGGGGGAACCTTGGGATTCACAGGGGGAGCTATGATACTGGGGTGGGAACTGGGGATCTGTTGCCTGTGAAGGGTCAGAGGTGCAAGATGAGAGCTCTGAACCTGACATTTCGGGCTTGGAGAAAACACTGCAGAATGTCAGCAGAGCAGGGTTGTATGATCAGAGTCATCTTTCAGGAAGATTACGCCAGGGATGGGGAGGGGGTTGAATGGAAAGAGCAAGAACGCCAGCAGATGGCATCACTGGGAGGCGAGTGAGCACCCTGCATGGGAACACTAGGGAGAGGGAGGAGGGGGTGGCCTGGAGAGGAGGGGCAGCAGAGTGGGGAGAATGCTGCGTTCTAGAGCCCATCCCGGCGGGAACCCTGGTGCTGCCGTTTCCACGGCGCGGCGCGTTGGCCAAGTTACTTAACCTGTTTTGTGTGCCTTGGTTTTCTTATCTATAAAATGAGAACAGTGATGGGGCTTCCCTGGTGGCTCAGCAGTAAAGAATCCCCCTGCAGGAGACACGGGTTCGATCCCTGGGTCAGGAAGACCCCACATGCCCAGGAGCAATGAGGCTCGTGCACCGCGAGTATTGAGCTGCTCTCCGGAGCCCGGAACTGCAACATCGGAGCCACAACTCTGGAAGCCCGTGCTCAGAAAGCCTGTGCTCGGCAACAAGAGAAGCCACCGCGGCCAGAGAGTAGCCCCCACTCAGCACACCCGGATAAAAAAGCCAGCGCGGCAGCAAAGGCCCAGCACAGCCAGAAATAAAGGAAGAAAAATAAAATTGTCGCACATGTTTCCTCTCTTTAAAAAAGAAATGAGAATAGTTACAAGTTCTACCTTGTTAGGTTGTGAATACTAAACGCCTCAAATGCTAAGAAACGGTGCAGCCTGTATTGTCACTGTTGTTTAGCGGCTGACTCTAAGCATGTCTGACTCTTTGCAACCCCATGGACTGTAGCCCACCAGGCTCCTCTGTCCAAGGGCTTTCCCAGGCAAGAGTACCGGAGTGGGTTGTCTTCACCACGGAGCCATCTGGGAAGCCCATGGATGCAAAGAGACGACTCATTGGAAAAGACCCTGATGGTGGGAAAAACTGAAGGCGGAAGGAGAAGAGGACGACAGAGGATGAGATGGTTGTATGGAATCACTGGACAAGTTTGAGCAAACTCCAGGAGATGGTGAAGGACAGGGAAGCCTGGAGCGCTGCAGTCCATGGGGTCGCAAAGAGTCAGACACGACTGAGCGACCGAAAAATAACCGCAACATGCATACACACACACACAATCACACCATGTGTATATGAGTCAAAAGGCTTTCTGTGAATGCACGTGAGAAATGAGAGACAGGGAATAAGACCCATGCCATTCTGTGCTCACCTGGGCTCTGGTGTTGACTCATCCTACTTTGCCCAGCTGACTTCATTCAGGTCTGTTCTTAAACATGGCTTCCTCAGGAAGGCCTCCGGCCTGCTCACATCCGGATGAATTTGTTTACTTGTCCCAGCACTGACTTGTCCAAATGCTCTGCAGGACTGAAAGCTCCAAGAGAACAGGGAGCAAGTCCACGGTATGCACACCGTGTTCCCAGCCCCTCACATAGCACTGGCACTGAATACATTTATGATGAGTATACGAGTGAGGGGTTGCTTAGTCCAGAAGAAGGGAAGAAGATGATGAAGTCAGGTTTAAACATGCCCAGCTTGAGGTGTCCATAGGATATTCTACTAAAGTTATCTCAGCAAAAGTGAATGAGAAAGTCGCTCAGTTGTGTCCGACTCTTTGCGACCCCATGGACTATACAGTCCATGGAATTCTCCAGGTCAGAATACTGGAGTAGGTAGCCTTCCCCTTCTTCAGGGGATCTTCCCAACCCAGGGATTGAACCCTTGTCTCCGCACTGCAGGTGGATTCTTTACCAGCTGAGCCATCAGGGAAGCCCAAGTCACCTCAGAGACAGTTGGATACGGCTGGGTGAGGCTCAAGGGCATGTGTCTAGACTGCAAAGAGAGTCTCTACAAGGTAACAGAACAGTGAGAGGGCATAGGAAGACGGAGCAGACGTGTCAGAAGAGACTGAATTGCAACGGGTTGGTCTGACATCTTTGCCCTCCAAAGTGTTGCCCTAACATCTGACAAAACTGACAGTAAATCTCTTAGGGATGATGGGGGCTGTCACAAATTCTTTTTGTAGGTGGAACTCTCTTGGAACTGCTCAAAAGATACCATGTGGGCAGCCGTATATCTACATATACATCAGCCTATCTCTACTCGCTAATGCTGGCTGAGCGCTGACTGTGCGTGAGGGACTATTCCAAACCGTGAACATCTCACTGAATCCTCACAACAATATCAGGAGGCGAGTGTAAGCATCAGTTCAGTTCAGTTCAGTCACTCAGTCGTGTCCCACTCTTTGTGACCCCCATGAACCACAGCACGCCAGGCCTCCCTGTCCATCACCAACTCCCAGAGTTCACCCAAACCCATGTCCATTGAGTCGGTGATGCCATCCAACCATCTCATCCTCTGTCGTCCCCTTCTCCTCCCGCCTTCAATCTTTCCCAGCATCTGGGTCTTTTCAAATGAGTCAGCTCTTTGCATCATGTGGCCAAAGTATTGGAGTTTCAGCTTCAACATCAGTCCTTCCAATGAACACCCAGGACTGATCTCCTTTAGGATGGACTGGCTGGACCTCCTTGTTGTCCAAGGGACTCTCAAGAGTCTTCTCCAACACCACAGTTCAAAAGCATCAATTCTTTGGTGCTCAGCTTTCTTTACAGTCCAACTCTTCACATCCATACATGACCACTGGAAAAACCAAAGCCTTGACTAGACAGACCTTTGTTGACAAAGTAACATCTCTGCTTTTTAATATGCTGTCTAGGTTGGTCATAACTTTCCTTCCAAGGAGTAAGCAAAGCATCTAATCATCAATCCCATTTAACAGATGTGGAAACTGAGGCACCGAGATGGAGTCTGTGTGACTTCTTCTAAAACCATAACAGTAAATCTCTAGATACATCAAAAAACCAAACAATTTAGTTGCTAAAGCCAATTGTCCAGTGCATGAAGAGAATCTCCAAGTCGATAAAACCCACATGGTTTATACAAAAGGTCTGACAATTTTATCTTATAAGAGCAAGGCCCTATCCTCCCTTAGTAGAAATGCCCCTTCCTGACTTTGTTCACCATCAATGCTTCTCTGGTGCTCTTTCCCCGCAGCTGATTGAACACATTAAATCAGCCCACAGGAGTAAGTCAAACTCTATTAGTCACTCTGTAAAAATGCTGTCTATTTATTTATTATGAGTTATTCATAAACATCAAGACTAGACTCTATAATTTAATACCACCTGCAATGATTCCTGAGAGTGGCAATATTTTACCACTACGATCTGATTAATTGGCCTGTTCAAACAGAACTCCGAATCAAGCATAACTTCCCTTTGACAGAAGTGTATTCATCTTCATCTAAAGGCAGACTTCTTGACTCATCAGGGGAGAACAAAACAACTCATCACATGGAACCAATAAATATCGTCTGAGATAACACGTATATTCCACGAAGGAAATATTTGTAAGCTCCTAATATTTCCTTAATATATGTTTGTGTATATATATACATATATATATACACATACACAAGGAAGCACATACTTTATGATTTCAGCCAAATAATGTCGGAAAACACACGCATGTAGGTACCTGATATCAAAGGACAGGACAGTGGCTTTTCCTGGTGGCCAACATTGGGAGGGTCAGGATCTGGGATGAGGCGTGAGGGTGGCCGCTGAGGGATTGGGTGGGTACCGGTGCTGACTTCACGACTGTGGTCACTTTATGAAACGTCTTCGTATCGACACTGTATTTATATGTTATCCTTTGCTAAAATACTTGCCAAAAATTAAGGAGACAAAAAAAGAAATTCATACTTTAGTAGCAACATCAGGCAGGCATTTAACTACAAATGACACTATCCCAACTCTTCCACATTTGAGATGCATTTGGATGGGCAGGTCATATTAAATGAGCCTTGACATGAACAACCTAGAACCGGAAAAGAACCTCCGGCATTTCAGAGACTGAAGGGATATTTAATTCGTAAAACAAATAGAGGATTCCACAAAAAAAGGAATATCAGGGAACATGAAAGAACATTTAGTAAACAAAAATACGATCGTCAAAAAAAAGACTGGATATAGGTAGACGCATAGTTGAATCACTTTGCTATACACCTGAAACTAATACAAGTTTGTAAATCAGTTATAGTCCAAAAAAAATTTTTTTTAAAGATCCTTGATTTACTTACTTACAAGAATATCATGTACATGTACATGATAGATGGGTTAAATATGGCTAAGTATATAAGCAATATATGTATATATATTTGTATATATATAAACAATGTATACACACAATCTGTCAATTTGTAACTTGCTATGCAAATTAAGCATCGCTACTACTATTATTTGTTGGAAGGACTGATGCTGAAGGTCCAATACTTTGGCCACCTGCTGTGAAGAGCCAACTCATTGGAAAAGACCCGGGTGCTGGGAAAGACTGAAGGCAAATGAGAAGTGGGCAGCAGAGGATTTGATGGTTAGATAGCAGCATTGACATGAATTTGAGCAAACTCCAGGAGATGGTGAAGGACAGGGAAGCCTGGCATGCTGCATTCCATGAGGTCGCAAAGAGTCGGGCGTGACTTAGCGACTGAAAAACAGCAACTAAACAACTATTATTACAATTATTGCACAATCCTCTCTGTCACTCTCCCTGGCACAGTCTGAGCAGAGTACTCAATATGTTGATTTTTTAAGAATTTTGATATGCTAATTTTTTAAGAATTTTGTATTTGGTTCATCCAAATAGTAGTAATAGTAAGAGGGTAAAGCTAATTAGTTACTGCAGTTCTGTTCCTGTCTATGAGTCACGAAATCCCATTGTCCATGAAATTTCCAGGCAGGGCCAGCCTTCTTCCTGGATGACCTAGCAGCCTCTTACACAAACTCTTCCAGATCTTTTCCTCAAGCCCAGAACTAAAATTCAAAATGAGTCATTCCCTTGATTGACAAGAGAGAACAACACTACTTGCAAGGCAAATCTTTGGAAGAGAGGACTGAACAGACCATTCTCAGTCATTAACACCTTTTCTGACATTGCTCACTTTTCCAGCCTCTCACCAGGGAATCAGGGTCCTGGGGGAAAGAAAACAGGAAAAGTGGGTCTATATCTTTAGAAGATCACCCGTTCCACCTTCGTATTCTGGATGAGTAGGGACAAGGATCTTGTTCTTTTAGTTCCTAGGTCACCAGTATCTAGGGAGCCATATACAGCTCTGAGGGTGAATATTGTCAACTTCTAGGATATTTTCTCCCAGTAGGCAAAAAAAGTAACATTTTATGTGACTTCATTTCCAAAGAATCTCCAAGGTGACACTAATGCAAATAAATGCAAGGCCATTTGTGAAACACCTGCTTACTTTGTTGTTGCTAAGTCTTGTCAACTCTTTGAAACCCCTATGAACCACAGCATGCCAGGCTCCCCTGTCCTTTACTCCTCACATCAGGTGGCCAAAGTACTGGAGTTTCAGCTTCAGCATCCGTCCATCCAATGAATATTCACCGTTGATTTCCTGTAGAATGGACTGGTTTGATCTCCTCACAGTCCAAGGGACTCTCAAATTCTTCCTCCAGAATCATAGTTCGAAGAAATCAATTCTTCAGCACTCAGCCTTTTTGATTGTCCAGCTCTCACATCCATACAAGACTACTGGAAAAACCATAGCTTTGACTATACAGACCTTTGTAGGCGAAGTAATGTCTCTACTTTTTAATTACAATGTATAGGTTTGTCATTGCCTATCATTGTCCTGTCAAGGAGGAGACTGTAAAAGGGTTTCATGATCAGCTAAGTATGGTAAATACTGCATTCAAGATCCCCTTATCAGAGATTCACAATGTCCGTTAGGAGTAAACAAAACCTGTTTTACCACTGTGGCTCAAACTCGTGAGATTTCTTTTTTTGCATGGCAGACACAAGAACTCTTCTGGAACCCTGAGAAACAGTGATGTGGATTAAAATAGCTTCAAGAATTATTAGCCAACAGTAAAGACGGTGACAGAAAGGCTTACACAGAGAAAATGAGACATGCCTGAGTAACTTCGGTAAACTTCAGTCTGTATTCTACCAAATCCTCTGATGTAAAAAATATGGAACCTAATTGGCTTCCCAAGGACATGCTTGCCCCAAAGTGAAACTGAAGTTGCTCAGCCATGTCTGACTCTTTGCAAGTCCATGGACTGTAGCCTGCTAGGCTCCTCCATCCATGGGATTCTCCAGGCAAGAATACTGGAATAGGTTGCCATTTCCTTCTCCAGGGGATCTTCCCAACACAGGGATCGAACCCGGGTCTCCCACACTGCAGGCAGACTCTTTACTGTCTGAGGGACCATGTCTCTCTCTTGGACCTTCCAGAATGAAGCAGGAATCTGGAGGAGGAGACTCGCAGAGGTAGAGGAGAAGATTCTGCAAATGAATGTGTCCCATTTCAGGATTTCACCGAAAGCGGGCCTGGTGGCCAGTGAGCAGCCAATAACATCCAGGATCCAGGAGCTAACACTCCTCCCATCAAAGAGAAGATGCAGAAATTCACATTCTCATCTGGCAAAGTCTAGTTGATGACTTCAAATGTGCTGCCAAGCCTCATAGAAGGAAAAGAGCTATTCATCCACTGCAAAGAGGTATTTTCTTACTTAAGAGCAATTCTATAAGCCCTCATTATTCTACTTTGATGTTTTTCTACCTAAAAATAGACCTTCATCACTCTCTCCAGCCCACTGTTGAGGAAACTTGATTGCAGTCAACTATGAGTGAAATTAATTCCGTGAGTCTCATAAATGAGACAGAATGGAATGAAATGAATTAGACGATATCAGAGCATCAGACACAGCAAGAGTGATTATTATTTTTTCACAAAATTTTAATTTACATTTATACATCTATTCATATATGTGTATATGCACACTGTGTTGTAACATAAAATGTATTTCTTACTTCAAGCTGTAACCAGAAACATTTAACCACCACTGATGCAACCTAATGCCCCCATTTTATGTATGAGTATACTGAAGCCCAGAGAAGTTTAGCAACTTGCCCAAAGACACACAGCTAACACGAGCTATACTTAGAATCTAGCAACTCCAACTCCTTGTTCAATATTCTTGGCATCCCGTTCAAAAACAAAAATTACACCTCCTTTCTGCCTTTTAAGATTCCTACCTACAAGGCTTGTTTAAAGAAATCTTTTCAGTAACCCTCAGCTCATTGCCTTAAACAAAACTCTACATAAAATACAGTAATATTGACCTCTGCTGAGATCTGTGCCAGACAGACATGAAGCCTGAGGCAAAACCTAAAGGAGTTTAATGCTTGGCTTGTAAACTTCCTGACTAAATACGACAGGAGAGAACACAGCCAGAAGTGCTGTAAAATTCCTATTAAATAATGTTTCTCTTAAGTAGGTACTGCTTGCAAAATAAACCCTACTGTCCCATTTTGTGCTTTATGATCTAATTTTCCTGTCAACAGAGCTAAGATATTTTTTTCCCCAAAGAAGGAAAAGATTACTTCAGCAGCAGTAGGGAACTTATCCCCCAGCTAATGAGAGCTTGTTATAAATAATAACAACAGGATCCTAAAGGTTTATAAGAGCCGGGAAACTGCACAGAACCCTCTCAAGGGCAGGGCTTCCCAGGGAGTGCAGAGGAAAAGAATCCGCCTGCCAATGCAGGGGATGCAGGACACCCAGGTTCAATCCCTGGGTCGGGAAGATCCCCTGGAGAAGGAAATGGCAACCCACTCCAGTATTCTTCACTGGAAAATTCCATGGACAGAGGAGCCTGGCGGGCTGCAGTCCACGGGGTCACAAAGCATCGGATGTGGCCAAGCACAGCACACAGTGCGGCTCTCAAAGGCTCTGAGTCCGAAATGAAAATCTAAAAACACAGCATTAAAAAAAAATTTTTTTAATAAATAAATAAAAACATAGCATTTTTAATGAAGCCGCAGACTGGCAAAAGTTGGTAGAGAAGAGGAGGCAAGTGGATAAGGGGGTTGGTTTTCTTCTTTTTAAAATAATTTTAATAATTTTATTTTATAAAAATAAAGGACAATAAAGGACAGAAATGGCAAGGACCTAACAGAAGCAGGAGAGATGAAGAAGAGGTGGCAAGAATCCAAAGAAGAACTATACAAGAAATGTCTTAATGACCCAGATAACCACAATGGTATGGTCACTCACCTAGAGCCAAACATCCTGGAGTGTGAAGTCAAGTGGGCCTTAGGAAGCGTTACTATGAACATAGCTAGTGGAGGTGATGGAATTCCAGCTGAGCTATTTCGAATCCAAAAAGATGATGCTGTGAAAGTGCTGCCCTCAATATGCCAGCAAATTTGGAAAACTCAGCAGTGGCCACAGGACTGAAAAAGGCCAGTTTTCATTCCAATCCCAAAGAAGGGAAATGCCAAAGAATGTTCAAACTACTGCACTATTGTCCTCGTTTCACATGCTAGCAAGGTAGTGCTCAAAATCCCTCAAGCTAGGCTTCAACAATACATGAAACAAGAAATTTCAGACACACAAGCTGGATTTAGAAAAGGCAGAGGAACCAAAGATCAAATTGCCAACATGCACTGGATCATAGAAAAAGCAAGGGAATTCCAGAAAAACATCTACTTCTTCTCATTGACAGTATGGATCACAACAAACTGGAAAATTCTTAAAGAAATGGGAATACCAGGCCACCTTACCTGTCTCCTGAGAAATCTGTATGCAGGTCAAGAAGCAACAGTTAGAACTGGACATGGAACAACAGACTGGTTCCAAATCGGGAAAGGAGTACATCAAGGTTATATATTGTCACTCTGCTTATTTAACTTACATGCAGAGTACATCATAAGAAACGCTGGGTTGGATGAACCACAAGCTGGAATCAAGATTGTCAGGAGAAATATCAACAACTTCAGATATGCAGATGATCCTACTCTAAATGGCAGAAAGTGAAGAGGAACTAAAGAACCTCTAGATGAGGGTGAAAAAGGAGAGTGAAAAAGCTGGCTTAAAACACAACATTCAAAAAGCGAAGATCATGGCATCTGGTCCCATCATCTCATGGCAAATAGATGGGGAAACAATGGAAACAGTGACAGACTTTATTTTCTTGGGCTCCAAAATCACTGCAGATGGTGACTGCAGCCACAAAATTAAAAGACACTTGCTCCTTGGAAAGGAAGCTATGACAAATGTAGACAGTTTAAAAAGCAGAGCCATCACTTTGCCAACAAAGGTCTGTCTAGTCAAAGCTATGGTTTTTTCAGTAGTCATGTACGGATGTGAGAGTTGGACCAAAGCACTGAGCACCAAAGAATTGATGCTTTCAAACTGTGGTGCTGGAGAAGACTCTTGAGAGTTCCTTGGACACCAAGGTGATCAAACCAGTCAATTATAAACCTGAATATTCACTGGAAGGACTGATGCTAAAGCTGAAGCTCCAATACTTTGGCCACCTGATGCGAAGAGCCAACTCACTGGAAAAGACCCTGATGCTGGGAAAGACTGAAGGCAGGAGAAGAGGGCGACAGAGGATGAGATGGTTGGATGGTGTCACTGACTCAACAGACATGAGTTTGAGCAAGTTCTGGGAGACGGTGAAGGACAGGGGAGCCTGGCATGCTGCAGTCCACCAGGTTGCAAAGAGTCAGACATGACTAAGCAACTGAACAACCATATCTTTCCTTTATATTTTTGCCATGGAGCATGTAGATCTTAGTTCCCCAACCAGGTATCAAATCCACACCCCCTGCTGTGGAAGCACAGAGTCTTAATCACTGGACTGCCAGGGAAGTCCCTCTTTTTCTTCTTTAAATCTTTTACAAATAATTATGCAAGGAACTTGGAGCTGCTTAAATGGAACTCTGAGATGGCAAAAAGTATATATTTTTGCTCATGGTTTTGAAAACAATTCTCTAAAACAATAACTGGTACCTAGGAAAATGCATGCTGACAGGCATTTGCAAAAACCACTTTTATTTTTTTGTTTTGTTTTTTCCCCCAGGGCAACTTTGCCAGCCATCATTTTTCTTGAAAGATTTCTCTTCCACTGAGGTGTTCCACATATATGCTGTAATAAGACAATGAAACAGATGCAATTCAAAATGTATGTAAGGGAGAATGTGGACAGAATAGATTGTATAGTGTCCCTTGGTACTAACTTGAGTGATGGGAAAGTTTTCCGCTAAAATGCCCCAGTCCTCTGAGCTTATGTTATAGTCAGAGGAATAAGAAGCTCTCAGGATCCATCCTGTACCTAGTCTGTGGACCCTCAGAGCAATTGGATTAATCAGTATAACAGAATGATCTCATCTGAATCACTTATTAAGCCCTGACACAGTTCCCATCAATATGAAGTCCTGGCTTCCCAACTTTCATCAACACTCGTCTTTCTTAATTCAGCTATTTGCTCTAAAGCTCTCATTTTCCCATTACAAAACAGTACAGTGCTCAGAACAATAATTGAAGCTATAATATTTATTAAATACTTTCTTTGTGTCAGTTTTCAGTTCCGTTCAGTAGCTCAGTCGTCTTGTCTGACTCTGCGACCCCATGAAGTGCAGCTCGCCAGGCTTCCCTGTCCATCACCAGCTCCCAGAGTTTACTCAAACTCATGTCCATTGAGCTGGTGATGCCATCCAACCACCTCATCCTCTATCGTCACTATCCTATTTGCTTTACATGTTTTAACTCAATTTTCACAAGTTGATAAAGTAGATGAGGGTAAGATCTAAGAAGGCAAAGGTTTCTGTCTGTTTTGTTCACTGCTTTATCACTGTAGATGGTCTCTGGCATACAGTTCATGGTCAGTAAATGTCCCCACTATACAGTTCAGAAAAGTGAGGCATAGACAAGTCTCTTGTCCAAGGTCAAAAAGGTAGGAAGTAGCAAAGCCCAGATGTAAAACAAGTGTACCTAACGGCTCGTAGTGTTACTCATGGTGACTTCTATTCAGTTATTCTTTGCAAGATGCTTTTCAAAACATCCATTTTTAATTGGGGTTTTCTAACTTAAAATTTCTTGTCATTGAAAAGTTTTAAAATTCTGAAGATATACACAGATAACAACAATAAAAATATATCCCACTAACTGAATGATAACCACTGTTAATGTTTTTGGAGGGTTTAAAATCTCTGATAAATTTCTATGAATGTAGTTACTGGATTAAAGGATATGGTCTCCAGTGGAACTTCCCTGGTGGTCCAGTGGCTAAGAATCTGCCTTACAATGCAGGGGACGTGGGTTCCATCCCGGATCAGGGAACTGAGATCCCAAATATCTCAGAGCGGCTAAGCCTGAGCGCCGCACTACTGAAGCCCACACTCCGGAACCTGCACGTCCATGCACTGCAGTGAAAGATCCTGCGGGATGCGACGAAGATCTCGCATCTTGCAACTAAGACCCGACACAAGGCAAATAAATAAATAAATGCCTTAAAAAAAGAATATGACCTCCATAGTACACATTCTGAGTTTGGAGATTATATGGACTCACCAATTTTTATTCAAACATAAAAAAGCAGGGTTACTCTTACCCAGTGATGAAGGAAGAGGTGTATAGTTGCCAATAATTTACTAAAAGTGCATTATATAAAACGTTATAACAAGATATTACCATTATATAACAATATTACAACTTGTTCTGCCTCACACAAACAAAACTACCTTCCCCTATAGTCAGGACTCAGCGTCTCCCAACAACCATTCATTTGTAGGAGCCAGAAAGTTCAACTGTCAACAGTGACCCATCTAACCAAAAAGACGTGAACTTGGATGGCCAAGTAACTGGGTTCAAGTTACACAGAAATTAAATCAGTATGGAAATGTGCCCCAAAATCAAGGAAATACATGACAATGACCAAATGAGATAGCCTAAGACAAAATCAGACCAGTGGCCTCCAATTTTTTTTATTTTCACCACAATCAAGAAAGGATTTTAGTATAGGCTTTTAACATAGGGATTTTTATTATAACATATACACATATATCACTGCATTGACATATTCTAAACCATATGAAAAAATATTTTTAACCCGATGAAATTAGTTTAAAAAATAAATGTTAATGTTATTTTTCCACACACCAATAGATCACTGCACATCCTGGAATACTTTCACTCTCTTATTTGAAAGCCATTCATGAGTTGATTGAGGCAGTCTATGTTTATAAGGATTGTGCCTGCTTCTTTTCAATTCAAGCCATATTTGTCTTCTGATGGTTTTGCTCACGATAATAGGTAAAGTCTAATATTTTTTCTGTCCACAATTTTGCCTGATCTAGATTGTTCTTCACATAACAGTAAATAAAAGATGCATAATGCCCACAGTGCTATGCCAGGTCCCACATCACAAACTCATTTCATGTCATTCTCCAAAACCAAGAGAGATTAATAAACTTATATTTTCAGATGAATGAATAAAGAAGATGCAGTGTATGTGTACACACACACACACACATACTACTTGGCCATAAAAAAGAATGAAATATGCCATTTGCAACAACATACATGAATCTAGAGATTATCATACTAAATGAAGTCAAAAAGAGAAAGACAAATACCGTATGATATCACTTATATGTGGAATCTAAAATATGACACAAACGAACTTATATATGAAACAGAAACATTCACACAATCATCCTTTCAAAAAAATTGATAAGAATACAAAGTTGTATATGTGAAGATGCCCATCTGAGCATTGTAAGGAAAAAGAAAATCAGAAGTAATGTAAATGTCCATCAGTTAGGGCATTGTTTTTGGGTAAAACATGTATCCAGCAGAATAATAAGCAGCCATTAAAATTGTTGATGAATACCTATATTTTATTGAAATGGAAAGATGTAAACAATTTATCGTTAAGGTTTAAAAAAAGGTAGGCATCACCAGGCCAGATGGGGAACATAAAAAAGGGAAATAAACACCCAAAGAGACTACCCAAGGTGCTGAAGTTGATCTCTGTGCTCCTCTCTGCTCTTTCATGAGTCAGACCAGGCTGTATATGCTTTCCAATATGCTAAAGCTTGATTTTTCTTTTATCAATATTTCCAGGAAGTACATCATGTACTCCAAACAGCTTCCTAGATGGAAACAATTTGAACATTAAGACCAAAAATTATAGACAAATGTAGTAATTCTAGATTGGCTGGCAGATCGCCGAAGAGCCTGGATGCATGATTAGACAGCTCTTCCAATTATTCTAGCCAATGGCAAGAAGTTCTGTTGTTTGGATAATTGAGATTGATGACCCTAAATTACTGGATAATCCCAAAGATTCTAAATCTGTTTTAGCCAAGGAAATAGTAACAGCCAACATTCTCAACTAAGCGGTGGCAATCCTTTGTAGTATAAAACACAAAAGTCTGAGGAATATTTCCATGCTGGCTCTTAATTAGAACCCTCCAGAGAAAGGGCCTGTCAGATCCAGAGATGAATTTATTCCTGCCGACAAGTTCCCACGGGAAAAGTATCTGTCAATACAAGTCCAGCCTCACCTCCCCCAGATGGAGCAAAAATCAATAGTTCTGCTTCCTAGCTCCGTCAAGAGAGTGCTGAGAGGATTCAAACAGCCCCTGAAAGATTCGAGATCGACTGTGTTATTGCTGGTTAGCTGTCTGAGCTACATCTCGTAACAATTTGGGTCATCCCTCTGAAAGCCACCAAAAAAGTTCCCTAGATGCACAGCTCATTCTAAAGTCCATGGAATCAAGCAGCTTGGAAAGCCCAGAGTGAGAAGATGCTGAGCCCCCCATCTCAGATGCCCCCTCCTTCCCAGGTCTTAGCCTAGAGCACAGGCTCACATCCTTTACCCACGCGTCACCCAAGCAAAAAGGAGACTGACGTTCCAGGGAATCTATCAACGGTATGTTTATTTTCACTTCTGAAATGCTAGTTAAATATGGCTGTAAGTTCTTAAAATCAAAAAAGAAAAGAAACCCAGACGTGAGTAAACTGAATATTCCCAGTGTCACGTCTTCAAGCGTCAGATTTCCCAAGGGGGAGGAAAAGGATTGCATGTCACATAATTCCAAATCACTAATGAAGAAGCCTTACCTTATTATTCTGCTTATTTATTTACTCCCATTATATTTTATCTTCTTCGGTATTCCATCGTTCCTAATTCTTCTTGCCACCAACTCCATTCTGAAACCCTGTGGGATGTTGCTTGTTCGCTTGCTCAGTCGCTCAGCTGTGTCCGACTCTGTGACCCCATGGACTGTAGACTACCAGGCTCCTCAGTCCGCAGAATACTCCAGGCAAGAATACCGGAGTCGGTTGCCATTTCCTCCTCTAGGGGATCTTCCAGACCCAGGGATCAAATTTGCATCTCCTGTGTCTCCTGCCTTGCAGGTGGATTCTTTACTGATTGGGTATGGTATTTTTAAAGAAAATCACTACTTAGCTGGCACCTTGGGGAGAGGAAGGTATTCAATGCTGCCTGGGAAGTACTTGGGGGCCCTCATTTCTACCCAATAGGAGATTCGCTTTCAGCTCTACTTCTGAAGCTAATTTTTCTATCAACAGTAATGAAATATTCTTCTTCCAAGCACTAACGTGCAGATCATGGGAAACAAAGAACAAATGGCCAAAGCCTTGAGAACGGTTGGAGAAGAGGATGAGAAAAGTAAAGGGACAAACAGCTATTATCTCATTCTTAGGAGAGTAATAATCAATCACCAACTGTTTTCTGAAAGTAATATTCATTAGGAATATAGTAGCTAAATACTGCCAGCAAAATAATTTGGGACCTCTTCTTAAAAACAGAAACAGTATTTTCTACCAGCAAGGGTCATGACAAAGCCAAAGCTCTGGATATACCAATATGGAAAAAGTACATCATAGAAAATACATTCGAGGATGACCATTTTATGTCATGGGGGGAGAGATGTCTAGATTAGACCAGAGCAGGGTCACTTCTCTTCACACTCACTCATCATTTCCTTTAGAGAAAGAATTAGACCACAACCCTACTATACATATGGGCTTCCCAGGTACCACTAGTGGTAAAGAACCCACCTGTCAATGCAGGAGATGCAAGAGACATGGGTTCGATCCCTGGGTCAGGAAGATCTCCTGGAAGAGGGCATGCAACCCACTCCAGTATTCTTGCCTGGAGAATCCCATGGAGAGAGGAGTCTGGAGGGCTATAGTCCATAGGGTCGCACAGAACTGGACAAAACTGAAGTGACTTAGCATGCAGACACTACTATATGTGTGTGTGTGTATACACTTTTGATTTGCTATATATAATTATTTTAAGTCTAGAAAACGTGTCGCTTTCATCCAAAAGTATAAGTTCGGTAATTATTAATTAATATAACTTCACATATTTCTGAAATAAAGACTACCTCCAAATGGCATGAAAAGGAGTTATCTTGAATATAGTGGACCCAAATGACTACAGTAGTCAGGATTCTAGTACCTGGTGGGGAAGGCACCAACTCCATAAAGAATAATCTTCTAGAATGTCAGTGCCTTCTAAAATGTTACCGTGAAAGTGAGAGTCGCTCAGTCATGTCCGACTCTTTGCGACCCCATGGACTGTAGGCCGCCAGGCTCTTCTGTCCATGGAATTCTCCAGGCCAGAATACTGGAGTGGGTAGCGGTTCCCTTTTCCAGGGGATCTTCCCAACCTAGAGATCGAACCCAGGTCTCCCATATTGCAGGTGGATTCTCTACTGCCTGAGCCACCAGGAAAGCCCAAGAACAGTGGAGTGGGTAGACTATCCCTGTTCCAGGGCATCTTCCAGACCCAGGAATTGAACTGAAGTTTCCTGCATTGCAGGCAGATTCTTTACCAACTGAGCTACCAGGGAAGCCCATATGTTTCCTTAGCAGGAGTTTAAGAATTCTCTTTGCATCTAGTTTGGTACTTAGATGACAAAGATGCGGTCCTGATTCTTCTTTCTGAGCAAGGCCTAGAAAAAAAAGAAGTCCTATATTTTAAAACCTGATCTGCCTATATGAACAGTTTTCAGCAAGTGGAGTTCTGTGTACTGACCTAAGAAGTGACTTAGTTTACAAAGGAGATCAGTCCCTGAGATAAACACAGTCTCCAGGAGTAACTGTACCATCAAAGCTTTTCCATGAAACAGCCATAGTTTTCTTCTTCCCCTTCTTCCCCTTCCTCCTCCTCCTCCTTCTTGTCTTTTAGTGTTTCTAGCACTTCACAGTTAGTAATATTCAAATATAGTCACGATTTCTAAGCCAAATACTAATGTTTGTTATCCGATATTTTAGAGGAACCATGTTACTGCTGCCTCTCTGAAAAGAAAGAACCTATCATTGTTTCACCCACTGGTATAGAGGCTTTCTCAGATGTCGAATCCCAGCTCCTTTCTAAAGGTATCAGACTGTGCAGTTGATTCCCAAGTCCTTCATCCAACAAACTTGTGCTGACTACTACCATGTGCTAGGCACTGGGTGCATAAAGATGAGAAAAATAAAGTTCCCATCGTTCAAAACTTTTAAGGAAAAGCGTCAAAAACACTGAATGCGCTAAAGAAGCATAATTAACATAATAGGGGTTTCCATGGTGCTTCAGACAGTGGCTCAGATGGTAAAGTGTCTGCCTACAATGCGGGAGACCTGGGTTCAATCCCTGGGTCGGGAAGATCTCCTGGAGAAGGCAATGGCACCCCACTCCAGTATTCTTGCCTGGAAAATCCCATGGACAAAGGAGCCTGGTAGGCTACAGTCCATGGGGTCGCAAAGAATCGGACACAACCGAGCAACTTCACTTTCACTTTCAGATGGTAAAGAATCTCCCTGCAACCCAGGAGACCCAGGTTCAATCCCTGGGTCAGGAAGATCCCCCAGAGAAGGGAATGCAACCCACTCCAGTATTCCTGCCTGGAGAATTCCATGGACAGAGGAGCCTGGCGGGCTACAGTCCACAGGGTCACAAGGAGTCAGACATGACTGAGTGACTAACACCATAATAGAGATCTGAACAAAGACATGAGTACACGAAGAAGCTGGTGATCTGAGCGGCTATTCTGATGTGGTTTCCCAATTACAGATAACATTTTTGGGTCTGATAAACAGTTCTGGGCTGTTGCTCATTGTTTTGCAGGAACATATTCACTTTCCCTGTACAGGATTTTACTACCAGAGAGGATTACAGGCTCAAACCAAGCATAATACCACTATTACTATTCATTAGGCTAAAGGGTCATTTTTCTTGGAGTCATCTTTTAGGTGTCTTCTCTGCTAATTCAATCTCAGTGAAGTCTTTGACTTCATAGGGATGTGAAGTGATAGATTTATATGAGTTGGGAGATGAATAAAAAGAAGTCATTCCATATTGTAGACTTAGAGAAATTAGAATGAAATGGTGAAAAGAAATGAGAAGGGTGGTCAAGAGCTCTTTCAGAAATGTATTAATAAGATGTCCCCAAACTACTATCTGTGCAATCATGCCTTAATTTATGTATTACATGCCATATAAGAAATTGGACTGCGAATCAATGTTTGAGTCAAATTCTATTTCAGAAGTACCCCAGGGCAATTTAAAGAAATAATTTAGTAAATCTCCTCCTAAAGCAGAGGCTGTTTTACAATGTGAATAATCACTTCCTCGTTTTATGTCTTGAAAGTTGGAGTTCTGTCAAGTCTACCTAATGCAAGGCAAACCACATCTTCTTGTTTATGTGAAAAAAAAAATTACTATGAAAGAAAAGGTAGCACGCTGGCTAACTTTATCTCCAGATGCATTCCAGCCACTAAGTTGGTGAGATCAGTTGTTCTAGTTTTAAATAACTTGCACGAAGTAGACCAGTATCTCAGGACAGATGCAGACTAGGAAGGGGAAACTGGGGTTGTCCGATTCTGCGACCCCATGCACTGCAGCACGCCAGGCCTCCCTGTCCATCACCAACTCCCGGAGTCCACCCAAACCCATGTGCATCGAGTTGGTGATGCCATCCAGCCATCTCATCCTCTGTCGTCCCCTTCTCCTTCTGCCCCCAATCCCTCCCAGCATCAGGGTCTTTTCCAATGAGTCAACTCTTCACATCAGGTGGCCAAAGTATTGGAGCTTCAGCTTCAGCATTAGTCCTTCCAATGAACACCCAGGACTGATCTCCTTTAGGATGGACTGGTTGGATCTCCTTGCAGTCCAAGGGCCTCTCAAGAGTCTTCTCCAACACCACAGTTCAAAAGCATAAATTCTTTGGCACTCAGCTTTCTTCACAGTCCAACTCTCACATCCATACATGACTACTGGAAAAACCATAGCTTTGAGTAGACGGACCTTTGTTGGTAAAGTAATGTCTCTGCTTTTTAATATGCTATCTATGTTTTTTTAATATGAGTCACCTGAATTTTGTTTAAATGCAGATTCTGATTCGGGGGGCTGGGGTGAGACCCAGAGGTTCTGCTTTTAACAAGTTGCTGGTGATGCCAAGGCTGCTGGTGCCATGAACCACACGTCAAGCAGCAAGGATGTAAGCTAAGTCTCTAAAATAGATGTTTAGAAGCATGCCTGGTGCTATGCAGTTTATCAGCAACTTGCACCTCCAGGCAAAATGACTTTGAGGTCTTCAAACCACAACAGTGAAGGAAAAAGATCAAGACAAGAAAGGAACTCACTGCAACAGTATTTCCTGTTCCTCAGGGTTTGTTTTTTGTCTACTGTACTCGCATCCCCACCCTCACTTTGGCTGGAGAGGGCTTTATTTGGAGCAGGGAATCTGCTACCATCACATTTTTCAGCAGCGTCTTCGTGGTTTTTCATAGCAGCCACGAAAAGGCAGGGCACATTGGAGCTGGTCAAAGGTTTTATCTTTGATCTCACACAATATCATTTCTCTAAGACATCCAGTGCTCATCTTTTGAGCAAAATTAATGCAGCGTCTTTCACTCTGGCTCTCTCCCTCTCCTGAGATGTCTCTGGAACAATAGTGCTGTACATGGAAAGTTTTTCCTTTGAACTAAGGCAGAGGGAGCACGTAAACCCCAGAACACCTTTGAGCTCTAAGCACAGCATCAGCTTTGAAACGAACGATGAGACTAGAGCTCTATATTTTTAGAAACATATATTTACTGAAAAAAATTGCACGTATGCTATTGCACAAGTTTTTTTTTAAAGCCCGGGCCCAGAACTTCACTGATGGTGCAGTGGTAAGAATCCGTGTGCCAATGCAGGGGACGTGGGTTCAGTCCGTGGTTGGGGAAGATCCCACATGTGCCACAATTACTGAGCTCGCGTGTCACAACTACTGAAGCCTCTGCACCTCGAGCCGGCAAGCACCACAAAAAGAGAAGTCAGCAAAAAGAGAAGCCCGTGCACCACAGTGAAGAGTAAGTAGCAGCTGTTCACCATGACCAGAGAAAACCTGAGCACAGCAAGGAAGATACCAGTGCAGCCAACAAAGAAATAAACAAAGCCCTGGCCCAAATAAAGGCTTAAAAAGACCCTCCCCTTATCTGGGCCTCAGGATAATGTCTACACCTTGGTTTCCTCAATTGTGTAAGAGAATTACACAATTAGATGTGCTTCACATTGCCATTATAAGGTTTCCATGTGTGCATGGTTTAGAGAATTTCCTAAAGCCACAAAATCAGCCATAACATTCACCAGGATTTAACTTCCCAGACCGTAGAAGTAAATCAGCAAAGAGGACACTCAAAATCAAAATAGTCCCACGTAGAGATTGCACACAAACATCTTGAGGCAGAAATAAATCAGTATATCAGAACTGTTGCTTCAAATATATATTAGGCAAAAGTATGGATAGGACAGTTGATATTCTTGCAAAATGGCATGCTATGCCAGTTAGTTCTACATTCATGTCTTAAAATCTCCCATGGGATGTATGTTCTACGCTTCAAAGGAAATCTGGGTACCACAAGACATTATCTATTGCTTAATACTGTTTCCAGATCCATAAAACCCCTATCGGTGAAAGTACAAGTAAAATCACCATAAGACTACACACATTCACTTCGGATAGATATCAGTTTTATATGTATTAATATGCCCTGTGAGCGCATGTGTGCTAAATTGCTTCAGTCCTATCTGACTCTTTCCAATCCTATAGCCCGCCAGGCTCCTCTGTCCATGGGATTCTCCTGGCAAGAATACTGGAGTGGGTTGCCAAGCCCTTCTCCAGGGGATCTTCCCAACCCAGGGATTAAACCCGAGTCTCCTGCATTGCAAGAGGCTTCTTTACCGCTGAGCCTCCCGGGAAGCCCAAGAAAGACACAGGAACACAATTTTTATGGTACATTTTGTATTTACCTGGTCTTTCTTTATTGAAAAACATCACCTGAGAGTTTCGATAGCTATGACATACCTGCCCTCTGGTGGAAAGATGCGTTAAGCCCTTCGGGCACTACTCTTCCGGATCCCGCTGCAGAAATCTGCCTGCAACAAGAGGGACATCTTTATGGGCCAGCAGAAGAGTGTGATTCCATCCCGAGTTGATGTCAAAGACACAGCTGGGGGTGTCTTTCAGAATAATCGAGCCAGCTCTGCAGAGATAGAGTTACAGGAAATGGAAAAACCCTGGGTAAGAAACAGTGAATGCTGTGGGAAGCCCACAGGCCCTACACTTGGTCACATGGGGGCGTCCTAATCCGACGGGAGGAAGAATTTTGAGTTCAGCAGAGATCCTTCACTCAGGTGGTCCTATGGACCAGAGAGCTCCTGGCTTATGTTAGGGTCTTAGAAAGCGACGTGTTGCTTACAAAAACTGAAGGATCTGTTTTCCGTGTTGTTTGGGAAGCAGAAGGTAGCACTGCCTCGGAACCGAGAGGATGTGGCAGGAAGCTAGAGGAAGGTCCTCTCACTTCACCTGTCCCGGCAGCACGGCGCCGTCATGTCGAGGGGGCCGGGCATCAGATGGCTTCAGTAACACCCGTGCTTTAGCAGAAGGCAAAGCTGCCAGCTTTGAGGCTGGCAGAGCACAACTTCAGGTGCATCAGCAGGTGTGGGTGCCCAGAGCAGCCCTGCCAGCAGCAACGCTGGAAGCTAGAGCGTCACCCGAAGCCTTGGCAGAAAGCGTCTGGATGAGTGTTCTGAGAGAAGAGACGTGAGGGTGTCTGCAGGGGCGGAAAGGATTCTGCTGCTGTGCTGTGTTCAGCCGCTCTGTCGTGTCTGACTCTTTGCAAAACCCTGGACTATAGCCAGACTCCTCTGTCCATGGGATTCTCCGGGCCAGAATACTGGAGTGGGTTACCATGCCCTCCTCCAGGGGATCTTCCCAGCCCAGGGATCAAACCCAGGTCTCCCGCATTGCGGGCAGATTCTTTACCATCTGAGCCACCAGGGAAGCCGAAGAATACTGGAGTGAGTAGCCTATCCCTTCTCCAGGGGACCTTCCCAACCCAGGGATCGAACTGGGGTCTCCTGCATTGCAGGCAGATTCTTTACCATCTGAGCCACCAGGGAAGCTGAAGAATACTGGAGTGAGTAGCCTATCCCTTCTCCAGGGGACCTTCCCAACCCAGGGATCGAACCGGAGTCTCCTGCATTGCAGGCAGATTCTTTAACCAGCTGAGCCGTCAGAAAAGCCCAAAAAGGATTCTACTCATGAGCAACGTGAGAGCCTCAGAAGACCCCTTGGAATAACTGGCTGTAGGAGATTTTGAAATTGGAGGCTAGGAAAGAGCCAGAAGGGTAGTATTTACTATTATCATTAGCATCTTTTCAAGCTCCAACTGATGTGACCTGATAAAGTGACATCAGTGGTGTGCACAATTGAGAACCTTTAGATGATGACCTGGAATTCAGCCCTGTCACGGCTCAGTGGTAGCCAGCACAAATACTGTTGCTGATAAAATAGCAACAGTTCTGATGAGTGAACCTAGATCAAGAGGGAAGAAAACAGAGACTTCCCTGGCGGTCCAGCAGTTAAGAATTCGCCTGCCAATGCAGAGAAGTAAAGTCACTCAGTCGTGTCCGACTCTTTGTGACCCCGTGGACTGTAGGCTACAAGGCTCCTCCATCCATGGGATTCTCCAGGCAAGAGTACTGGAGTGGGTTGCCATTTCCTTCTCCAGGAGATCTTCCCGACCCAGGGATCGAACCCGGGTCTCCTGCATTGCAGGCAGACACTTTACCATCTGAGCCACCGGGGAAGTCTTAGTGCAGAGAACAGAAGTTCAAATCCCTGGTCTGGGAACCGATATTCCACATGCCTCAGGGCAACTGAGCCCGTGTACCACGACCCCTGAGGCCTGAACGCCCTAGAGCCCACGCTCCACAACAAGAAAAGTCCCCGCAACTAGAGAAAGCCCGCGAGCCGGAACAGAGAGCCTTGCACCGCAACAGTGACCCAGCACAGCCAAAAATAAATAAATAAGATAAATAAATCAAACGTCTATTTTTTAAAAATGAAGGAAACAGAAGGCTGGAAGAAACTAGTTTGGTTAAGGATGGAACAACTCAGGCTTCAAAGACTAAACCCTGGAGAATCCCCTGTTGTCTAAATCTCAAGTACACAAGCAGCCTGTCAGCATCTTCCTTGTATTTAATTATTCCCACCCCTGGGATTCGCGTCTGGTGAGTGTATTTCAATAGGACTCTCTGCTCTGGTACCTGACTCTGCAAACTTGATCACCATTCCTGCCATACCGGCCCCCACATTTCCACCTGTAACTCTTCCCATGCTACTTTTAAATGCCATTTCCTCTGCCGTGCCTGGCGCAGAGTCAGGGACCAGTAAGTTTTAAACAAGCCTATTTTTATGAATGAAATCTTTTTTAAAGCACACAAGGCAAACCATTTGAAAAACTCCCACAGAAATAGGGTTCACCTTCACCCCCACCTCCTGTTGTCCCATCTGTTTCTTTACAATGAAGAGGCCATCAGGAATACTCCAGGAGTGGGGAGCATCAAAATCTCAAAATGCTGACATTTGCCTCCATAATTCCTGCACTGTCCAAGTTTTTGAAAGTAAGCATGCGGCTACTATTAACACTGAAAGCAAAAATATTCCCAGTTCTCCCAGCTTAATTGTTTTTCCCCAAACCATTTCCATCTCCTTTTTTATTCTGTTAACTTGGCGCCACCACCTTCCCAGTCACTTACTGTCAAAACCATGACTTTGTGTCTTCCCCGATGGTTCAGTGACTAAGACAGCCTTCTCCCAGTGCAGGAGGCCCAGGTTTGATTCAGGGTTGGGGAACTAGATCCCACATGCAGCAACTAAACATCCCTCAGGCCACAGCAAACATCAAAAGGTCTGGCATGCCAAAACTGAGACCCAGCGCTGTCAGAAAACAACAACATGAAAAAACACTCCTCCCCAAACCTTGACCTTTCCTGGATTCTCCCTCTCCCCTTTGCTGGCCTCCCTTTTGCAGACAGTCTTCAGATTTCATCTTTTTTTTCTCCTCACAAAGTCTGTTGCAAACATCTATCTTTCCACTCCTCTGCCATGTAACACCCTCATGACCTTAGTCTAGACAGTTGCAACTTTGTTTTACCTCTAGCTTAACCTGCTACATCCTGAAAAAAATCACAAAGTTAACCTAAATTTAAATATATACATTTGCTTTGAGCAAATCACTCCACTCAAAACTGTCTCCGCCTTGAGTAAGAAATCCAGATGTTCTGGTCTGACAGCCCAAGTCCTCCTGCCAACCCAGCTTTCACCTTCCCCTCTGGTTTCTATGCAGCCCCCCGCCATTCCAGGCATCACCACCCCCCTGGAACCCTCTGATCCAGACAGATGCACCTGCTCTTTGCTCCCTTACACAAACCCCTGGATCTTGCACCATCATATTCACACTCACTCCCTCTTCCACACTTCATCTTCTCCCACCTTCTCTCCCCTCAGCAAAGCCTCCTCCTGCTTCAAGATCTAAATAAACAGACCCTCTCCAGAGAATCCAAGACCCCCAACTTCCTTATGATTACATCCTCCTCTGAAACCATGACATTTACAGGCCGCATTAAATATCTGACAGGCTTTCTGAGTGTGACCCGGCATGTGGGGGAGGCTCATGTTTTGCATCTATATTCCTGGTGAAATATTCAATATTTCACTTAACAGTGCTACCCTCTTTCACGCTCAAAAAAACTCTCCATCTAGATGATGAAATGTGATCATCCTACTTATTCAACCTGCCTTCGCAAGAATCTCACTGCTGGAGCAGGACTGTCAGTGACTCAGAGATGAGAATTTTATCACATGCCCCTGAAGTTCATATGATAAAGTGTCTGCCTGCAATGCAGGAGACCTGGGTTCAATCCCTGGGTCAAGAAGATCCCCTTGGAGAAGGAAATGGCAACCCACTCCAGTATTCTTGCCTGGAGGGAGAATCCCATGGACAGAGGAGCCTGGTAAGCTACAGTCCATGGGGTCGCAAAGAGTCGGACATGACTAAGCACACATGCATGGCATTCCAGGTGGGAATATTTAATAGGTTACAGAAATATCAGTGTTTGCAATCGGGGAAGATGTGTTCTGGAGATAGAGACTGGGGTGTTTTCAGCATATGAGTACTCACAGGAACTGTGGGAAGAGACGGCGTCACCCAGGGAAAGGATGGCTATCAAAATGAAATGGAATCAAAGACTGTAGGAGAGGCATGACTCAGGCAGGCTGGACGGGAGGTATCACTCATTCTGTCAACTTTGATCAATGGCTGTGTCAGCTGTGAGTCCCACAGGAGGGTGCCGGGACCACAGACAGGAGCTGGGATGGATTCACGAGTAGTTAGTGGTGGCTCCAGGACCACGTGGCCATCATCCCAGGTTTAGGAGGCTGTGAGACACAGCAGTGCAAAAATCCAATGAGACAGCCCTTCCAAAAGAAATGTTCAACAGGAACAAGTGCCCCGGGGAGAGCTAATAGAATCAAGGGCTGAAAAGAGGATGCTGGAGTTGGGACACCTGTGACTTGAGAGCTGTCTCGGTGATGCAGCGGAGGCAGAACTGAGGGAGGTGGAGGAGGAAACAGAAGGGGTCGTAACTACCTCAATAAGCAGGGACCGTGGCTCAAGAAATTCCCAGAATCCTTTGCACGCTGCAGGGTCTCCAGGGCTCTCCGCTCTCCATCCCCACCCGCCCTTCCAGGATGTCCTCTGCACTTCTGCCCTTCTCTCCCCGACACCCCACACCACCACCCCCTCCAGGCCCGAAGACTGAAATATCCTTTGATAAAAAGATGAAAGAAATGAGACTTTTCAACTTTGAAAGACAAAGACCCAATTGACAAATGCATACAAAAGAACAGGGCTTCCCTAGAAGCTCAGCTGGTAAAGAATCCACCTGCAAAGCAGGAGACCCTGGTCCGATTCTTGGGTCAGCAAGATCCCCTGGAGAAGGCATAGGCTACCAACTCCAGTATTCATGGGCTTCCCTGGTGGCTCAGATAGTAAAGGATCCGCCTGCAATGCGAGAGACATGGGTTCCATCCGTGGGTGGGGAAGATCCCCTGGAGGCCAGCATGGCAACCCACTCCAATATTCTTGCCTGGAGGAGAATCCATGGACAGAGGAGTCCGTGGGGTAGCAAGGAGCTGGACTCGACTGAGCGACTAAGCCCAGCACAGGATACAAATGGACTCGTGCACACACACACATGCACACACTGGTTCTTTTACTACAAGGGAAAGGGGGAGTTAAAGTGAGATGACAGGGCAGCAGGCTTCTGCCCATCCTGGGATGAAGCTTGAAAAGGACAGTGGGCGCAGAGAACCTTCCGGGTCCAAAGAGAACAGCTGAAAAGCTACGGCCTCTTTAAAAACAGCACAAATAGTCCTGAATTTCAAATCAGAGCTGCTTTTGATTGCAGATGTTTAAAGTTACATTAAAGGACAGTGGCCATCAGAAGGACTCTTCTGGAGCCAGGTTAGGCAGGAAGGAACAGGACTTCATTAGGATGGAATAGGGACAAAGCTGTGACTGAAATGTCCAGGTTCAGCTCAGGTGCAAGGCTTGGCCATTTTTTACGTCGCACTGACCCCTAGAGGTTCTTCATTTGCTTCAGAAGGCGCCGCGCATCCGGCCCCAGGGAAAACAAAGAAAGAAAATCAGAGGGAAAGGTTGCTTTATTTTCTTAAAATCAAAAAGAGAGGAGAGAGCAACGGTAAAGCAGAGAGCCGGATCTCACTGCTAAGAACCATCCATTCAAACCACCTTAATAGGAGCAAACTTTGTCAGCGTCTGTCTCCTGCCCGAAGCACCAGCAGTACGGCTTGCTGCTGTATGCATCAGACATATTGGAAACCAGCTCTTGCATTTTAAAAGTGCATCCTTGATTTCCTGCCCCAAGTGGCAGCTGAGCCCCCCAGGCCAGCTGCCAACCGCGCCAGTCCCTCCCCGCCCAGGGAGGGCAGCTGGGGGGCTGCGAACCTGGGAGGGGGCCCCTGGGCGGGGTTGGGGGGGTGACGCAAGCTGCAGCATCACCACGGGGTGGAGGGAGGCCTGGAGTGTGTCAGCGTCTCCTAAGAATCTCAATGACACCCTCTGGCAACTGAAGTTTTCAAATTTTTATTAACACGCAAATCTGCTTCCCGGTGGCTCAGCAATAAAGAATCTGCCTGCCGATGCAGGAGACAGGTTCGATCCCGGAGTCGGGAAGATCCCCTGGAGAAGGGAATGGCAACCCCCTCCAGTATTCTTGCCTGAGAAATCCTATGGACAGAGGAGGCTGGTGGGCTACCGTCCATGGGGTCGTAAAGAGTCGGACGCGCTGAGCGACTAACACACCTATGGGGAGAAGGAAGGAAAGCAAGCACATGGAATATTGAGGGAGCTGAGATCCCAAGTCTGCAGCTCTGACTCTGAGGGACAGGAGAGCTGGGAGTGGATTGGAAGGTTGCAGAAAGGAATGAACCCCTCTATGGGCAGACAGCCCACGCCCATCTTTCCAGAAGGAGATGGGACCATATGCCAACATTCAAATGATCCTCTGCCGCGGTCAAGGCATCTACACAGCATCACAAATAGGAGCAAAGGAAAAATATAAGGAAGTTTGGAAACAAACAGTTCTGAAACAGCAGTTCCATCACTCTCTAAACATCCTGTAAAGCCTCTTCGTCCTTGAAGCAGCGCAGACCCACCTAAAGGGGCCTTCCCCTTCTAGAACATCCCGGGTTTTTCAGGCAGCTTTGTTTGCGCCTGGGCATACATGGGCGCTCAGGGCGCCCTGATCGGAAGCGGAGGATGCTCCCCACAGGGCTTGCCGACTAACCTGGACAGGTCATGGCGGTCAGTGGGAGACGCTGCATGATGTCCACGCCTCGGTCCTCGATTGTCTGGGTCTGAGAAGGCAAGAGTAGGGATGAGGCTTCTAATCGATTTTCTGCTGGGCAGTAATAGCCTCATCTACAATATCACTGCCCTGAGACTCCTTTCCTCAGCGGTGGTAATCGTTAGCATCTCAAGCAAAGCCAGCCTCTCCAGAGCATACACTTGGGAAGAGGCTGAATTTATTGAAAAACGGTGAGCCTGAGAAATATAATCTCAGATAAGTCTCTTTATCCCTACGAATTGTGGAAGAAGGAATTTTAAGCCGGCAAATACCTGGGTGACTTTTTTCTCTTTTTGAAGAATGAAATACCTGTACAGTATAGCTGATTCGTTTTACTGTACAGTAAAAACTTAACCCAGCATCCATCATGAAGCAACTGTACTCCAATACATTTTTTTTTAATAAGTACCTATGGAGGGGAAGGGGTGGCTCCTCTTCTAGACACTTGATTTGACACCAAAAATAGAAACATAGAATGTAATTAAACAATTCATGTCTTTTGGCTAAACCAGCTGCCCCTTTCCTGAAGATAACAACTATTAGGATCACTGTCCTTGACATTAGCCATTTGGAATTTCAGGCTTTACTGCTGATAGTGTAGTAATTGACCAGGCAGTGATCTGATTTGACGGGTGACTAGCTGAAATAACTGGACTGACAGTTTCCACAGAGAACACACCATCTTTTGCCCACGAGGATCTCATGCATTTCCTTCAATAGAGTCATACAGCACCGTAATTATTCACAAAATCTTCCAGTGCCCCACCGCAGTTGTCACTCAGAAAGTATGTCAAGAAGCCAAGCCAAAGAAATACGTTAAGTATGTGAGCCTTTGTCAAATGTATCCAACTTCCTGCAAGTCTGAGTTTCTGCCAGTCCCATTTTTATTTACAAGGAAACCTGACATGGTCAGTCCTAAGGTTTATAGCACTAATTGTGCCTTCAAATACATCCCTTTTCCCCATGTGTATTTTGAGTCTTTAAAAAGTATCAGAGCAAGCACCTGCTACCAACTTGTAAGGCTTCATTGCTACATCTATAATTTCTTTAAAAAAAAAAGAAAACTGGGAGAATACCAATCTTCCCGTTACAAGAAGAGGTGATTTATACTTACTTTCCTTTTCCGTTCTGTATTATTAGATAAGCGCCTTTTGTCCAAGGTAATAAGGCATTTCTAGTTGTTCCCTGGGCTTGAAAGTTTGAAGAAAGTAGAAAATAAAGCTGCCAACAGTGACGGAAAGCAAGTGTTGGCTGGCTAACTCCTATTCCCACCCCAGCCCAAGGATCCAATTGCTCCTTTAATTTCATCTTTCGCCTAGAAGTGATAGAATGTTGTTTGTCTGCACCTTCTGGAGTTGCCCTGGTGAAATTCACAACCAGCCCCTGAATGCAGAGCACAAGAAGAGGCCACAGTCAGGGGACTCCAGATTGGCAGGTGGCAGGCGTAATAAGCAAGGAAATTTACCTACGAGGCTTCTCTCGGCACTGCCCACCAGAATCTTACAAGTTGTAATAGAGCCCTTAATGCAGTTCAGTCACATACAAAGTCCAGGTGATCTCAACAAGACGTTATTCTCTCAAGACTTTTTTTTTTTTTTTGCAATGGCTGTTAATATGAGAACAGTGGGTAGAACACACACCTTCCAGGACGGGGGATGAGTGAGGAGCCTCTGCTTCTCTTGGTCAACTGGCGGTCACATCCTCTCTCTGACCTCCTCCAATTGTATTTAAAGAAGCCTAATAACAAAACTATTGTTCTTCCACAGCCTACGGGAAAGTAAGCATTCTGTTGCAAATGTCTGTCTTTCCCTTCACAAAGTTGGGTGAATACCAAATGAGTATGACTCAGGAGAAAGCCTGGTAGAGTTTTCAAGAGTATCATTTGTATTATTAACATGATGGTCCATTTAGAAGCAGTTATCACTGTCTATACATCCTAGTCCAACCAAAGAGTTTAATTTAAAAGATACGAGAATTGCTTGAACGCATAATTGCAGAAACACACACAACTATTGACTAAATGGTATTAATGCTAAAGGTTGTCCAGAGTGGCATGCATACACTGCCACGCCTTTTATATCACATTCAATTTCCTTCCCACTGTATGTTCTGGGTAAAAACGTAAGTTACCCAGAGGATTGTGAAGGTCCCTGGTTGTATGAGTGCAAATAACATGGCTTGGAACTCGCAATGCGCAAGATGAGACAGGAGGGTCAGTGGAGTGTAGCAGTTGGTACTGTCAAACCAGATCACCTGGCTTGGAATCCTGGCTCTGCTGTTTGCTAAATTTATGACCCGAGTTGCTTAACCTTTGTGTGCCTTGGCTTCTTCATCTATAAATATTACCGTTCTCATTGAGTGCCTGTGAGGATTAACTGAGTTCATGTTGTGAAGTGTTTTGTCATTTTCAGGGCTGTACAATGTTCTATACGTGCATGTTGAACGTGGAGACAGAATATACCAAGCTTGTTACTTAAAGGAAAGGTATTCTGCTGGCAACATTACAGCAGCAAAAACAAACAGCCTTTGGCACGTACCAGCCAAACAGGCTCGCAAGGGTTGTACCATCTTGGTTATTCTTTAGCTGCTACTACTAACAAACACTTGCAGCTGGACTTGTCCTTCACAAAGCCACTTACTCTCTGGCTCTATATAGATTATACTTTGCACCTGGCATTCTCCACCTACAACGCCCTGGTAGGATTCTGCATCTCAAAGGAAAGAAGCTCACAGCAAATAACTTCAGGGACACCAGACCGGGTTGCTGAGCCACATGATGCCAGCTTTTGGCTGTAAACTTGCAGAAAAAAAATATACAACACCTTCATGAGGATACATTAATAAACCTCTCCCTAGTCCCTAGGGGAGGGAGACAGTTCTAGCCTGCTGCCTACTGCCCTTGGACAGGCAAAGATAAAGCCATTTTTCTATTTCCTCTAAACTCTGTCTCTGTATTTTTTTTAATTCAGCATTGGGGGACAGGGGGTCAAGATTCTGGCAACAACACCCGTATGTTAGCGATTAGATCGTAACATTTGTCGCGCTACAGATGCGTTAAGGGTCCGATGAAAGTGTGCTCAGAGTGTAGAACACAAGTTTTGGCCTCTACAATTTCAGCTTGTTTATGAGCCCCACGTAGGTCATGGGCTCTAGATAAGAAGCCTTGCCTAGAACTGAAACCAGATTTACAGTGAAAACATACTGGCACAGTGACCATTAACCTATTTTTTTAATTTCAAAATCTAAGATGTGTTATCCAGGATTTAGGGAGTTGTGGACTCGGTTCATTTCCCCTAAACTTCACAGGTCCATATGTCTAGACGCAAGCCCCCCAGTAACCTCAGAATGTACTCATTTGGAGGTAGAGTTCTCAAGAAGTAAATTACTTAAAATGAGGTCATTTGAGCGGACCCTAATCCGATGTGAACTGGTGTCATTATAAGAAGAAATTGGAACCCAGCCGTGTCGGGAGGGAAGATTATGGGAAGACGCAAGGAGACGGTGGCCATGTGCAAGACAAGGAGGCAAGCCTCAGGAGAAATCAGACCTGCTGACCGCTTGATCTTGGACATCTAACCTCCAAGGCTGGGGGGCCCCACGCCCAATCTGGGGGGCAACCCTGGCAAACCGACACATTGGGGAACAGGAACAGGGAGAGCGCGGGGGCGTGCCAAACGCGAGCTGAAGGGGCTACAAAGAAAGAGGAAGAACAGTTATTCTCTTACATTTTTAAAAAAGATTTTGTCTTGATGTGGCTTCCCAGGTGGCGCAGAGTGGTAAAGAATCTGCCTACCAATGCAGGAGATGCAGGTTCAATCCCTGGGTGGGGAAGATACCCTGGAGAAGGAAATGGCAACCCACTGCAGTGTTCTTGCCTGGGAAATCCCATGGATAGAGCAGCGTGTATCCATGTACTGGATAGATACAGTCCATAGGGTTGCAGAGTCAGACATGACTGAGCATACACACACAGAACTTTATTTAAAGTCTTTCTTGAATTTGTCACAATATTGCTTCTGTTTTATATTTGGGTTTTTTGGCCCTGAGGCATGTGGGGTCTTAGCTCCCTGACCAGGGATCGAACCCGTATAGTCTGCATTGGAAGGCAAAGTCTTAACCACCGGACCACCAGGGAAGTCCCCCTTTACATTTCGATGTGTGGATATTGAAAAAAGGAAAAGAAAAACAGTTCTTCTGAGATCCTGTTTTGAAGCACATCCTTTGGAATTCCTAAGCTATCATATCATGTGAGACCCTATGAGATCCTATGTCCAGATGAGCCAGCAGTTAATTCAGAACTTTCATATCCAGGTAAATTTAATTACGTAGTAAGTGGAAAAGATTCGATAGGCAGGCAAGTGGATGTAAACATGAATGATGAAGATATAGGTATTCCTGGTGGGGGGACACTGTAGCTGTCCTTTGTCCAAACACTCGTCATGTTTGACCAAAGAGCAGAAATGGAGTCTCCCTGCACAATACTTGAACTCTGGCCACACAGACTTGAGGGTCACGGGAGGGCTGCTTCCGCAGGCAGGCAGGACGTGAAGTCACCCCAGATGCTGCTTCTGAGAAAAGAATAGCCCAATTCTGTGAGCCAATGCTGGCCGCTTTTGTCTATTTTAGCTCAGGCCCTGAAATGAAACTCCGCATGTTGTGGTGATGACCGATGAGAAGGAAGAGAAAGAGACAGAAAAGAATAGAAAAAGCAAAGAAGGATGAGCAGCCCCATCATGGAATCGCTTCCCTTTGATCCAGCCCGGGCAAGAATTGCTACCAGCTCCAGAGGGGACTTAGGACAAAATTCAGAAAGAGTCTGGTCCATAGCACCTCAAAAGAGGTCTCTTGGAAACAGCACTGACTTGTTAACGCCTGCCTCTTGGAACACACTTGATTGTAAATGTTTTTTTTTAATTAATTTATTTATTATAATTGGAGACTAACTATTATATCCGTGGTGGTTCTCGGACGTTGATACATAAGCGGACAATGCTGCTCTTCAAGTTTCTTGAATAAAAACAATTCCGGACCTAGCTTGCATAGATTTTCTATATTATTTTTAGGAAGAATGTAGCATTCAGGAAATGTCTTAAATTGAGGACTTATTCCCGAGAGTACAGAGAGCTTCCCATTTACCCTGCCTGGGTCATTACCTCGGCTTGGTCCAACTGAACCTGAACTATCTCGACAGCCAGTAAAAAATGAAGGTAATGACACTGCCTCTCCAACCAAAGGCTAGGAAAAGTGAAGCATTAAAGAAATAAAGCAGGCTGTTTGAGCGAAGAGGCGAAATGCTGAAGCAGCAACATATTCTAAAGTATCTAAATGTGGCTTCTTTCAACATGGGACTCTTCTATTTTTTTCCAGATTTTGAGACGGGCTTTTTTCTTTACAATTTTCTTTACCATTCCCTGTTTTAAAACATATATATAAAGTCAGACAAGGAAGGAGAGATATCCTAGGACATCCCTTATATGCAGAATCTAAAAAGAAACGCTACAAATGAACTTATTTATGAAACAGAAACAGACTTACAGACTCAGAGAATGAACTTACAGTTGCTGGAGGGGGAAATATGAGGGGAGGAGATAGTTAGGGAGTTGGGGATGGACATGTCCACACCGCTGTATGTAAAATGGATAACCAACAAGGACCTATGGTAGAGTGCAGGGAACTCTGCTGGGTGTTATGTGGCAGCCTGGATGGGAGGGGAGTTTGGGGAGAAAGAATACGTGTATGTGTATGGTTGAGTCCCTCTGCTGTCCACCTGTATCACACACTGCCAATCTGCCATACTCCCATTTAAAATTTAAAAATTGACAAAAAATTAACACAGAAAAAGATAAAATATAAACATATTTTAATTTCAAGTCATATTTTCTCAACTTTCTCATTTTTTTTCCCTCTCATTCCCAGGTCCACTAAATCTCCCTGCTTTCACGCGTCTGAGTTCACGCCATTGCTCTCAGTTCAGGGGTTTTTGCAGGAATGTTGCTGAAGTATGTCCTCCCCCTTTAACATAATCCATCCCGCTCTAATATAGGGGCGCTGCCTCCTGCTTCTTTCTGTGAATAGGCTAACCGGACCCGCAGAGACGGAGCAGAGGGGTGAAGGTGGTGACCTCATGGACTCGGGCACCAGGCTGCCCCGGTCCGAGCTCTGGCTGGGATGCTCACCAGCTGGGCGGCCTTCATGACTCCTCTGGGACTCCATTTCCCCATCTGCAGGATGGGGACAGTATCGTCTCTCTCACAGGGGGTATTGTGAGTCTAAATCGAGTCTATGAATAGTGAGTGAAAGTCGCTCTGTCGTGTCCAACTCTTTGTGACCCCATGGACTGTGACAGTCCATGGGATTCTCCAGGCCAGAATGCTGGAGTGGGTAGCCTTTCCCTTCTCCAGGGGATCTTCCCAACCCAGGAATCGAACCCAGGTCTCCCACACTGCAGGCAGATTCTTTACCAGCTGAGCCACCAGGGAAGGCCGAGTATATGTGCACATCTGCCATAATATTTTTGTTTTCGTCTTTTGGCCGCCCCGTGGGGCCTGCAGGATACCAGTTCTCCCATCAGGGATTGAACCCCCGCCCCTGGCATTGGCAGCATGGAGTCTTAACCACTGGACTGCCAGGGAGGTCCCTACATCTGTCATTATTGTGTGTTGTTTCATAAGCTGTTTTCCGAGAGTTCTCCAGCTCAGTAAGAACTGATAAACCTTTTTCATGGAAAGGGAAATGGATTGTAACATGAAACAAAGCAATGCTTCTCCTGGAAGTGTTTGCTCTGTTACTTCCCTCTGTTCCAGCACAACCAGGTGAAAGAAGGTCCAGTCTCTGCAAAGCTCATCTCCCTTTACGTGGCCAGCGAAATTCCCATGTTATGTCGGGTTAGGTCAGAGAACAAAGGTGATATCTAACTCACACGTTGCATTTGGAGAGTATTTCATATTTTCCTTATTGTATCCAACACAATCCTGAGCATACAAAGTGCAACTCTTTGAAACAAAACCCAAAACGATTGAAAACAGAGCAATTTTCTCCTGTTTGTATTTGACTTACATTGAATTTGGAGCCTCACTATATGCAGAGAGTAGGAGGCTACCCTTTTGTGGAATTGTCTCAACCAGAAGATGTGTTAAGATGATCAAGTTTTGATACTAAAGCATAGTATCAAAAGGAAAGTCCTTCAACAGATGAATGGATAACCAAGGATAAATAAAAATCCATAACAATAGAAGAATGAACTTTCAATTATTTATTCTCAAATGCATTATACTAGGTGAAAGAAGCCAGTCCCGTAAGTTTACGTACTGTATGATTCCATTCATAAGACATTCTGGAAAAGGCAAAAGATTGTGGAGACGGGTAACAGATCAGCGGTTGACAGAGGTTTGGGGTAGGGACGTGGTGAACAACAAAGACAGCACAAGGAATTTGGAAGGGTGAAGATGACAGAACATTTCTGTGTCAACTCTGGTGGTGGGCCTATGACTTTAGTCCTTTGCCAATTCTCACAGGCCTGCACATCAAAAAGCCTGAATTTTGGTGTATATAATTTTTAACATAAATAATTTTTTAAAAAAAAACAATGATAATGTAATCTTCCAGGCAAGCAGGTGCACTTTAGAATTCTCTACGCACCCACCCATCCACCCACCCCCTTTCACGTCTAAAGAGAGACATTTACTTGAAAGGCAAATTAAAATGCTCAGATATCTCCACATTTTGACTCTCTCTCTCTCCCTCCCCCCCCAACCCCACCATCTCTCTCTCTCTCTCTCTCTCTCTATATATATATATATATATATATATATTTATTTATTTATTTGGCATAAGGGGTCTTTGATCTTTGTTATGTCACGGAAGATCTTTAGTTGCAGCTTGTGTGATCATGGTCCCTGACCAGGGATCGAACCTGTGCTCCCTTCATTGGGAGCATGGAGTCTTAGCCACTGGACCAGGGAAGTCCCTTGATACTTTATATTTTGGAACCTCAGGACCCCCCAGAGACTCTATGGTAGAAATAATATGTGTCGACAGTTGTTCTCCTGTCCTATAATCTCACTTAGTTGGTTTATCTCTTTCACTAGATTTTTACGACCAGCATCATAAGATTAGCATCAACAAAGCACTAATGTGATATAGATAAAAGGATAGATTTGTAAAAGGTCTAAAAATGTTAAGTTGGAGGTAGGAAATACCGATGACTTGGTAGTTGCCCCAATAATTAAGCATCATTGTTAGAGTTTAATGGAGATTTTACTGCTTTTTCTTCCCAGGAGGTAAAGTGTTTGCAAGATTACTCAGTCTGTGGCCTTGTTGTTTATTCTTGTGCCATTTATTTGCTCCAGATTAAGAAAAAAAGAAAGCAATTACGTCTTAATTACCTTATAACTTGTGGAGAAAAACAACAGATATACTCCTGCTTATTTTGCATTTGGAGTTCAAGGAAGTTTTCCTGTGTCATAAAAGTGGATGGTGCAGTGGTAAGGGATCCGTCTGCCAATGCAGGAGACTTGGGTCCAATCCCTGGATCGGACAGATGCCCTGGAGGAGGAAACAGCAACCCACTCCAGTATTCTTGCCTGGAAAATTCCATGGACAGAGAGGCCTGGTGGGCTATGGTACAAAGGGTAACAAAGAGTCAGACACGACTGAAGCGACTTAGCATGTGGATCCTTGTATCAAGTTATCAAAACTGAGCGTGGTTTCAAGAGCCTCTGAACTTGCAGTTGGTATCAGAAGTGTGGGTGGACTTATGTGGACTACACCCTCAAACTTTACAATTAACGCCAGGTATGAAATTGATGAACTCACCCCCAAATTCAGTTTGTGAAACTCACTGGCCACATCCAGGAGAAACATCACTCAGTTAAGATGAGAAACACTGGAGGAACAAGCCATATGGAGTCAGGTACAATGTGTCAGACAGAGTCACGCTACCCAGAAGGGATACATTGGATTGATGGAAGCATTTGGCAAGCATTCCAAAAAGAAATGTGATCTTCTTGGGCTAAAGGAAATATAGGACTTGGACAGACTGTGAGAAAGACAAGCTAGTTTTTACAAAAAAAAAAAAAAGAGTAAAAATGAAAGCACAAAAGTGGGGAAAGCATGACACAGAAGAATAGCGAGCCATTTGAAGCAGATATTGCGCTTGACCCCTAAGAGCCATGTTAGTCCCATATGATTAATCTAAGCCACTTGGGGTAATTCCAACCCCTTTTCTCAGTGACTGGGCTTCCCTTGTGGCTCAGCTGGTAAAGAATCTGCCTGCAATGTGGGAGACCTGGGTTTGATCCCTGGGTTGGGACGATCCCCTGGAGAAGGGAAAGGCTACCCACTCCAGTATTCTGGCCTGGAGAATTCCGTGGACTGTGTAGTCCATGGGGTCACAAAGAGTCAAACAGGACTGAGTGACTTTCATGGTCTCAGTGACTGGCCTAGGAAAGGGCATAAACCCAAATCTAGCCGATGAGGCATGGAGGAAAGTGTTTGGGGGCTTTTAAAACACAGACATATGAAACTTCCCTGGTGGTCCAGTGGCTGAGACTGCATGCTCTCAATGGAGGAGGCCGGAGTTCAATCCCTGGTCAGGGAACTGGATTCCACATGCTGCAACCAAGAAGTTGCATGCCACAACTAAAGAACCTGCACACCACAACAAAAACCTCTTGTAGTCAAATAAATAAATAAATATTAAAAAAAACAAAAAACAAAAAAATGCAGACGTAGGAAGCAATAATCTACCTCCTTCCTCTGGCCGCCGTCGTGTCTAATCATGTGATCTGGAACAATCCTGCTGCTGAGATGAGGGTGAAGATGAAGATGAGGTGAGGATGAAGCTAACACGTGGAGAGGAGACCAGAATAAGAAGACTACACAGACACAGAGCTGGAGCCCTGATGGGCGGCCCTGGGTACCTGTCCTCCACGAGGATTGTCTCCTAGATACCTTTAATATTTTATTATTTAAACTGCCTACTACTGACTTTTCTGTTCCTTGGAGCTAACAGTGTGTGACAGACAGAATGGCCCCTCCAATAATGCCTATGCTGTCATTCTTAGTAGCATCAGTAGATCAGGTTCCATGGCGAACAGGACTTTGCAGATGCAACTAAAGTCGCAGACCCTAAAATAGGAAAAGTCATCTTCGATTATCTGGGTGGACTCACTCTAATCAAATCATGCAAGCAGAGAGCTTTCTCTGGCTGGAGTTGGAGACATGAGGTAAAAAGGGAGATGAGAGAGATTCACAGCATAGAAGGAATCTGACCAGCTTTTGTTGACTTTTAAAGAATAGTTATTCATAAATGTTTGGCTGCGCTGGGTCTTCATTGCTGCGCACAGGCTTTCTCCAGTTGCGGCGAGCAGGGGCTCCTCTCTGCTGCGGCGCCTGGCTGCTCACCGCGGCGGCGTCTCTGGTTGTGGACTGCGGCCTCTCAGGCTTGCAGGCTCGATGCTTGTGGTACATGGGTTTAGATGTCCCACGGCATGTGGAATCTTCCTGGACCAGGGATCAAACCCATGTCCCCTGCGTTGGCAGGTGGATTATTAACCACTGTACCACCAGGGAAGTCCCTGTTGTTAGCTTTAAAGATGAAGGGAGCCACGAGCCAGGGAATGTGGACAGCCTCTGGACATTGAAGATAATCCCTGGCTAACAGTCATCAAGGAAAGAGGGACCTTTGTCCTCTGTGCTCCATGTACCTGAATTCTGCTGACAACCCAAGTGCACCTGGGAGCAAGTCTCCTCTAGAGCCTCCAGACAAAATCTCAGGCCAGCCAGCACCTCCATTTCAACCTAAGACTGAGCAGAGAACCAGCTTGTCACACTGTGCCAGGATTTCTGACCCACAGAAACTACGAGATGTTAAAGGGACACTTGTAAGTTTCTAAAACTGCAGTAATTTGTTACCCCAGCAACAGGAAACAAATACATGGTGTCTGAGCTCATGAAGGGTTCTAGTTGGGAGTATCCGCAGGTGAGGTGTGTAGACCGAGGGCCAGAGGTCATCTGAGGAGTCAGACCTGGTCCAAAAGAATAGAAGCCCACAGTAAATGGGACCAAGAACATCAGATCGTCTAAGAGGTACAACCCGTCCATCCTAAAGGAGATCAGTCCTGGGTGTTCATTGGAAGGACTAATGCTGAAGCTGAAACTCCAATAGTTTGGCCACCTGATGCGTAGACCTGACTCATTGGAAAAGACCCCGATGCTGGGAAAGATTGAAGGCGGGAGGAGAAGGGGAAGACAGAGGATGAGACAGTTGGATGGCATCACCGACTCAATGGACATGAGTTTAAGTAAACTCCAGGAGTTGGTGATGGACAGGGAGGCCTGGCGTGCTGCAGTCCATGGGCTCGCAGAGTCAGACATGACTGAGCGACTGAACTGAACTGAACTGAACTGAAGAGGTATATAAGATCTGGTAGCAACAGCAAAATGGAACAGAACTGGAAAAACCAGAGGCACACAGAGCAGACAGATGTTGCTATAGGAAACCAGGGAGGGCTTCGCAAAAGCCTCCATATGATTGGCAGCGTATGAAACCACGGGAATGAGAAAGAAAACTGGGTGGGGCTTCCAGCGATTAGCTGAATATTAGTGCTCAAAGCTGAGTCTAAAGTTTGGGTGTGTACCAATTCGCAATGGCTGCTGAAGATCCAGGTGTCAGAGCCTAATTAGAAGCACAAAGGTGGTACCAGCACATCTGTGAATGGCTACTGGATTAGCCAACCTTCTGTGTCTGCCCTACAGCACATGGTTAAATAAACAAAAAAGAGGTTTTCCCCTTTCCATTTGAGAATATGAGCCAAGACTGCTGCAGACATTTGAATTAATCAACGAGTACTAAGTGGACGTGTTTGTGAGCGTGTGCATTGCTTCGTCGTCCTATTTATTTCTTCCCCAAATGTCCTCTGAGATATCTCTGTGCCAGGCCGGAATCTCCTCCAGTGTTTCCAGTTATTCTCCATTCTTTAACCCTCACTCATGTTTCCTCTTTTCTCTCTATTGGTCTTTAAGGATATGGTGAGGGAGCCTACCAGATTTCACTTTTTTAAATTAATTTTTATTGGAGCATAATTGCTTTACAATGTTGTGTTCGCTTCTGGAGTGAAGACATCCGTACACATATTTCCCCTCCTTTCTGGATTTCCTTCCCATCGAGGTCACCACGAAGCATTGAGTCGAGTTCCCTGTGCTGTAGAGCAGATTCTCATTAATGACCTACTTTATACATAGTATCAAGAGTGTAAATATGCCAATCCCAATCTTTCCCAGTCCCCTCTCCTGTCCCCACTTAGTGTCCAAACGTTTGTTCTCTATATCTGTGGGATTTCATTAAAAAAAAAAAAAAATTAAAGAACAAAGATAGTAACTATTCCCTGAATGAATTTTATTTTATTTTATTTTTTTTTTCCTGAATGAATTTTAAGTTCCAGGAAAGCTGAGTATGTTTTTGACTCTCTGAGTAATACTGCATTTCCCCCCAGGGTCAAGTATTTTTAGGGTTAGGTGACTAATCCATCCTTTTCTCACAGCAGCTTCTGATAAACTAAAATCTGGCCTGTTCCAAAGAGTCACAGTGTTATTTTTAAAAAATAACAGTCATAGCTGTAAGCTTGTGGTTTTCTCATTTACAGCGTTTTATCAAGCGACTCTATGTTTTGGGGGGAGACAGAGGAAATAAAGGTTTTAAAATAAGGCATTCAGTCTCATCATAAATAGAACTTTCTATCATGTTGCTATTCATATCTTTAAGTTTCCAAATGTTTCTATTTTCACGTAAGTCGCTATTGTTGAGTCCAAGGCCCTTGGGTATAAGTCATGATGTGAGCAATAAGGCACCGACAGCTGGCCCCCACCTCCCCCACTAACACACACGAGTCCTCACCTTGGTTCTCTCTAGGTTCAAGAGGTACCTGTCCGGTCAGCAAAATTCAAGATAACTCCCCCCCAAAGCAGAGTCCAATCTCAACAAAAATCCCCAGGGTGTGTTTTGAGCAAAGCGGTTGTTACCATCTATGAAATACAGGCCATAAACCAGGCATGTGAGATGTATTTCCCCACTGAGAATTTTTTTCACAGAAGCTGTGGATACTAGCCCAGAAGAAGAGTACATTGTCACAAAGCTTTTTATTTGATGGCAAGACATTGGCAGGCTCCTTGACTCCAGGGTTCGGGAACCCCAGATGAGGAGTCCTGAACTGGAGTACTGGTCTCAAACCTCTTTTAATAAGAAGAATTTAATAATAAACACTTTAATAATAAGGCTGAAACCGTGCAACTCAGATTGGGACTTGAACCCATGGGCCAGGACTCAAACCCACTGGAACTCGAACCCAGCCAAAACCCAGACTGGGATTTGAACTCACTGTCTTCTGAATGAGATCACACACCTGATCTCAGGACTTAAGCTCAGGTTCTTTAAGTCTCATGGCAGAAAGAATTCAGTGAGAGACAAAGTGATAGGTAAGAAGTAGAATTTTTAGAGAGATCCACATTCCATAGACAATGCGGTTTGTCTCAACAGGTGAGCATGGCCTTGGGAGAAACACTCCACAGACAGAGTGCGGGCCATCTCAGAAGGCGGGAGTTCCCAGAATGTGGGCTAGTTAGTTCTTCTGAGCTGGGTCATTTCACAGGCTAGTAAGCGGGAGGATTATTCCAACTATTTCGGATAAGGGGCAGGGATTTGCAGGAATTAGGCCACTGTCCACTTTTTTGGCCTTGTTTGATCAGCCTCAGAACTATCACGGCGCAGTGGGTGTGTCATTTAGATGCTGACATATTACAATGAGCGTACAATGAGGTTCAAGGTCCTCTGGAAGTCAAATCTTGTCATCTTGGACCTAGTTTGTTCTAACCAGTTTATGTGGTATCCTCAAGGGCTATATGTTATTCTTCCAGAGGTTGTGGCCTGCCCCCTTCCCTCCTGTTTCAAGCCCTTTAAAAAACAAAAAGCATAAGTTCTCAATTTATAGATGTTTATTTATAAATTATATACATGTACTACTCTGATAATATTCAGTTCAGTTGCTCAGTCGTGTCCGACTCTTTGTGACCACATGGACTGCAACACGCCAGGCTTCCCTATCCATCACCAACTCCCGGAGCTTGCTCAAACTCATGTCTATATTCTGATAATATATTATGTCTTTAATTACTCAAAAATTAAAATCTCAAAAAGATCAGATGGCAACAACAGTGCAGGACCCTATGGAGCCTTCCTGGAAAACACCCCCTACACCATATCCTCTGCTGTGGCTCCTCTATGAAGGATCTAGATAATAGTATCTGATGCATATTTCCTGAGTTTTTCAGATGCCAAAACCACCACCAAGTGGAAGAAGTTAACTACTTAATGATCGTGAGCACATTGAGCCCAGATCTACCGGAGCTAAGGACTGGAAATGCTAACCCCTGTGACACAGTCCGTAACAGGACTGCCTTAACAGCTCACCACCAACCAGCCAGAGAACTGTGCAGAAGCTGATCACGCACCCTGGGACGTTGCCTTTGAAAATGCTTTGCTGAAACCCAAGAGGCGTTTGGGTGTTTTGAACACTAACTCTTCCGGACACCTTGCTTGGCGCCTTCAATAAACGCTGCACTTTGCTTCACCACAACCCAGTGTTAATAGATCGGCTTTACTGTCCATGGGTGTGAACGTTGGTTCAGTAACATTCCCACCCGCAGTGAATGCTTACACACAAGCCCTAGATCAGGCGCCCCACTCTGCAGCCCCGTCCCCAGGCCCTGCAGTCCAGTTGCATCTCGATGCCAGACTTCTCACAGCAGCAAGCTCATGAAGCAAAACGCTCAACTACAGGCAGAAGGGAAATGCTAATCCCCTCAGATAAAAATAACTCCCAACATCGTTGAGACCGAGAAGCTGCGCTCTTTCCACCTCTTACAGACGATAAATCGTAACAGGGAAGATTTCTCAGCAGAATTCAATGGAAAAGCTTTGACTGTTCAGTGTGAAAAGAACCAAGCTTCCCATGAAGAGCCACTCTGCCCTGAATAAGTTTTCAGGCCACAGTCGTGCTATACTTGATAAACCAGACTGTTCTGTTCTCTGTCACAGAGAGAAAGGCCCCTTCGGACGTGAGTGGGGAAGAGCGTTGAAAGGTTGCGTGGCGTTCTAAAAGCAGAAGATCGTTCTTCAGCTGCTCCCTCTCAGCACCTTACCGGCTTGAGTAAGTCGTTTAACCCGTCTGCTTCTTAAGACTCCTCGACTCTTAAACTGGGGATAGTAACATGTGTATATATATGACGTGGTTTATTTGTGGTTTGCAATTCAAACATGACATTAATGGAGGTAAACCTGTTCCGAACATCATAAACTGCTCTATAAATGAGAGGAAACAAAAACTTGTGTCCTCCTGCCATAAAAACCAAAGCCAAATAATTAACTGAGCCACTTACACGGACTCTTCTGGAATGGCTCAGAGGGGAAAGAATCTGCCTGCAATGCAGGAGACCTGGGTTCAGTCTCCGGCTTGGGAAGATCCTCTGGAGAAGGAAATGACTACCCACTCCAGTATTCGTGCCTGGAGAATCCCAGGGACAGAGGAGCCTGGCGGGCTCCAGTCCATGGGATTTGCAGAGTCAGACGCAGAGCAACTAACACTTTCACTTTTTCACTTACATGGGCCCTCCTGGAAAAATCAGTATGCAACTTGAAGTTTTCAAGGCCACCCCAGGGACTTCCCTGGTGGGTCCAGCGATGGAACGTCTGCCTGCCAATGCAGGGGACACGGGTTCGATCCCTGGCCCTGGAGGATTCCACCAGCCTCAGGGCAGCTGAGCCCACGTGCCACAGCTCCTGAAGGCCAGGCACCCCAGGGCCTGTGCTCTGCAACGAGGGGGGGTCCCTGCAGTGAGAAGGCTGAGCACCGCAACGCAGAGCAGCCCTGCTCACCGCAGCTAGAGAAAGCCCACACACAGCAGAGAAGGCCCAGGACAGCAAAAAAAAAACCTCCTTAAAAAAATAAAGCCCACCCCAGACCTTTCAGACAGGCAGGTTTGACAAGCCATAGCTGTAATTCGCAACCCCACAGCTAATCCCGCCCTGACGGATGTGACGGCTCCACCGGTGTAAGTGGTGGAAGCCAGTGAAGCAGATTTCACACTGGGGTCACATATGCGTCCCAGCCGTGAAGGCGGGCAGGGCAAGGGAGCTGTGACCGTCCCAGCGGAGGACCAGAGGCTATGGCCTCGCAAGGTCCGGCGTGGCCACCACCTGATTCTGAGAGCCCGTCCGGCTCTTTCTGCTCGCTAGACACACCGGCCGAATGCTGAGCCAGCACCGCAGAAACAACGGCAAGCAGGGTCCCTGGATAAGCTTGAAAGCTTTGGGGCCCTAACCCCAGTCCACAGGCCCGCCCCGTGTCCGGGAAACACAGGCCCGAGATTCCTCCACAGATGAAGTCACTGAAGATGACTTACACAAACATTTTTAAAGCTTCGAAATTTATTGCTGTACATTTTCGCATAGCATTGACTATGGAAATACTAATAGTGCAAATATTTATTTTGGACTTTGTAGCATTTGAGGGATCACAAAGCTTTTTGACATCTTTCGCAATCACTTACGAAGCTCTACATAGTTCAACTTACTTCAGAAATCCAAACAAGTCATCTTATATTCAAAGAGATTACATAATGCTTTCTCGATCTCCTCTCTAGGACCAAAAAAAAAAAAAACACTACCCCGGAAGCCAGCAGGGGCATTCCTTTCCGTGGTAACACAGATGTCTTGCAGGACTTTTCCAACTGCAAGACTTGGTGTTCATAGATTCATTCAACAAGTATTTACTGACAAGCTGTTATGTGCCAGGCACTGAGCTAGGCTCTGGGGACAGAAGCATGGACAGATGCAGTTTCTGCTTTCATGGTGCTTACAGTCTAAAAGTAGAAACAGACATGCAAACAAATGTACAATACAGTAAAGTGCTTCCGTGGAGGTATTTACAAAGTGCAGTAGGAATCTGGAAGAGAGAAAAAGCTCATCTGCCTGGAGGGGATGAAGGACAGCTTCACAGAGGAGGTAGACAACGAGCTGCGACGGGACCAGTGCTCGAGAACCGGCCGTGCGGGCAGCAGGCAGAGGGGACAACAGGGGCAGAGACAGAGGCCCAAGCGGCGCTTCGAAGGAGCAGGTGATGCAGTTTCCTTGAGCTGAAGGTGCGGTGGGGCAGTGGCAGGATGAGCTAGACAAGCAGGCGGCTATCAGATCCTGAAGAGCCTTTCGATCAACCGTCCATCTATTCCACGCACCCGTACTAAGTGCCTACTGCGTGCCAGGCACTAGGCTAAACGCTGGGACTATAACAGGGAGAAAGGCAGACACATCCTGGCTCTCAAAGAGCTTACATTCTAGTAGACAGACAGACAAAAAAAGTCAACAAATAAATAAAATACAGATTTAGAAGATTTCCACAAAGGAACAGAGTGCCAAGGCGGAAAATAGAGAGTATTGGGGGCATTTATAAAGTGGAGGGTAGTTAGGGTTATCAGCAAATGCCTCTTGGAAGTGACATAAAATGACACCTGCAGAGCCCGTCACGACACACCAGGTACTGTGCTGACATGACAAACAGCATCTCGTTTAGTCCTCACGGCGACTCTATGAGGTAGGTATTATTACTATTTCACTGAGGAGGAGCAGGCTCACAGACATTGGGTAAACCTGACAAGTCACACAAATGGCAAAAGTAGGGTCCAAACACAGGTGCTCTCCATTTCCAAGTGCTCACTCTTATGAAGCAGGACTCTAAACCGCGTACACAAGACAAGGGAGGAATTTTGAGCAGGGAAATGGTGAGACCACAGATGCTTCCAGGACCATTACTGATGACTCCATGGAGGAGGAAAAGGAGGGATGGAGGAGGGAAAGGGGACAGGTGAAAAACAGAAGGTGCAGAGTGCAGAGGAGAGGAGGCTGCATGAAGGCGGTGGCTGTGGGAATGAAGAAGATGCGGGTTGGCATCTGATAATCTATTTTTTGACAAATAGATGAGAGAAATGTGGCTAATAATGCTAACAGGATTGATGGGATGTTGGCTGCAAGGACAAGAGTGGCCTCCGGGATCACTCTTGGGCGTCTGCCTTGGGCAGCTGGATCAGATGATCTGCTATCCCCTGAGTTAGGGAATGCAAGATGGTGGAAGGTTGGGGGGATGAGATGATGAATTTTGGGTATGTCCTGGGGGTGCACTGCAAACACCTGGACTTAGGGGTTCTCAGCTGGACACCCTGGAATGGCTTTCAAACCTTGTTCTCTACCTGAGCAAAGTACAGAATAACAAAAATTTTGTATGTGGGTACATTGTGTTTTTCCCTTGAATACAAAAGTTGCTTATACAAGCATGTATATCTTGGTGGGACTGCTTTGTGACATGAACGTATGACGGCCAAGATGAAGTCACCCCAAGCTTGATGACAAATGAAGACTCATGGACTTTTAGAGGAGTCTAAGAAAAGCCTTCAGGCATTCAGTCTAACGAGTCATGATAGCTTTTAAAAAGAATCAATACTTACTTCCCACTGTCACCCCAACTGGGGACAGTCGGAAGGGCCTAGGGCAGGGAGCCTCTGCCACTTGTCTTCCCAGAGTCTACCAGTATCTCTGCTTATTTGCCAGCAGAATTACTCTGAGGAAATTGGTGGCCTCAGGCCCAAAGAGCAAAGTTGAATGCGAGTCAGGAATTCCAAGAAGGTGTCACCTAAGGAGTTTGGCGTAAGGTCCAGAGAGATAGCAGGTCAAACCTAGCGAGTCACATTGCTTTCACTATTTTCTTTTCTTTCCTCAGGAACTGGAAGGGTGCTGGAGATACTAACTTTAAAAAAAAAAATATATATATATATATATATATATATATATATACACATATATATATAAAATACACACAGGTGACATTTATAGAGAATTGGTCACATCCTTGATCACATCATTTTGCATCTAATTTTAAAAGAACTCAGAGTTAAGAAGTGCATAAGCCCTTCCTATAGAAAGATATTATTTTTGCTCATTTTCTCAAAATGTACTTAAATTTGCTTAGTTCCATTTCTTGGCATCAGATTACCTTGTTTTGCTTTTTAAAACTCATTTCTTAATGCTGTGCCAGTCTGAGCAATTAGATATCAAGGAATTTAAGAAGTAATGAAATTAATGCTTGTGAGTTTCAACAGGAAAAAAAAATGTTAAGACTCTGGAGGCTGGGTAGTAATTAGCAAAGCATTACAATCTGGTTCATTTAGCAAGTCTGCCCAGAATGCTGCCTCTCTCTGTGACAAAGGGTCTCACCTGCACCTGTTAACTCTGTAAGCCAACACACATTGGAAAATACAAAATGTTCTCAAAAAACAGTCTCGGACTTCCAGTAACATCTGAAGGGCACGTGTGTACCTAATTCATGCCCGAGGGAAGAAAATGCCTTATTTTTATAAAAGTAATAAAAGTACTCGTTACAGGCAAGGGAAAATAAAAATTACCCACACTACATGACATCATACAATTCTGAGCACAATTCTCATGATATCCAGAGGCATATTGCAAATGTATGAACTATTTCCCACCACTTTCATTTCAAACCTAAGGCCCAGGGAAGACAGCTGAATGTGAATCAGAAATTCTAGGAAGGGACTATGCATGGTGTGTGCTCCTTAACAGAAAGAATTCCAATCAGTCTGTGAATATAATCATTTATTTGTCTTTACAGTGATGATGGAAGAATGTACAGGTGTCCTCTTTCAATAAAGTATAAAAATCTGTTTATATACAGTGAAGTCACAATAAGCGCTCATTGGGAAATTTATTTGGTACTCCTGATCTGTTCATATTAAAATTGGGGGGAACAAGTATTTCATGGAAGTGCTACATTTCCAGTAGATTGCACCTGGCATCACAAGCTCAGCTTCGTTTTAAGGGTCCTGCTTGGTATTACAAAAAGACTAATTTTAAGTCCTGGGACTCAAAATAAACATCATTTTTGAATAATAGATATATACATCAAAAATACATCTAAAAAGGCATTGGTTAGTGCTATTAAAAAGCTCTATGTGCTCAGGTACATTTTTTTTCTTAACAGGCAAAACCCAGTGGAAACGTTTTTGCTCAATTCTAGGAGTTTGCTCTCGGGGAAAGTCGGTCGAAAGTTACCTGCAAGAAAACAAACAGACTTAAGTAATTCAATGATTTCTCAGGTGAGGTCAGCAGCTCGGAAAAGCAGTGAGAGACCAAATTTCACATAGAATAGGATTTTTAAAGCCTTGATAGCATTTAGTTACAGCACTTTGCACATAAAAAGGACTCAACATTTTCCCCCCATTGTTTCAACTTCTTTAATTCTGAAAGAATCTTCATTTCATTTTCAAAGTAATCATATGTGCCCCTTTGTATGCTTATGAAAAGGTTTTCCATCATTAAGTCAGTCAGCATAAAATCGGAACTCACAGGGCAAACACATGAAAAAAAAAATCACAGATACACCCAAATCCAAACATATTGAGAAAATTTAGGAAGATTTCTGCTAACGATGATTTATTTTATTTCACCATAATTTATTTTACTTCAGAGAATTTATAGATGATAGAAACAGAGTAAAGTCTTATTACTGCTTAACTTGGATTTGTACGTGTGTATAAAACAAATAAAGGTCCATCCTGCTAATAAGGACCATTAGAAAGACCAGCCCTGTCACAATGCAATGAACACACCTAAACAGAACTGCGTGGTTCAGAGTCCGGCATGTTACCAGGCATTTGAACTTGGCCATGCCCCACCTTTAGTCAAGCTAAGTCCTACCTATTCCTCAGCTTATTATGAACCCCTAGTTAAGTCATGTGGCAGTGCTCTGGTTTATTAAACACCCTAGGTGTATGTGGGGCTAAATCAGTGATTTAGGTAAATTTAGTTTTGATAATTAAGATGTACTTCTAAATCTTCTATAACCCAAAAGTCTAATGGCCTGGTCTAATAATGCCATTCTCAACTTTAGAATATGATATATATAATACCAATTTCTCCCTACCCAACATACCGAAGTGTCGGCTACTTTTTAAATATATATTAACACTAATCACTCAACGTTAATTAGTTTGTTTTCCACATTAACCACCTTTGGGCCAGGCGATGAGCGCTGCCGGCCTTTATGAGCGCCAAGTACCTAGTCCCTAAACACATGGTCGCTTACATGACCCAGGGGGCTGCCTTGACGTCAACCTGCAAAGTAATCTGCAAGTAGGCAAGGGTCCAGTAAAACCTCAACGACACGACCCTTGATTGTTCCTACATTGTTTTCAGGGGAAAAGTCTGGAAAACAATTAAAAGCTCTGAAGAGGGCTTTCCTGGAATCAGTTCTCATATGGTGCAGGCATGGTGGTCCAGATTTCTGCACTGTGCTGAAGTCTTTGGACAAAAAAAAAATACACTTCAGACTTCCCCCTGAGAGACTTTACACATATGAAGTGTGCTCATCACAGTCCAGAAAACACACCCCTACTGGAAGAGCAGACAAGATTCAGCGTCAACACAGCATCTCCCTCTCCTCGACACGGACACCAGAAGAAAACTACTTAAGAGCACCAAGCTGGATTTAAATGGTTCTGCGCGGTCAGGAAACTGTGGGGTCAAAGGTTGCTGCTGCCGCTGACCATATTCAGGTAAAAAGTGGTAGCTATTACCTGATTTCTGGGTCACTGTGGCATAAGCCACTCTGAATTAAGACAAAAGCACTGATGGGAAGGCAAGACCGTGTGAACAATGAGTTCCTCCTCCCGGCGTGCACCAGCTCCAGTCTGCTCCCTTACCGAACAGGACCCCTGCCCACCCACCCACCCAGCGGGCTCCCGTAAACAGCCTGGGCTCAGTCATCCACCCGGTCACGTCGATTCTGCCTCCAAATACATCTCAGATTGGCTTTTCCATTTTTCTCTGCATCCATGATACCAGGACCCTCAGGAAGCTACCATCACCTCTAGACTCCAGCAGCCTAACTTGGTCTCCCTGCATCACGCCTGTGCTAGAGAGATCAGAAGAGGAGAGGAGAGTGACGGGCTTTTGCCTCCTCTGTGACCATAATTTTACGTATGTGACAACAGACCCCTTTACCCCAGAAAGCGACTGTGGCAGAGGCGACGGCTGCCCTGTCTCCTGCAACGCCTCTCTCCCTGGAGGAGTCCTTTCCTTCCTCCTCTGCTTTGCTCCAGTGACACCTTGGAGCCCAAATCCCTTGCGAGTGGCCGCAGGGGTGTGAATATTTTCACATCATGAGAACAAAAGGATGCACACGTATATGGTCCTTAAATACAAAGGGGGCCCAACAACAGCATGCGCACAAGATATGCAGTGGAGAAGGCTTTGTAGGCGCCGCTGAAGCCGCTGCAAGGGCAGGAGCAAGGAAAGAAAAGCCCTGAGTTTCCACGCGTCCCGGCGTTGCTCTACCTGATGCCAATCTTAGGCGTCATCCCCACTGTCCACTTCGAGGCCCGTCGCCTCCGCGTCAGCAGCCCGGGACAGGATGTCTGCCATCAGCGCCTCCTCCAGTTTCTTACGCACCTGCTGCACTCGCTCTTCCTGTTTCCTTTGTGAAAACAGAGTAAAAGACACTAACAATTTGGCCAGTGTTGGAACAACGATGCTGCCGACGACGCGGTTTTTCTTTACGCCAAAGTCAGGGAAATTCCTCAGAAACACACATCTCTTTCTCCTTAGACTTTGCAAAAGCAGCTTCTAACCCTCACCAAAACCAGGTCTCGTGGGAGATGGGCTTTGCCCAAAATGGGGGGACATTCGGACAGGCAGGGATGCCCTCATCTCACAGAGAATTCCGGCAGGAGGAGGTGTATTTCAGGGACCTTTTCTTCAACTTCAAAAACCTCAACTATGTGAAGGTTCGGGGTTATTCCTATAAAGGATAATTTGGAATAGAAGTGGGAAGTGATACGGAAAAGAAGGAAGGAAAAGCGATTTGCCGGGTGAAGCACTGAGAAGGATGGAGGAGGAGGAGGAGGCATGACGGGCCGGTTCAGCTGCTGCCTCGGGCGGTGTCGGGGAGGCCAGTCGGAGCTCCCCCCTGGGTCCGCAGCCTGCAGGCCAAGGCCGTCACGAAGGAGCCAAGACCATACGATCCTGTGCACCAAGGACGCAGGAGGAACGGACCCTTGAGCTGAGCTGAGCCAAGTAAGTGAAGAACATGCAAGTTCCTCTGTGTCTTGGGGACTCTAAAGAAGCCTCCAAAGTGAGAGTTAAAAACAGCAAGTCATACAAGAGAGGCAGAACCAGGACATGAAAACCAGAGCGCACCTACTGGTACACAAGTCATCCTTCAACAGGGCACGGCTACTGGTACACACGGCACCCTTAAAAAGCAGAAGAAAAAAAATGGAGAACAGCTCCCTGACAGGGCAAGAGAGAGATTCCTAAAACAGTTCTAAGCAAACCAAGAGGCAAGCAGAAATTCGCCTCCAGAACCCGGTGGGGAGGCAATGGCTGAAGAAACAGCAGAGACGCGACAAGAGTGGCAAGTAAAAGGCTGAGAACAGCAGCGAGGAAGGAGCAGAGGCAAAGGCCCAGGCGGAGGGCGGGCCTTGGCTACAAAACAGGGCGCATGGCCTCCAGAGGCCACAGCGAAGGTGCTGGGATGGATACAGGCTGGAGGGGAGCAGCGCCAGGACAGGGAAGAGACGCAGCGAGGGACTCTAAGGGCTCTGCTGAAGGAGGAAGTGCCAGTTTCTCCATCCATCGTTGAGGAAGACAAACTACGGCACTGCCCCAAACCGGGGAAAGCAGAAGGGTAGATGGGCGATGTTCCAGAAGACCCCACGAGGATGCCCTGGGCATCCGCCCCTTGGGTGCCCAACCAGCTGTGGAGTCACGTTTGCTGCAGTCCAGTCCCCACGTCTCTTTATCTCATGAGTCTATGTCCAAGGGAGCGAAATTAACACATGTTGTGTAACCACAAAAACTTCAGATGTCATCTTTACCAAACTCTGAAAAACGCACAGGGAGATAAAAGGTTTAGACTTCCCCCTTTTAAATGAATTTTCGAAAAGAAGGGGAGCTGCCACTGAGTCAAGCTCTGTAGCCTCAATCATATTCACAGAAACTGGAGTTGAACAGGTTTTTTTCTCTTTTTTAGAGATGTTTTGATCCCTGGTAGCTCAGACGGTAAAGAATCTGCCTGCAATGCAGGAGACTCATGTTTGATCCCTGGGTTGGGAAGATATCCTGGAGAAGGGAATAGGTACCCACCCCAGGATTCTTACCTGGAAAATTACATGGACAGAGGACCCTGACAGGCTACAGTCCATGGGTTGCAAACAGTCAGATACAATTGAGCATCTACCACTTTTGTTTTTTAGGTCTTTATTGCAAGTGTTACAATACTGCTTCCGTCTTCTGTTTTGGCCCTGAGGCATGTGGGGTCTTAGCTCTTGGACCTGGGATCAAACCGGATCAAACCCGCACTCTGTTCGTTGGAAGGTGAAGACATAACCACTGCACCTCCAGGGAGGTCCCTGGAGTTCAACAGATTGTCACACAGCGGAGCAGAGTCATGAAAAACAGGATGTTTATTTCTTACACAGTTAGCCTTACGTCTGGCTCAGTAACTCCAGGCTTATGATAAATGGGGTGTCGGTCACGGGCAGCCTCTTGTGCCTGATATCAGAGTGTCTGCACAGCTGCCCTAACATCACCCCATCGGGAGGATGAAGGAAACGGGAGGAGCAGCGCTTCTGGCTGGAGAAGTGTATCTGAGAATCTGACACTGGCCACCGCTCCTCTGCTGTCTTGAGCGCTGCTTCCCACAGTTATGGAAACCGAAAGCAAAGCCTCTGCCGGATGGGGCAAGCAGGATCTAACACAGCCCCAGGATGTCCCCATGGGCCCCGGCTCACATCCCAAGCAGAATTCTCTCCCCATAAGGGCAGGAAGGACTTAGGAACACATGATGGGATGTCATTCTATGATTAGATTACTAATAGCTGACCTTGAGTTAATCTAAAGAGATTATCATAGAGGGCCTGACCTAATAAGAACAGGCTTTAAAAGGGGCTGGGCCCTTTTAGAAAGAAGCAGGAGAGGGAATGTGAGGGGAGCCATGGGGCAAGGAGCGGCCGGCAGCTTGAAACCACCACCGAGAACAGCCCGATCCCACAGCCGAGAGGGGCTTCATCCCTGCAGCTAGAAAGACACGAACTCCGCAACAAGCTTAGGAGGAGCCCAGGCTCCAGAAGGCCACGCAGTTCTACAGACACTCAGATTTCAACTGTGTAAGATTTGGGGCAGGGAATCCAGTCACGCCCGCCCAGACTTCCGACCTACAAAAATGAGAGCTACGAACAGCTATTGCTTTAAACAGCGAGGTTTGTGAGAACTTATCACTAGGTATCAGAAAACAATACACCCATGAGTGAAAATAGTTATCAAGCTGGCTGAAAAAAAAACATGTGCTCAATGTTGAGACCCTCAGTTGAAGGTTTAACACAAACAGATTATTGGTGATACAACAGGAGAAAAGGTGATAATCCCATTTGCAGTCGTTTATTTTGAATATGTACTAATCGGAGAAGAAATGTTTGGCTTGATGATTTCTGTTATGACAGTGATCAAATGGACAATCTGTCAGATGAGTTTACCCTAAAAGGAAAAGCATCCAGATCTGGCTTTGGCTGGAGAAGTATATCTGAAAATCTGACAGTGGCGAGGCTTCCCACATTTATGAAAACCGAAAGTAAAGCCTCTGCCGGATGTAGTAGGCAGGATTCTAACACAGCCCCAAGACGTCCCCACGGGCCCCTGTCATCAGTCACAGGACCTCAGTCAACACCCAGAGGGGCCTGGCAGGACCTGGGCTGATGAACTGGGTGCTCATTCCAGGACAGAGGGGAGCTAGCCTCCTGGGTGATTTCCTTCCTCAAAGGTAGGAACAGTCCAAAGAGCAAGTTGATTCCTTTCCTTGATTTCACACTTTGTTTTTCTTAAAAAAAAAATACATATATAGTAACACTGATCATAAATTCTACATCATCAAGGCATCTGAATACAACTTCGAACCATTTCACATCTTTGCAAAAGGAACTGCTTTAAAATCCGGGAATGGCTTTCCAATTATAAACCTGGCTAGATGGAGGCATTTAACAACAGTCTCACACCAACTTTCAAGGAATTAGAAAAAGAACAAAAAACAAATACTTTTTTTTTTAAATTCAAAAGTGCCATCTGCTGGCTTGGTCTAGGAATAGTAAAGCTTTCGGGTTCACACTCAGAGGACAGAAATAATGAAGTATACACCCTGTCCTCTTCTGGGCTTCCCTGGTGGCTCAGTGGTAAAGAATCCACTTGCAATGCAGGAGACAGCCTGCAGGTGTAGGGGACACGGGTTCGATCCCTGGGTTGGGAAGATCCCCTGGAGAAGGACATGGTAACCCACTCCAGTATTCTTGCCTGGAGAATCCCATGGACAGAGGAGCCTGGCCAGCTACAGTCCATGGGGTCACAAGAGTTGGACATACCTTAGCGACTAAATCACCACCACAATACAATCATTCTAAAGAATAATACTGAAATCCATAAATCCCATATAAGAATTTCTTTGTGGTTTTAGTATCTGGAATAGTTTTGTTGCTCCTGAGCAATGACTTGCTTATACGCCTTGGGCATTATCTATCTGAGTGATACATTTTCCTTTCATAATCTGCCGCTATAAACCTAATTTGTGGCCCAGCCTTAGAAAGAGTGAAAAGATGCTAATGGATGCAGCTTGTGTCCGCGTCTCGCTGTCAGCTCCATTTTACGTAACAGCTTTACCTTTTGCTTTGTCTTTCTTCTCATTTGCTTCTCATCTGGCTTCACTCGATGTATGTACATGTGTGTCTCACTGTGTGAGTGTGTGTGTGTCTTCAGAGCCACCTTAAACCTTTACTTGAAACAAAGTTAAGTAGAGATAAATAAATCTCTAAATTGAGTTTACGTGAGATCAATAAAATCAAGATAAGTAAACTGAATTCTGAAAACACAACTGAACTCAAAGCAGCATAGGAATGATCTGCTACTGCAGACCAACCAATGCAGGGGGCAATCGGAACAGAGGTAACTGAATGCAGGGGCTCCTCAGAGCAGAAGGGCCGAACCCCAGACTGCATAGGATACCGCCAAAACCATGTGGAGAGAGGACAACTGCTCTGTCCTTCGGGGATAATCAGGATGACACACCTTATACAATGCCACCTTTTTCAGCATGCATTTGTTTTAAACATCCTATAGCATCTGTTTTAAAACAGTTTTGTAAAGAAGGTTCATCACTTACTAGGACATGTCACTGAACCTAGCAAGCAATAAAAAACATATCAAGTGCAGAAGACAAGTTTTCTGAAGTCATGTTGCGCTCTCACCTAATGTCTTCATCTGTGACAATGAAAGCCTTGCAGAGGGGCTGGGACGTGTTAAGCCAGACAGCAGGGTTCTTTTCCACAGCAGCGGAGACTTGCCCTGTGATGGGTGCAGAGCTTGTGTGCAAAGCGCTGGCGACAGCAGATAAAAGGGTCTCGTCGTTACTGCCCGGACCGACCCCTGCAATCAGAAACACATCAGTTCCAGGACGTTTCCAGCCGTGCTGAGCAAACCCTGTGGGGCCTAAAACAACTGATCATCTTTATATTCATCTGACAGCAGCTATTTAAAACTGACACAAGCCGAAGCAGCAAAAGGTAACAGCGTATTTACTTAGTTATCAGCAATAAAGAATTAACATTAAGGAAACAGTAACCAAATACTTGAGTATTTTAATAAAACTTTAACAGAACTTTAAAATACATGTCCAAGGTATTAAAAACTTCTTAAAAAGTTGGCTACATTTCATCATGCAAGGTCAATTATTCTTAATGACCTAAGTCCCTTCTAAAGTCATCTTACATTCAAATATCCCTATTAACGTGTCCCTGGGTCCTTGAATCGTTTCCTCTGTAGCTTGCCATGTCTCAACACTTCTTTTTTGTGCATGGATTTCAAAGGAAAAGCCAATGGAAGTAGGCTGTACCTATACCTTTAACAGCTTTTTCAACTAACAAAATATCCACATGAATAGGATTAATAACTGTACACATTGACTGCACATTAGGAGACTGGAACCATGGCTACATTTAAGTGCATTTCTTACAGTCCTAAACTTGTTAAACCAGTTAAAGCAATAATTTCCAAGAGCACAGAGGGATGAGACACTACTTTAACCATGAATTAGGAGGATTTTTGAGCAATCCGCAGTGTATCAAGATTTAGAAGCCAAAGTTGTAACCACTCGAAAACTAATGCTTCTCTAGAACCTGGAGTGAACGTGTGACCCCACAAGGCACGCCAGCAGCTGAGTTCTCCACCCCAGACCCTGCTCGCTCCTGTTACTGGACCCATGGGCATCTGAGGCTTGCAGCAGCAGGTCACGGAGGGAGAGGCAGGAGGAGAGATGCTGTCTGTTCTTTGGATAAGAGGAAGGGAGAAAAAAGCAAGCGCTGGGGCCCAATGTTGCTTTGAGCAGGAAGCTGGGGACAGTCTGCCGCTTAGGCTGCATTTGGGTCTTAACACATAACATGGGTGAATTTACATGACGAGCCTAATTAAACTCAGGCCAAAAGGTACACGAGAAAAAAAAACTTAGGTAAGACACCGCCCGGAAGCGTTCTGCAACCTACAAAGCGTCTCAGGCACACTGCCTCTGGGTTTACTAAAACCCAAGGGGAGCATCACCCAGCGAGGCAAACAGTCCCCACAGCAAAGACCTGTCGCCCTCATCACGTCTGCCTCCACTGCCTCCGACACACAGCCTGGCACACAGCAGGGGCTGCTCAACTGAACTCGGAGAATACCTTGAAGACCTTTAGGGAGTTCCATGGTTTTTATAATTTGTTCTGTTACATCTGATGCACTAAGTCCTTGTAGCCTCTTCTCCCAGAAAAGCTGTAAGGCAAAACATCACTGTTAATAGATACATTCTCGGGACAAGAAAGTAGCGCATCGATGCTGCTGAATAATGAAATTGAAATCATATCAGTAGTTCCCTAATGTCCCCCTTTTTTTTTTCTTACAAAAAGCTAAATGATACTTCAAACATGACTTCAACGCACATAATTCTTTCAAGTTATATGACTCAAAAACTTTGCTTTGTCATTCTAGGCAGCCTATTCACTTGTTACATCCAATAGATTGTTACGTGCTATGCATGAGATACAGTCCTAAATAGATAACAGTCCTTTGGAAGACATAAGGTATCTTCCAAAGAGTATTAACTTGAGTTCTTCAAGGTTTCATTTGGCATGAAAATTTAACGTTACAATTTATCAGGAAAAAGAAAAACTGTATTGCATAATACCTCTTTATCCAAGAGTGTTAGGGAAACAATTTCTCCACCTATGTGATTTTTCTAAGACACAGAAGTTTAGCCTTTTGGCCTGTTTTAAGGGGAACAAATGCCATTTTTTATGGAAACTTTTCTAAAATGTTTTGCATACTTCCTTGCTTTTTAAACAGGATGCCACATTCATGAGTGCCTCTCCTTCTGTGGTACAGAGCCTGGGTCTCCTCAGTCACTAGGTGGCCCAAGGTCATCATTCCGGCATCAGTGAGCACGCTGAAGACTCTTCCTACCCCATAGGTCTAGCGAGATATGCAACTGCTTATTCATACACTGAGCAGTCCAGGACAGTTCTGCTGCTTGATTTCAAATCCTTTCTACATTTAATTCTCTCTCCTAGTCGGCTACCGCGTGCATGCTTGCTAAATTGCTTCAGTTGTGTCCGACGCTTTACAACCCCATGGACTGTAGCTCGCCAGGCTCCTCTGTCCATGGGTTTCTCTAGGCAAGAATACTGGAGAGGGTTGCTATGCCCTTCTCCAGGTAATCTTCCCAACCCAGGGACAGAACTTGTGTCTCCTATGTCTCCTGAATTGACAGACGAATTCTTTACTGGGGAAGCCCAGTTGGGCATTTCTTGTCATTGATGTCATTCGTCCATATGAATGTATTTCTTGATACACTCCTACTGTGCGCTGTGCTTGGCCTGTGAATCCAACAGTAGGTAAGAGAGAGAGGGTCTCTGTCCTGCAGCCTCAGCTCTTTTCTACTGTTTCATATTTACTGCAGTCCAAAAAACAGATAAAGGAATTCCTTAGAATTTGATAAATTTGTCTTTAATCCTGGATACCCGGGGGCCTGTCATATAGTGAATATTGAAAAAAAATTTGTGTGACTGACTGATGTGGGAATAAACGGGCTCAGAATCAGGGTCTTGAGGGACACATGCACCCAAGTTGAAACCCCAGCTACAGACGTACGACCTTGGACAAGTTCTGTGACCTCAGACGTTCAACGTCCTCTGTGGGCGTGGCAAGAGCGACTGCTACGTAGGATGATTGTGGAGATTAAATAAAGCGATATACACAAACACCTGTCACACAGCAGCCATAAGCTTTATTAGGTTTACTTTTAACAGATTTTTGAGCACTCTGAGGGCTTCCAAGCTTATGTTCTAACTTCTGGATACATGAAAAGCATCAAATAACATCTTTCCGGACAAATGAGAAGATACAGTAAAATAATTCTACTTATGGCAGAACAATAATACCTTAGATTATATAATAACCACAGTGCTAGCACCAAGAGTAACTTCTTTACTGTCCTTTTAGGCTTTTAGTATATGCTAACATCTCCACATACCTCCATATAAATTACATCAACAGCAGAATATGTGGTCAACACGTATGAGGTCATGAATACATTAACCATCACGAGGAAGAAGTAGTTAGTTCTTCTAAGTAACAGTTAATGAATATGATAAATGTCCTAAGAAAGTCTGCCTGCTTTTCTGGGGAAATAACAATCATCTATGCTTTGAATATCACAACTATAGGGGGAAAAAAAAAACAACAAAAATTAAAATGCAGTTAATTCCTAATGAAAAAGTGTACAGAGGAGTCAGTGAATATGAGATTAGTGTTTTATATTATATAAATTTTATAATTATATAAATTATAATTTAAAAATTACATATAACTTAGTTTGTAAAATAAATCAACACTACCAAAAACACTATGAAAAACTACAGAGATGATTACTAATAAATCATATCTAAAAATCCCAATTCTAGATACCAAAAGTTAAATTTTTTACCTTCTATAATTTCTAATGTTTAAATTTCTATTATTTTGAAGGAAAACACAAATTTAGGATGAAATATTTTGCAAAATAAATCTTAGCTTGAGAAACAAGTGTACAGCTCTAGATTACACGTCCTGGTATCATCACACAGCACCAGATAGCCCTCAACAAAATCTGAAGTTGAATCTGACAGGTTGATGACCTCTCTGTAAATGAAGCAAGCACTCAGGCCATGAAAATGGAGGCACATGTATTTATGGGTGTGTAAGTTGTATATATGTGTGTGTGTGTCTTTCTGCCACCCCCAACTCCCTGGGAAGTGGGAAAGGTCAGAGCAGGAAGCGAGGTTAGTTTGAGAAAAGAAAACATTTAACCAGTCAAGGTCGCCCCTGCCCGCCTCCCCATCCCATCCGCCAGGCGTTCGGCGCTAGCGCGCTCACCCAGGGGCGCTGCATGTCTGTGTCCCTAACTCAGATTCTCCACACCCATCTTCTCAGGTTCCTATTCGCTTTGTTCTGGAAAGAAGGGGTTCTCCGCACTTTAAAGTATGTGGAAAACTTACATCAAGCAGGCATTATGCCAAGCGAAGGAAGCCAGTCTTTTACATACTGTATGAATGATGTGTATGAAAAAGAAGAAAACTGTAAGGGTGGTTGCCAGGAGTCAGGGCTGGAGGGAAGATCCCACTGCAAGGGGTCAGCACAAGGGGATTCCTTGGGGGTGCTGGAACTGTAATCCCCCCCCATAAACACAAACTTTATCCAGCTGATATAATTACCAATTTCTTTTCTTTTTCCCAAGCAAACTGCTCAAATATCAATTAATTTGCACTATCTCCTTTCTCCCAGACCCATTTCAACTTTATTACCCTAGCCCCATTCCATGGATTTCCATTACATTTACTCTAAAGGTCAGTCAGCTCCTCTCACCAAGTGCAGGGACCTTCTCTCACTGTCTCTGGTCACTTTAGAGCCCTGAATGTATTGGAAGGGTTCAGGGGAAGGGAGGGGTCTTCCTCTGCCTGACATTAGGATTTCAGATCTCCTTGCTTATGTATTCTGTGGGATTACTAGGTGACTGTGGTCATCTGGAGTTCTTCCTACTGCATTAACATTAGAAATTGAGACAGAAATAGGGAGAAGACGAGGCTCGCTACATTTGAAAGGAGTCCTCTGTCCAGGACAGCTGTCTTGTCACCATACTTTCATGAACGCTGTGACTTTCATAAATCCTAACCGAGCCGATGAAAATCTGATTTCACTGGCCACATCCAATGATTTTCTCAGCTTCACCTTGCTGCCTGGTGTGAGGTCAAATAATCAAGATAATTTAGGGATCAGTGATGTAAGATGTGGAAAAACTCTTTAATGGGCTCTCACTCTGAGTTAGTACATCCCTCCCCACTCCCCACTGATCAGACCCTCCTCTGACATCACCCTGCAGTAGAGAAGAGAACTGGAGAGCTCCCACACGTACTTTCTCCTGCCGATGGTCTGGGCAACGCCCTACCCAGCAACCCAGCCGATGGAGAAGCCTAGGATAGGATTAACAGTCACACAGAACCAGGAAAGTGCCTAAAATGTCACTGACAGGGACCATGCAGCTTTGAAGAAACCATCTTACTAGAAAGTGGAGTTCATCTCCACACCGTCACTCCTCATATGACTGTAGGAAGTACTTCTGTGACATCGCTGGCAACAACTGCTGTATGTACTTGACCTAAGGGTCCCAGGGGACAAGCATGACAGTGGACGGTGAAAGCTGCTGCTTTAGTGAAATGATCAAGTCTGTTTCCTGAAAGGACAACCAACCCAGAATACAACTATACCATTATTTTTAATGGCTGCAGATTTAACTGGGACTTTGGCGGATTTGTCCAGCATGCCTTACAAATGATAACCAAGATGACAATGAGGAAGATACAGGGATCTCAAACAACTCGTCACAATACACGCACACACACGCGCACGCGCGCGCACACACACACACACACACACACACACACACACACCCCTATTCTGATGGTCTGGGAACTAAGGCTGATCGTGTTTATTAAGACCATCCTCTACCACCCTGACCTTAATAATACATACTCTGAAGGAATCTGTGCTCTTGGGAGGATGTCAGAACAGAATGGTTTACTGGGAAAAAGTAAGTAGAGAATCGATCCAAATTCAACAGATGCCCTTTTAGAGCCCATTAGACACAAAGCATTTTGCTGGGCACCAGGGATGCATAGTCGGCAATCACTGCCCACTGGCTGCTTACCATTTGGTGAAACTGTTTTCTAGTAAAACTCTAGAAGGGAGACTGTGTTAACTGCAATAATGAAGATACAATATTCACTTCAATTTGGGAGAATCTGGAAAGGCTTTCAGGAAGAGGCAGCTCTCAAAAAATGTGTTAAGGATTCTGTAGAAGAGGAAAGACGTCTCCAAGCCAAGGAAACAGCGTAAGCAAAGGCAAGGAGATGAGACAGAGTGTGGGTCAGTATTTCTAGATGTTCTTTATACATAAGAATAACCAGGGTGGCTTATTGTATAGGCATGTTCTGAGACCTCAGCCCTAAAGATTCCGTTCAGTAGGTCTGGGGTGAGAGAGCTGGTTTTATTTTCTTTTACAAGTGTCTCAGGTAACTCTGAGGGAGGCGGGGGATCTCGGTCTGAGAAAGGCGGGTGCGGTCTGGGCTGACAGCGCAGCAGTGCACACGCGGGGCTGTGTACCCCAGTCACCGAGATCTCCGAGTTGTTCCCGATTCTGCTAGACGATTAAAACACATATCGCGCTATCCTCTTCTCGCAGAGGACTGGAGGAAGATACTCGCTTTTCTAGTTTCCATTGCAGGAGGATGTGTGTCAAAGCATATTTAAGAGCATACCAAACTGTTCAGGGGTAAACAGAGACAGCGCTCACCCAAAGATCTGTTTGTGCCCGGGCGTCTTCTCCTGGCGGAATAAGAGGAGGAGGAGGCGGGGAGGACGACTCCTGCTTACCCATCGAGCCCTTCCCTCCAGCCTGGCACTGTGCTCAGGGCATCACATACAGTAATTCGGTTAGTCTTTCCTACAGCGTTTTGAAGAAGACATTATCAATACCCCCTCGCAGTAACTCAGCAAAGGCGCACGACTCGTCAGGGGTGCAGCTGGAATTAAAACCCAGGTCAGTGATTAGACAGTCCTGATCTCAACAAGTGAAAGCTCTAGAAGAGCGTTTACGTGCATGGCTCTGTGTCTAACAAGCCAGAGACCCTTCTAGTCATGAAATCAAACGCGAATGAAAGATCAGTAATTGCCAAGAAAACTATCAAGCTGCTTTTAATCCATTTACCTACAGTGTGATACTGTGTAAACTGCATTGGAGGTGATCCGTGCCGATGCCACGCCCTTCCTCACGTAGAATTAAGAAGCCCACCTGTGTGATGTATTTAGGCTAAAGCTGGCACAGACTTTTACAACAATCTCAAAAGAGACGTGGGAGTAGCTCACATGATGAAAACTAAAGAATCGGTATAAAATACATTCTCTATGAATTAGCTCTCTTGGAATTAACTGCGAATATCAATGACATTTGAACACCCCATTTTTGGGGGTTGTATTTTTTTTGGTGGATAGAAATTCAAGAGCGAGATCTCTACTCCAAGAAAGCACTTTCTGAGAAGTCACACTAACAATGGAGTGTCAGCAGACGTTTCATGAAACAGGAGAGATGGAGTGCCTCATGAAGCATGTAGAATGGAAGGCTTTTGAGTTTTTTCTATAATATTGTTTTAGGTTCCTTTTATGCTAATTCTGATTTCTCATAAACACATGGACAAGCATCTAGATCAAATACATGTTTTCATCCACCATCAGATTTCATCTGAAAAGCACTGTGTAGTGTTAAGAAACTGACTTGCCATGTATACTCATGACCTCAACCTGAGAGTCAGCTTGGAGGGTAGGAAGACTGAACTTCTGAGTAGCTGAGTGAACTGGGATTGGCCTTCAGAGTCAGACTAACCCTGATTCAAATCCAAAACTATGTGAGGAGGTTTTATCAACACGATAACCATTAGAGAACAAACAGCAGTTTACTACTTAGTCTTTGCCCATGGCATCTAGTACCCTGCTGATCACATCACAGCACCTGCTATGCTTTAAAATTAATACATATAAACGGCACAGAGAGTCGGTTCTGAAAGGCACATATTCACAAGTGAAGACTGAGACATGGCGTTTGTTCAGAGCTGCTCGTCCTGCCCAGATTTTCGGCGGGGGTGCTTTCTACTACTCTAAGTATCTTAAAACCCTCCCCTTCCCTTTTCTCATGCAAGCCAGTCTGCCCCTTCTCAGGCCCAAGTCTAGCTGGGAGAACTCTGTAAGTAGGAGCAGCTACACAGGCTGCAGGGCTCTGAACAAAATGGAACCAGGAGGATCTTGTTCAGAAACTCTGACGCTCCTTTCCCGATGACTGCACCTGAGCAGGCTCGGGGCCCTAGGAAGTGGGTACTTGGGTCACAAGCCCGTGAAGCCAGAAGCGGTGGAGAGTGCCGAGCAGGGTAGGAAGGAGGCGAGACCAGCAGGGCCTGGAGACCCCTGTGCTGCGGAGGGTACTTAGGGAAGTGCTGGGGTGGAAGCTCATCCTGTGACTTCCTTAAGAGCAGCAGGACAACAGAAAGTCGGAAAGTGGCTCTGGCCGGATCTATGCAATAACAAAGGAACCTTTCCCTCCCTTCTCGTCAAAGCACTCCCGGGATTTCTCCTCCCCACTGTGGCTCCTCTGGACTGCCCGAGAGAGGCTGCCTGCCAGTGACTCAGCAGCCCAGCTGTACGCGGGAAGAGGGGAAACCCGGCGGGTGATGAGACCACAATGGGGAAGGACGGGATCTAAAGACGGATGGGAATTTTGTTCTATTTAAAGGCCAGTGGATAACACGGAAGTTTTTCCTGAAACTGTAATCTCCTCGTTATTTTTACCCCATCTATTTCCATGTGTGATGAGAGCAGAGCCCTTAGAAAAATAGAAAAACTCAAAAGGGCTCTGAACTTGTTTCAAGAACAGAAGGTCAGAGGAAACCTGGAAACAAACTACGTTTCTGTTCTGCAGTGAAGCAAAAAGTGGGAAAACAAAACCTCAAACCAGCAGCAATGGCCTAGAGTGGAGTTTCTCAACCTTGGCGATGCTGACATTTGGGGTTGGATAATTCTGGGTTCTCGATGTTTAGCGACATCTGTGGTCTACACCCACCAGACACCAGTAGCACCGCCCCAGCTGTGACAACAAAAAATGTCTCTGGACGCGGCCAATTTCCCCAGGGTATCTGTGGTTGGGATAGGGAGCATAAAATCAGGTCTGGCTGAGAACCAGGGGTCCAGGAAAAGAGAAAGGGAACGGGAGGACAGAAGGTTTGCAGCGGCAGGGCCCCAGATCTCACAGCTGGAACAGAAAGGAGACCCCGCCCTCGGCACACAAACCGCCCCGCCAGCTCCCGCCTCCACTTCCGGAGCCTCTGCCCCAGCTCTGACTCCTGGGCCTTATCACAGCTGCACTAAGTGGCCTGGGGCCGACAGCCCTTCTGTCCCTGCCAGCCAGCCAGGGGGTCAGCAAGATAAAGCAGAAGTGGGAGAAACACTTCTTACAGAAAGAGCTGAAATTGAACACGCTTCCTGATAAAAAGATGGCTATAAGCAGTAGTTATTTTTAATAATTCAGACAGACTTAGGAAATGCAGGTTTGATCCCTGGGTTGGGAAGATCCCCTAGAGAAGGGAATGGCTATCCACTCCACTGTTCTTGAGTGGAAAATGCTATGGACAGAGGAGCCTAGGGTCGCAAAGAGCTGGACCGGCTGAGCAACTAACACTTTCACTTTCACTTCAGACTTAATGGTCTTTTATGGGCTGGTCTGGGACGCTGGAACCATTTATAATTATCATTTCTACTGGAAGATGTGGAGTTCCAAATGACCAAAACATGACATTTTATATCCCAACCTGTAAGGTGAAAAGCATCTGTGTGTACAGATTTGAGGGAGTTCCCTGTTATAACCATAGGATCAGAGATCACGTGTGTGTGCAAAGATGTTGCTGATGACTGAGAACACAGCTCTATTCAGAATGACTTTAGATGCTCAAGTATAGGTACAACAACAGAACAGAACCACGAGTTGACCTTTACCATTTTAACTTCCATAAATTCTTAGTACGTAGCTATCTGTGGGGCCTGGACAATTCCAGATTAAAACTCCAAGGAAACTGCACCCTGCCAAACTGAGCGAGATGAAACCTTAAAACTCAGATCTTCACAGACGTTTCGTGTCTCGCCTTAAAACATGACTGTTCCCTTTTGAAATTATAATCTCCATCAGGAAAAATTAAACTGAACTATATAGAAACACACAGAGATTTCAATAATGAAACTGAATTCATCTAAAATTGCTAAAGAGCCAAACCTCTATTTCTTATTCTTCTTTTTCAACACCACAAGCTGAATATTAGCTCTGAGGCCAAGAAGTCTGTACTAACTGATTCCACACCTGCCTCTCGAGGCCCTGAGCATCTTCAGTTATCTGCTCTGCCCCGGAGATCACCCCTGGACCGCTTCATCCTTCCTTCTCTCCTGTCATCTGCTCTGCCCTGGAGATCACCCCTGGACTGCTTCACCCTTCCGTCACTTCCCTCTTGTCTCTGGGATCCTGCTGTCTCTCTGAGGGCTTCTCTACACTCGACGCCTGGTCCTACCCTCTCCTGCCTCCTTCTGACCCAGCCCATATACATGCCCATTCTCTCACACGCTCCAGTCTACTCCTTCCTCTGCTCGGCATCTCCCCCTGACGTGGCAGATACACTGGAACATGGCTAACCAAGAAAGTGTCCTCATTTAACTTATTGTTGTTGCCTGGTCACTAAGTCCTGTTCAACTCTTTTTGCGACCCCATGGACTGCAGCCCACCAGGCTCCTCTGTCCATGGGATTTTCCAGGCAAGAATACTGGAGGGGGTTGCCATTTCCTTTTCCAGGGGATCTTCCCGACCCAGGGATAGATCCCACGTCTCCTACATTGGTAGGTGGATTCTTTACCACGGAGTCCCCTAGGAAGCCCTTATTTTATTACATCTCCTCCAAACCACCCGTCTTCTTCCTTCCACTAAGGCAGAAACTTTATTTCCTCATCTCTCATTCCTTCCTTCCTTCTAACCTGGGTTCTACTCCTAATATTATGTTAACTGACCTGCCCAAGGTCACAGTAACCTTCTAATTAACAAATCCAATTCCTGATTCAACCCTCTTCTGCCTTACTTTCCTGTTGCCATCACCTGCTGTCAGAAAACTTATGAAAGTTTGCCTTTTATGATGGTTTTCTGTATGTTTCTATATCTTCTATCACTGTTTAAGCAACAAATTAGTACCCCTGACAGTAACTGTCAAAGAAATGGTACTGTAAGCATTTTTTTCTACTGAAAGAAGATAGTTAACATGTGTAAGATGTAATATACCTTTTAAAGTATTTGAAGACAGAAGTGTTAATACTTCGTAAAGTAGAGGAAACAAAAGTTACCTTTAGAATCTAATCATTACACAAATTTTAACTTGCACAGTCTTCATCTCTGTCAAGAGCATGATGCAAGACACTCAAATTTTGGGGGATGAATTTACGGTTAAGAATGGGCTTCCCAGGTGGCTCAATGGGAAAGAATCCACAGGAGACGCAGGTATGATCGCTGGGTCGGGAAGATATCCTGGAGAAGGGAATGGCAACCCACTCTAGTACTCTTGCCTGGAAAATCCAAACAGCAGCAGCAGGGTAACAGGAAAAACCCTGGCTTGAAAGTTTAATGCTTCAGTCCCGACTCAACCGTTAAGTGGAGTGCTGTCTTAGGAAGTCACTTAATCCCCTTGGAATGTATTTTCACTAGTAAAATAGAAATACTAATAACTGCCTTATATACTTCAGAAGATAAACGCTGATAAAAAGTGAGGAAGTTCTTTGAAAACATAAGCATTTTATTGAATTGCCCGGAGTATTTTCTCATGTTAGGATTTCATAATTTCAATGAATATCTTATTCACTTTTCTAAGGCTCTTGCTAAATCTGATCAAAGAACAAAGGATCTTGTCATGTATTTGCGGACTAAAGCAAAACCCCAAAAGTGTTCACTTTACATTCAGTGACTCATGAGAAGCTAAATATGCAAGACACGGGGTTAGAGCTGCACAGAAGAATGATGCTTCCTGCCCAGAAGGAATTTGCTGTCCAGTTTATAAACCGCTGTATTTCAAACCAACCCCATATGATAGCCGAGTCATCTAGTCTGGGTCAGCAAAAACAGCTTAACTTAAATACCATGGCTTACAAACATCAAAAGACAAACATGAGCTACCCTCTTATTTTGGGGGAGTGGCCTAGGAAGAAAAGGCTAGATAATGACAAGAAAATTATTACATAAATCAAGGAAAAGCTTGATTCATGTGGCTGAGGAAACGATAGTGAGATCTCTTGCTAAGGCAAAAGATAACAATTTGGGCTAGAGAAGATGGAAGGAGGAAGCAAAAGGCAAAATCTGGAGTTGAGGAGGATGGAGGTGTAGCTGTCTGCTGCAGCTGCTGGTCTAAACTTTGTCATGAACACAACTTACACAAAGTGGGCAGGTAATATACCTGGAAAGGGATTATTATCCTAAGATGACCATGGACTCAGAATAGGCCCCTAAGCTTTTCATAAGGCCCCTAAGCTTTTCATGTGCCACTCCCGCAGGAAAAGTTGTAGCAATAATCTTATTAATACATAAGAGTCCATATGAGGACATAGCTATGCTCCTTTACTTCTTCTGTGTCACATTTCCACACAGCTAAGATGATCTCGTCAGTGTTTGTCTTCCTTCTTAGATTAGAAGTTTTATAAGGACAGGATGCATGACTGAATTATATGTTTGTATCTGCCTGCCAATGCTGGAGATGCAAGAGACACAGGTTTGATCCTTATCCCCTGGAGGAGGAAATGGCAGCCTGCTCCAGTAATCTTGCCTGGAAAAGTCTATGGACAGAGGAGTCTGGTGGGCTCCAGTCCATGGGGTTGCAGAGAGTCAGACACAGCTGAGCAACTGAGCACTCACCCACTAGCATCATAAGAGAAGCAACAATATATGCTGTTGAATAAATGAATCAATGATTTCAAAACCCCATTCAACAGCAAGAACTTTGGTCTCTGACAGATAAGGAGGCATCATTAGTTGTTTATCAGAAAAGATGCCTTTCAGAAGAGCTTTCCTGAAACTAATTTCAATAGTATAAATGAATTCCTCATTTTTATAGTGGGGCATTAATAGATTCTATTTCCTTTTAAATATCAATAAATCAAGAAATAAAAGTATATACATATTATTTAAAGCATGACACTGACAAACCACTAGAACTAAAATCAGGTTACAAATCCTCAAAACTATCAGAAGTATGAATTTAAATGGAAAGCTTAGACCTGACAACAAAAATACTGATACCAGAAAATGACAATAAAATATTAAAAACAGTACATAAATAGAACGACAGAATCAAGACCAAACATATCTATAAAATAAATAAATGTAATGATCAACTCAGCTATAAAAGAAGAAAAGACTATCGGATCAGATAGAAAAAAAATCAATTGCATGTTTTATGCAAAAAAAAAAAAATCTCTAAAGATAAAGGGACTCAAAAAACTGACAATGACAATGAAGAGTAAAGAAACAGCAAGCAAATATAGAATGAGAAAACAGAAGTCTCAGCATTACTAGGAAACTACTTTAAGGCAATAAGTGAGAAATAAGACATAGCTTAACCCATTGTGTAACTAACTAGCGTCTATAAAATAAATATCATCTTAATAAGTTAATTTGGCTTTCCATGGGGAAATAGGCATGTATATAGACTGAGTTCAAAACGTGTTAAGAAGGCTCTCCCCAATAGTTCATTCCACCTTTCATCTAGATACTACCAACATCAGAGAAAAGAAGATATCACAACAGATACTACAAAAATGAAAAATGTTACTAGAAAATATAACTATTTGAATATTTTTAATAATGGTGAACGTATACCATTAATTTGAAAATTATGGAATGCACAAATTCCTAGAGAAACACTTTCTCAAAATTGTTATAAGAGAAACCATGAATATTTATCCATGTACTGACTGAATACACTGAATCTGCAATTTCAAGCCTCCCCATTTAAAAAGAACGACAAATTAGGCTGAGATGACTTCACAATTAAGTCTTCCAAACATTTAAAGAACAGCAGCAACCTTCACAAGCTCCTCCAGAGAATATTGAGAGAGGTCACCTCCCAGCTTATTCTACAAAGCCAGCAAAACCATGATACTAAAGCTTGAGAAGCAAATTATGAGAAAGGAAAAATGCAAGTCAATCTCTCTTGTGAATATAAATGCAAAAAATCCTAAACAAAATAACAGTAAATCTAAACAGTGATAATACATCATGACTACACTGAGCTTATTAATCCAGGAATTCAAGGTATGTTCTCCAATCAAAAAATCAAGCACTGCCATTTCTCACATCAACCAATCACTGTAATTCACTATGCTATCAGAATAAAGGACATTTTATCACTTAGCTAGGTAGAGAAAATAATTTGATAAAATTCAATACACACTCATGAAAAATATTCTTAGTAAACTAAAGTGAATTTCCTTAATTTGAGGATATTTACCACAAAAAAAAAAAACCTATAACAAGCATCATATTTAATGGAGAATCATTCAAAATATTCCCTAGTATATAACCAATGAGGATATCTGCTATCACTTTTATTCAAGATTATACTGGCATTTCAAGCCAGTGAAAAGAGACAAGGAAAAAAAATCAAAGGTTTAAGGATTGGCAAGGAAGAAATAAAACTCTTGTTTGCAGATGATATGTTTGCTTGTTCATGAATAAGGTTGGAGAGACTCACTGATTATTTAATAAGTTAATTTAGGAAGATAACTGAACACACAGTATATAAAATTCAGCTTATTTCTACATATTAACAGCAGACAACTAGAAAAAAATTTTAATGTAATCAGAATAGCATCAAAAAACAACAACTATCAACAAATAAAAGACATAACAGATCTCTAGAGTGAAAACTATAAAATGTTAATGGTGGGACATATGAGGTTAGTTAATTTTATATATATATATATGAAATTAAAAGATGCTTACTCCTTGGAAGGAAAGTTACAACCAACCTAGATAGCAGATTAAAAAGCAGAGACATTACTTTGCCAACAAAGGTCCATCTGGTCAAGGCTATGGTTTTTCCAGTAGTCATGTATGGATGTGACAGTTGGACTGTGAAGAAAGCTGAGGGCCGAAAAATTGATGCTTTTGAACTATGGTGTTGGAGAAGACTCTTGAGAGTCCCTTGGACTGCAAGGAGATCCAACCAGTCCATCCTAAGGGAGATCAGTCCTGGGTGTTCATTGGAAGGACTGATGCTGAAGCTGAAAATCTAGTACTTTGGCCACCCCATGTGAAGAGTTGACTCAATGGAAAAGACCCTGATCCTGGGAGGGATTGGGGGCAGGAGGAGAAGGGCACGACAGAGGATGAGATGGCTGGATGGCATCACCAACTCGATGCACGTGGGTTTGAGTAAACTCCAGGAGTTGGTGATGGACAGGGAGGCCTGGCGTGCTGCAACTCATGGGGTCACAAAGAGTCAGACACGACTGAGCGACTGAACTGAACTGAACTGAATCATAAGACTTAATATTGCAAAAATGCTAATTCATCCCCCAAATGGTCTATAGATTTATATCCTGGCAGGTTTTAAAGAAGACTAAGCAAGCTGAGTCTAAAATGTACATGGAAATGACAATAGCCAAGACTAACAAGATAATCTCAAATGAAAACTAACAAAGCTAGAAAACTTGCACTACCAGATATCAAGTTCAAGAAAACTAACAGACCAATGAAACAGTACAGAGTGTAGAAACCAAGTCACATGTACAAAAAGGCCAAAGAAACAGATGGACCAGAAACAGACTTTCACAAGACGTTCACTCACACATTCCATACAGGACAGAGGTGACAACACAAGGCAATGGGAAAAGAATGGTCTTTCAGAAAATGGTGCTAGGTCAACTGGATATCCACTTGGGAAAAAAGTCAGTCCACCTCGCATCATATACAGAAGTCAATTCCAGATGGATTAAAGACCCAAATGGAAAAGTAAAACAAAGCTTTCAGAAAATGGTATGAGGGATATGTTGATAACCTTAAGTAAGCAAAAATTTCTTAAACATGTCACAGAAATAAAAGGAGAAGACTGACAAAGTATATTCTAACTTGTTATAACTTGAAGTATTACATATAGAAAAGTGTAAAAAAAAGAAAAAAAGTTTACAGTTTACTTAAGTTTCACAAAGTAAACACACTCATGTAACTGCCACACAGATCACGAATCAGAATGTCACCAGCATCTTAGAAGCCGCCACTGCCACACTCACCCAGTCTCTGTCCCACCTCCCAACTCTCTTAAAATTATGAACTTACACTTACCAAAAAACACTATTAGGGAAGTGGAAAAGGTTAAGCCGCAAACTGGAAGAAAATATGTGACAGATCTGACAAAGTACTGATCTCAGAAAATGCAAAGAACTCCCACAAGTCACTGAAGAAAAGAAAAACACCATTAACACAACAATTGAGTAGACGCTTCAAAAGAAAGGATATCTATACAGCCAACAGACGTACAAAGAGTGCACAATATCATTAAATATCAAGGAAACGCAAGTTAAAACTAAAAGTATCCCTAAACAAATATCAGAATGTCCAAAATTTAAAGACTGATCACATCAAGTGTTAACAAGAATTTGAAGCAACTGCACAGTGCTGGTAGAAGGGTAGCTCTGTGTGACCACTCTGGAAAACTAGATGGTGGCATTTAATAAAGCTGAACGTATGCAAACTCATGACCTGAAACTTCTACTCTGGTATAAACCCCAAATCAAAAGCACATACTCGAATATTCACTGAAGCAGTAGCCATAACAGTCAACAAGAAAGAAAGAAACTGAAACTAACAACAAGAGAATAGTCAATGCAGGGAACAGAGAAAAAACAGATACCAAACAAAAAATATCCTTATAATTAATAGATTGAGAGAGGTAAGAGTGGAGGTTGTAGCTATAAAATAAAAACAGCAAAACTTTATGTACAAAACTGCTGCTGGAAATTAAAAATAACATCACCCAAATAAAAAAACAAAAAAAAATGATAAAAAGTTAAAATCAAGAAAACATCCTGGAAAGTAAAACAACAATCGTTAATAAGAGAGAAAATACAAAAGTAGAAATATGAAAATTCTAAGATGGCTAATACACAACTTATACAAAGAGAGAATGAAAAGTTAAGGGATTCAGCAGAAGAGAGGGAAAAGATGACAAGAACATTTTCCATGCAAAGGATAAACATTTCCCTCTATCGCCTACGAAGTGCCCAGTGAATTCAAAAAGGCCTACAAACACATGTCAGTGAATTTTTTTAAAATCACACACATACTGTACATTTTCAGAGAGGAAAAAAGAAAAAAAAAAAAAAAAAAGACCATGAAGGAGGAGCAGACATTCAGCATGGCACTGAACTTCTCTTTGGTAAGACTGAAGAAATTTTCAGGGTCATAATAAATGAATACTAAAGTATCTTATGAATTTTCACATAGAATGTCTTTTAAAAGGCATGGTTTTAAAATTTATCTTTCATCTACAAAGTTTCTTCTAACATTTAAAAACAGTCCTTTTTGATTACTATCAAAAAGATGAGCTCTAAGTGCTGGCAAGGATGAAGAGAAAAGGCAACCCTCACGCACTGCCGGTGAGAACGTACACTGGTGCAGCCGTGATGGAAAACATTATGAAGATTCCTCAAGAAATCAAAACCTGAGCTACCATACGATCCAGCAATCCCACTTCTAGGTATACATCCAAAGGAAATGAAATCAATATCTCAAAGACGTACTGCACCCCGCCCCCATATTCACTGCAACTTTGTTCACAGTAACCAAGATATGGAAACAAACTGTCCATCAATGGACAAATGAATGATGTGTATATATATATATACACACACTGAAATATTATCATCCATGAAAAGAAGGAAATCTTGCCATTTGTGATGATGTAGATGAACCTTGAGATCGAATGCCAAGTGAAATAAGGCAAAAAGGGAAAGCACAAACTGCATAATCTCACTTAAATGTGGAATCTCAAAAATGCAAACTCACAGAAGTCCAGAGTAGGATGGTGGTTGCCAGGGGCTGAAGAGGGGGTGCTGGTCAGAGGGTACAAACTTCCAGTCAGAAGATGAGCAAATCTTGGGGATCTAACGTACAGTCTGGTGACTACGGCTAACAACACTGTACTGTATGCCTGGGAGTTGCTGAGAGGGATCTCAAATGTTCTCACTATCATGACCACAACAAAAAAATGGTAATTGTATCAGGAGATAGATGTATTAACTAACTTCTTTTGTGGTTATCACTTTGTAATGTATACATACATCAAATCATCACATTGTACACCTTAAACTTACATGACGTTACATATCAACTATACCTCAACAAAGCTGGAAAAAAAAACATTTAAAAAAAAAAAGACATTTCTGGAAGGGAGGAAAGGAAAGTTTCATATCCTTTGAACATAGAATTAGTTAACAAAATAAAAAGAAAAACATCTAGGATCAGATGGGAGATTTAAGCCCACTTCTTCCGTGATTTAAATATTTACTTTTGGGTAAAAAAAAATTAATATTGTGTAAGAAATGTAATTTATATTCAAAGACTATCAGAAACACCTAAAGCCCAGCAAGTTTAATTAAAAGGAAGAAGTAAAAGATGAAGCTCAAAGGTGAACTTTCTTTGATTGGTAGATTAAAAAAAAGAGAAAAAGCAAGAGACCAGAAAGTGTCAAAGATGACAGCATTAAAGAAATAAGAAAGAAACAGACGTGTGAGATCTTCACATACTGAAAGGAGGATGCTAGGAAAGACACCCTTAACAGCAAAATCACAATTCAATTGGATTAAAAAGAATTTAGGATGTGATTTAATATCTGGCCAGATAAGGATAGTTCAATGATCTTATTATTTGGAATAACAGTCTTATAGTTGGGAGAGTTCCCTCCACCCCCACTCCAGATTTCTTTTTAATCTAATAAAAAGACAGGCATGTGCTAGATATGTTTATAGTGTATATAAAACTGGCTAGCTACTTACGCTATCATAACCAGGCTTTACAAAAATCATCTTTACCTTATAATTTTAATTATAGGCAGAAATCACTGCTGAGTTCTGTTCAATGCACTTTTCTTGTATTAAAAGTGTACTTTTGTTGCACTTTTAAAATTAAGGCATTTTCAAGGAGTTAATATATTAGAAATTCATATATTTTAAAGAATTCAAAATAGCGACTGCCATATAGATAAGACTCAGGCATAGGAGTTTTCTTATAAAAAACAGGCATTATTAATTTCTATGATTGCTTCACATGTAGACTAAACATTTCAAACCGATTCAAGATAAAAGATCCAAAAATCAAATCCTAATTCTAGGTCTCAAAATTCAAGACTCCAAAAGGAATGACAAAACCACTGGCTTACATATCCTAAAAGAATGTGGCACAGTTAAGGTAGGGACTACCCAGTGGTCCAGAGGCTAACTCTGTGCTCCCAACGCAACGGGCGCAGGTTTGATTCCTGGTCAGGGAACTACATCCCTCATACCACAACTAAGACCTGGCACAGCCAAATAGATAAATATTTACAGTTAAGATAAAAAACACGTATATCTACAGGAACCTCAAAAAACAGACACCTCATCGGCTAATTTATTTACTCTCTGATCAGAATAACTCCTCCAAATGAAATATCCGGCAATTCCTATTACTAATCTAGTTCAATGAAGTTATGCAAAAGGTAGCAAAACTGGAAGAATTTTTGCGTATGTATTTTTTTTTTTTTTGCCTATCTCCTCAACAATAATAGCTCACTAGCAGTCATTTGCCATATTAATGTCAAAATATAAGTAAAATCAGCATCTTCCTTTACCAAAAAACCTAAATCTAACCTGGAACAGTCAGGATAACAAGATCATGGTTTTGAAAACATTAATACCAAAGTTGTCTTTACCATTTTCCTGCTTTTACTCAAGGCACAGTCTTATATTTTGAAATCCTACTAGGGGGACAGTAGTCAAATATGACCTCAGTTCTTATGTTCAAGATGAAGGGGGAGAGACAACTAATGTCTCACAGTATAATCAAAAACATCCAGCAAAAACTGTCAAATGACAAGAGGATAATGTGAAAAACAGTCCAAGTATTTGCAGAAGTAACCTCCTAAATAATTTTTAACACTTTCTGTCTAGGAAAGTGCTAAAATGAAGATAAAACCCTCAAAAGATCTGGGTTAAAATTGATATAAGTGTTTTGTGTATGGGGGTTAGGGGGGGATTTGATTTTTTGACAGATCTTTTCACTTGAGAATAATCTCATAAACCTTAATTAAAGAAGGAAAACTTAAAAACTCCTCAATGTACCAAAGAGTAAGAAGCAACTAATCTGGTTACTTAAAAACTGTAAACATCTAGGTTGCCAATACCTCTATAACCAGATAAACACCCAGTGAATATAGTAAGTACAGTTTTTAAAATCTGTGACTGAACTTAGGTGCAGAAAACAAATTCTTGTTAAAATGACCATAACTTGCTAGTTGGTTTGTCTTTAACCAAAATATTTGTTCAGAGACTATTGAGAATGATTTGACCAAGGCAAAGGGGGATAAAATTTACTAAACACTATCTGTTCTCAATGAGACAACTCAAATTTTCGATATGGAACTAACATTACGCGTTATTCCACTTTCTTTATCTTTGTGGCTTTCTGAAGCAAACTGTCTTGCCCAATTACATACTTGCAGAATTTTCAATTAACAAAAAAAAACCTTTACAAAGAAACAATTTTAAAATCACCAAAAAGCCAAGGACAAGATGTTCAAGACTTTATAGACAGTATCTAAGAAAGAACACAATCAGGGAATGGCTTTGTCAAGGTAGGCAAAGTTCAGAATGGCCGAGCTCCCTCCCTGTTGGAGCTGAATATACTACCGCTGCCGGTGGCTGGGGGTCTGGCACTGGGTGCAGTAGTGAAACAGAAGGGAAAAGCCTGGTACAGAAAGCTGAATGGCCCAAAGGAAACCTGAGTGGTGACAAGAACCTAAAGGCACATGCAGGTACGCATCTTTTATATTGGATGTGATACACTTACATGGCCCCTGTTGAATCTCTTGGGGACCAACAGTAAAGCAAGTCTAGAACTTCAAATCTTGAGACATCTATAGCAAGATGCTGATCCAATGTGGCTCCAAATATCTTCTGTTTTCCTGGCTCACCTGAAGAGGAAAAAACACTACAGAGGATGTGGGAACTGCATTTCTTTAGGTAGCTTCTTCTAGAGCAACTGTCTGAAAGTTTTGGCCCAGTCCTTTATGAAGTCTGCAGATGAGACACTTGAGGGACTAGTGAAAAACAAAATTCAAATGAAAAGGTGGAGTGAGACATCCAAAAGGGGGAATACGAGAGTCAAAGATAATGGTCATAGGTAAATCAGTGTTTCTAATCCTTAAGTGGGAGGAGGCAGAGAAAGGAGAGAAAAATGCACCGAGGTTTCTCCCTCCACTCCCTCACCCCAATAGCTACTAAAATTTCACCAAGTACCTGAACTTTTTTTACCACAATTAGGGAGTGAGTGCGCAAGATTACTTGGAGAGTTCAAGCGTTTTGCCAAGTCTCCCTCCCCGGGCAGTGTGGCATTATTAAGCGGCAGGGAGGCCTTTCAGATAATACTTATTTTCTGAGAAAAGATTCTGGTGGAATACAGCTCGAGGCAATAAAGAAAGAGAAAAATAAATGCCATTTATACAAAAATGGAAGTCACAGGACAATATACCCTATTGACAACGTTTATTTACTTCTGTTTTTCCAAAGGGGAGGGACTGCTTTCGTGTAATAAGAAATCAGAACAAAAAGTCGTTTTCGAATAATAGAAAATATTTTTAAACTTAGCAACACAAACTGCATGCTTCTTCCCCTTCGGAAATATTCTCCCTGGAAAGATAATCTTTAAAAAATAAGCTAAGACGAGCAGAACCAAGTCTGATGTACCTTCACACAAAAGCATAAAAAGGTAGTCCATGAAATTAATTTTTTATTTTTTTTAATTAACTTAATTTTTTCTTAAAACATTTTATCTAAATATTGTCTTAGAGCTAATCTCCAGCATTCCAGTAATAGCCTAGGATATAAAACAATTTTCTTTCCAAATATATTCCATTTTAACCAGTTAATTTGAACTATGACTGGTAAAGATACCAGAATTTTCTGAAAAATAAAATTGGAGAACCAACTAGATCCTTACCTGACGTGGCTGTTCATTCATTCGTTGTGGATCGGATTTCACTTTATTACTAGGATGATTTGTGACTTTGGTTACTGGTTGCTTGAAAATAGATGCTGTTTGTCTAATTGGCAATGTTGTATTCAAGTCTGGTTTACCCTGTGGATATAAGTGTTTTAATTAATAAATATTATATATAAATGTAATTAATTACTTATTAATTCAATATCTATTACTTTGATTATTCCCAACTTCCCAATCTCAGCATTTTAAATACGCTGAAGTACATTTTAAACACTTTATTATGTAAGACTTATGTAAAGTTTCACAATAAAAAATGTTGTGTTCTTTAAAATGTCAAAAAATTCTCTATATAAAATTTGATTAACAAGATACTAGCAACTTCTAAGCTAACAAATATATATTTATGGTTGGTGAAACAAGAGGAAGGAGGGCTTTCAGGTCAATAACCAGGAAAGCAATCATTTCTACATTCTGAGAATGGAGGAGAATAATGGCGTACTTGGCTATTAAAATATAAATTACCTCCTCAACTGTTAGGGGTCCAGGCTTACATAAAACCACAAAGGTTAACCTTCCCTTTTTTATATATATTTAAAAAAAGGTAATTAGAAAGCTTTAATTCCCACAAACAAAGCTCAATTTAGGAAAATGTAATAAAATATTCTCTCTCTTTAATTTTGTAACACATTTACTTTTTAAAAAGAAACTTAAAATTGAAGTTTCAGAAAAGCAAGCAGCATACTTACAGACTTTTAATCAACCAGTAAAAAAAAAAATGTAAGATGTAAGAAATGAAAGTGTGGCACAGAATTTCTATTAAATTCACATGAAGTACAGTAACATGCTGTAGGGGGTTGGGGGGTGAAGAAAAAGAACAAAATGTGATTTGACTCATTTGGGCTTCCCTGGTGGCTCAGCGGTAAAGAATACGTCTGCAATGCAGGAAACATGAGTCTAATCCCCAGGTCAGGAAGATGACCTGGAGAAGGAAATAGCAACCCACTCCAGTATTCTTGCCTGGGAAATACCACGGACAGAGGAGTCTGGTGGGCTATAATCCACACGGTCGCAAAGAGTTAGACATGACTTAGTGACTAAACAACATCATTCTGATTTGGGCAAAAAATAGAAAGGGTCAAATATATCCTAAAACAATATATAGTACATTAGATATTTTTAGTATAGAAATGTACTTGATAAATCATCTACAGGATGTCAATGAACTTTTATTAACGATCTCCAAATAAAAATTGGATCAACTTCCAGACTCCGAAACAGTGTTTCTCAAACTTGAGCATGCATCAGAGTTACCCAGGGGGCTTATTAAAACACAGATTCCTGGGTCTCACTCCTAGAAATGATGATTCAGGAGGTCTGAGGTCGGGCCTGGGAATTTGCATTCCCATTAAGATCCAGGTGATGCCAATGCTGGTCCAGGGACCACACTTGGGCACCACTGCTCTAAAACAAAGACTGCAAGTTGGCGGCAGAGAGACCAGGTCTCACCCACAGATGTGTTCTGCTCCAGTTCTTAGTCTCTTGAGTCAATGAAGCTAAGAGCTACAAATAAAATCCACATAAAATCGAGAATTCTAGCTTCTCTTAAAAACTCAAAGATCTAGAAATGGACTGATTTGGCCAAAACAGGCCAAGACTGATTAGTAATGGCGGCCACTAGAGGTGTCAAGGGTTGTCGTTTTGCAAAAGGCCTCATTTCACATTTGTGACACATGTCTGAACCCTACAGGTATTGAGTTTGTGACCTCCACTTACAGAACAGCAGAAGTTAGTCTGATCATTATTACAGGTAATTATTTGGGTGCCCTATTCAATGTGTCTCCTCTCCCCCACCCTACCCCAGCCCACGCACACTGCTCTTCTGTACACACTGGGCATGCTGGTCATTTCTTTCTCTCATTCACTTTTCTTCCAACATACGTGCTTACCTTTAAGAGGCATATTCATCTTAAAAACTCTAACAATACCACTTCTCAGGCATTTCATTTTCTTATCTTTATGGTTTAAAAAAAAAAAAAATGATTTAGAGGTGTGGAAACTTGGCCAACAGGCTGCAAAATAACCACTTAGGATTCAATCTCCAAAGAGCGTGAGGCCCAGGAATGTGTATTTTTAAAACTCTCCTGGTAATTCTGTGATGTGCAGAAGATTTGGATCCCTCTGCTTTATGACATCAAGAGCATTCTAAGACCCTAAGTGAAGCCAACCAACCTGTACCAGTCAGTATTCAGTCCAAAAGACACTTAACACATAATGGCTTACAAAGAACTCTTCCTGCCACTAATTTGTTCTAAGCAGTATCTACCACGAAACAATACCTTGCTTGGTTTTTAATGTTTCTGTACTTTAATAAAGAATAATATACTCTGCTGGTATTAGAACAAAGATGGGATCAGCAGACAAAGAAATACAGAGCAACTATTTGTATGAACAAGCACAGCAGAGCCTGTAAGAGTCTGTTACGAAGAATGATTGGAGGAGGCAGAGACTAGCTTAAACTATTCAAAACTATAAAAGGAAAAAAACTATAAAATCCTTAATCCACACAGACTGGAATGAAGCATGAAACATGTAAAACTACTGGGCTACAATGATAAGACTAATTTATTATGTTTGTGATGCAATAAAAAATTAATCTACTGGCTAAAAAATTCCACTGTCTGACAATGACAGTTTATTGCCCAGTGGAACAGAACGAGATCTTTCAAGAGTGTGCAGCATTGCTCTTCTGTTGATCTTATTTATATTTTATTATTTTTCCTCTTTTAAACTAGCCTGAAAGCTCTGAAGAAAGAATTTTTTACTAATTAATTTTGTATTCTACAATATATCATGTAAAATAACCTGAAAAGCTGGACTAACTGGTTTTCCCAGAAACTGTCACAAAAAAAGTAAATTTTATGACCATTCTCTGAGGACTGTCGAAAGAGTCACTGTTAATTCACACCCAGTTGTCTGAGTTTTTCTAAATAACTACAAATCTGCCATGAACCTAGGAGTTATAAAGCAAACTTTTTTTTTTAAACACATGATGATATTTTAATATAAATACAAATTACAAAACATAATAGACAGATGGCAATAAAATATGGTATTTTATTTGTACTGCATGACATCCTTAGTCATAAATAAATTCTTAGAAACCAGTAATAAAGACACTGATACACCAAGGGAAATGAAAAAAAAAAAAGAACAAAATGAAATAACACAAATGACTAGTAAGGATTAAGCATATATGAATGAAGATGACCGAGCTGAACAATAACAGAAGAAAAGCAATTTCTTTGTAATGTCATATTGCCAACGATTAAAAATCTAACATTTGTACAGTTTTAGGAAATATACCCACATAAACACTGGTGGATACAATAATGGTCATTATAGTGGTGGTTATTTTAGCATTCTTTCTGAGACTTTTGCACATGTGTGAGTTCAATATTAAAACATGGTTAATATATCTGTATATCGCCACACGACAATCTAAAAATCAAATGTGAATTACTGAATAGAAAGTTGTCTGGAAAATCACAGTAAAATTTTAACCTTACTGTATAAACAGATCACAAAAGAAGGGACTGCGACTATTTTCTGTCTTTAAAGTACTTTTTTCAAAATGGGACAAGATTAAAGCTATTCGTGTATCTGAAATCTTCCCTTTCAATATAGGAATAAGTGAAACAAAGTTCCTTGCATTATAAAACTAAACTGAAAAGAAACACACATTCTAACAAAGTTTCCAACCTTAAATGTATCTTCTCAGTATACAGGCTGGCACTCCAGTAAAAATTTAGTGTATTTTATAATAATGTGTATATTAAGCTGGGAAGTTTCCAATAACTCAAATAATTGTTGACAGTTTATTCTATCCCCCCAGGGATGAATACAAAAATAAATCTTTCTAACAATTTTTTAAACTTTTACTTTATCTAATAAATATCTGTGATGGCTCTTAAAACTTCAAAAATAAATACACAATAAAAATTAATTTTAATCAAGGACAAGGGGAAACAAATTTCCTTTTGAAATGGTTAACAGTGATTGATACTAGCCTTAACCATCAGATGTGGATCTGAACTTTCTAGGGGCGTGGGCAAAAAAAGAAACATTCAATGACAAGGATTTCATACTCAGAAAGGAGGAAGCATACCAATTAAAGAGTAAAATAAAAGCTGGTATTAAATCTAGAAAAAAAAATAGACACTTAAATCACAACAGATAGTAAACAGATTTCAAATGCTTTTTCTTTTTCCAATGACCTTCCGTAAAAGCCAAGAACATACATAAACGACAACTCAGTGAAGATGACTTTGAAAAGGACTAAACCAGCATGGCCTGGTTATTGTGTAACCTTTCAATGATTCAATGTGAGCCTGCCTCTTAAGAAACCTATATGCAGGTCAGGAAGCAACAGTTAGAACTGGACATGGAACAACAGACTAGTTCCAAACAGGAAAAGGAGTATGTCAAGGATGTATATTATCACCCTGCTTATTTAACCTATATGCATAGTACATCATGAGAAATGCTGGGCTGGAAGAAGCACAAGCTGGAATCAAGATTGCCAGGAGAAATAACAATAACCTCAGATATGCAGATGACACCACCCTTATAGCAGAAAGTGAAGAGGAACTAAAAAGCCTCTTGATGAAAGTGAAAGAGGAGAATGAAAAAGTTGGCTTAAAGCTCAACATTCAGAAAACTAAGATCATGGTATCTGGTCCCCTCACTTCATGGCAAATAGATGGGGAAACAGTGGAAACAGTGTCAGACTTTTTTTGGGCTCCAAAATCACTGCAGATGGTGACTGCAGCCATGAAATTAAAAGACACTTACTCCTTGGAAGGCAAGTTATGACCAACCTAGACAGCATATTAAAAAGCAGATACATTACTTTACCAACAAAGGTCTGCCTAGTCAAGGCTATGGTTTTTCCAGTGGTCACGTATGGATGTGAGATTTGGACTGTGAAGAAAGCTGAGCACGAAGAATTGATGCTTTTGAACTGTGGTGTTGGAGAAGACTCTTGAGAGTCCCTTGGACAGCAAGGAGATCCAACCAGTCCATCCTAAAGGAAATCAGTCCTAAATATTCACTGGAAGGACTGATGCTGAAGCTGAAACTCCAATACTTTGGCCACCTGATGTGAAGAGTTGACTCACTGGAAAAGACCCTGATGCTGGGAGGGATAGGGGGCAGGAGGAGAAGGGGACGACAGAGGATGAGATGGCTGGATGGCATCACCGACTCGATGGACATGAGTTTGAGTAAACTCCGGGAGTTGGTGATGGACAGGGAAGCCTGTCGTGCTGTGGTTCATGGGGTCGCAAAGAGTCGGACATGACTGAGCGACTGAACTGACTGAACTGAATCCTAGAAAGGGCTTCCATGGTAGCTCAGCTGGTAAAGAATCTGCCCACAATGCAGGAGACCTGGGTTCCATCCCTGGGTTGGGAAGATCCCCTGGAGAAGGGAATGGCTACCCACTCCAGTATTCTTGCCTGGAGAATCCCCGTGGACGGAGGAGCCTGGCGGGCCACAGTCCACGGGGTCGCAGAGTCGGACATGACTGAGAGCACACAATGCTAGAAAAGAGGAAAACTAAAACAGTGACGCAGATCATGTGTCTTTAACCTGTAGCATTCAGATACTGTTTCACTGCTAACCCCTAAGTTTTACTGAAAATAGATTAACCCCACCTATTTCAATTTTTTAAATGGAGGAAAAAAAAAGAAAAGAAAAGAAGAAAACAGGACACTTACAGATATCATTTTAATTCTGTGGCTTTGCATACCCCAAGAGATATTCATGTCCCAATTTGAGAAGCAAAGACTTTTATTTTTCTAAAGTCACTTTCCTCATCTGTAAACGAGGTAAATACAGTAACTACTCTTAAGATTCTTACAAAAGCAAACAAGATAATGCATGTGTGATGCTGCTGCTCAAGCAGCTTTCATTAAGTCAGTTATTGAACAAATATTGAGTGCCTACTATCTGCCAGATACAGACCATGTGCTGTATACAGTCATTCACAAATACCAAAGTCCTCCAGAGCTTACACTCACAGGGCAGAGAGGAGACAAAGCAGTGGTACAGCTTACAGTCACGCTGGCACATAAATTCTGAATAAATAGCAGCTATCTCTCTTATCAGCACTATCATGTTATTGAACATGCTACTCAAAGTTAAAACCTTAACCTGTTAAGCTTCCCCATAAGGAAAGTCACCTCCTGGTTCATGCAAAGAGGAGCCTGACCTTTAGGGGAACCAAGATTATCCTCAAAACCTAATTCTGGATTTGCTCCCAGATACACAGTAGCCAATGCGTTTCCACAAAAGTCCACAAAAGTCAAAAGCCAATATAAAGTGCTTTACAGTCCATTTTTTTAAACATATGATTCACTCAACATAAAATCCATCATTTTATTCAATTCAGTGGGTTTTAGTATATTGACATTCAGTGATTTTTAGTATATTGACAAAAGTGCAACTTTGCAAAAAGGTTTTTACAAAAAGTAAAGAAAATATGTATCTGGGATCTATGATTTTGTAGTGAAAATCCACTTCATGTAATATCATAAATAATACCTTTTTAAGGAGAACAATGGAATACTGAATATGTAAAATAGAATGAGTGGACTCTACTTTGAGCTCATTAAAAAAGGATGTAGTTCATTGAAGTGGAGGTTTGTAATTCATCACTGAAATCAAGTTTTGAAGAGTTTTGTTTGAAAAGTAACTTCTTGGAACTTTAGTTAATATGGACTTCAGTTAAAAGGACTTTTAACTTTAGTTAAAAGGACTGATGGCTAAAGACTAATGAGTTTCAACCAGAGCAGCTCTGCTCAAACTAAGGGTTCTAACTGCATGGAACCAATCATCTCCTTTACATCTGGGCTGGCACTAGCTGAGTACACAACTTTAGAATTATGAAAACAGTCACACAAATCATTTTCTGCAGGGCTTCATTCTCTCACTGATCTAGAGTCTAGAAGTTAGGTAACTCTGCAGGACCTATAAAACTTAAGTGAAACTAACAACCATAGAAACTCCAACATCCAAAATAAATGTTGACAACATACCACGGGCAACATCTACTCTCATTATTGCACAAAGGTCCAGCCCAGAACCTCTCAGAGGTCTAGTGCACTTTGACATCTTTGAGGAACTAACTTATAACATGCTAAACCTACTCATACTGAACAGGCTGCTCTCATCAGCAAGTCTGTCTGCTAACATGGCTAAAGTTCTTCTCTTCACTGTTTGCTTCCTAGAAATCTTTATTCCATCCATATCTAAACGCCTAGCTCAAATTAGCCAAAAAATGGAACAGTGCTGTTAGTTGCTAATAACTTCTTAGTTATCTTCATTTTTCAGCTAAAGATTTCTGCACATGAGAAAATTAGAAGCTCTCTGGAATGGCCCTTGAACAACATGGGACTTTGGAGTGCCAACCCTTCACAAAGAAAGCCTTGACCTGTGGTTTTGCAGCCATGGATTCAACCAACTGCTGATTGCTAGTACTGCAGTTATTTACTGTGGAAAAAAAATCTGCATATACGTGGATGTATACAGTTCAAACATGTTGTTCAAAGGTCAACTTTGATTACAGTATCTCTTGCTACATCTTACTCCTTCTTTATTATTCATTAAATGAGCACTGTCCAAGCCATCATCATTCCAGCTTGGGTAAATAGCCTCCTGTTATAACTGGCCCCTGACTTCTACTTCTGAACCTCTATGGTACATTCTCCACACAGCAGCAAAAAAAAAAAAAAATCATACTGCTCCCTACATAAAGTCCACAAGAGCATTCTATTCCCTTCCTCATCCTGGCTTGCCAGGTCCAGTGGCTAGGTCTGTCTGCTTCCTTGGCCTCACCTAGTACCTCTTTCCCACTCACTAACCTCCAGCCTACTGCCTGTCCTCATGTGCTCAACGTATCCTGCCTTAAGGATTTTGCCCTGGCTATTCCCTCTGCTTAGAACACTTTACCCTCTGGTTTTGTAGAGTTGAATCTTCTCATTCAGATCTTGGCCAAAAATCATTCCCTTCTGATCATTCGGCCTAACAGAGCCACCAAGTCAATCTCAACCATTCTTAATTAACTGTGTAGCATTTAATTTTTAAATTGTGTTAGTCATCCCACTAGAATAATAATCCCACAAACACAGAATCTCCCTCTATTATTCCCAGAATCTGGAATAATGTCTGCGCACACAGAATGTGCTTAAAAAAATTTCATGGAGTAAATGATGCATAAAATGCCTGTTACATGTAAGATCTTATGGTATGCAGCCCTTATTCCTAAACAGTCTCATTGTTCATTCTTAAACTTACACATGCTATGTAAGTGGAAGCTACTAATTCAATGTGGTCTACAACATCCATGTCAAAATTATCAAACATAATCATCTGTACTATATACCTCAAGATTACTAATGTAAAATAACCCCCAGACTTGTTCCATTAATTACTATATAACATGAAGTTATGCTTATAGATACATAGCGAGCCCTACAAAAGGATCCCATGGGAAAATAATCCTCAGATGGTGTTTTTGGCAAAGTCACTGTCAATTAGAGGGATGTTATATCATGAAATAATGGGAAATAAAGAGTACAAAGAATTTATAACCGAGAAGACTGCCAACATGAGATTAAGACATCAAAACAATCTACGTACATTGGCAAGACACATGCCATGTGCTCTCAGACAGCCATGATTCGGGAAAAGTGTTCATTACGGACCTGAAAACTTAGATCACTTCAGTATAACATGCCATAACAACTTCTCATCTGTATACTAAAATAACCTAAAATTTAGCAGTGGTTCTAGACAGAGGAGACTGATACGGAAATTAAAACCTTGGGGCAAAGTATAAGGTCAATTAATAGGATGTCAACAGATTAAGTAATAGAGATGAGATAGGTAACCGCTTGACTGAGTTACACAATTTAATCTGTAATAATATTAACTAGGTGATAAACTAGATAATATTAACTAGGGGCTTCCATGGTGGCTCAGTGGTAAAGAATCTGCCTGTCAAGCAGGAGATGTGGGTTCGATCCCTGGGTCAGGAAGATCCCCTGCAGAAGAAAATGGCAACCCACTCTAGTATTCTTGCCTGGGAAATCCCATGGACAGAGGAGCCTGGTGGGCTATAGTTCATGGGGTCACAAAGAGTCGGACACGACTGAGCGACTTCACTTTCACTTTTCACTTTCATGCATTGGAGAAGAAAATGGCAACCCACTCCAGTGTTCTTGCCTGGAGAATCCCAGGGACGGGGGAGCCTGGTGGGCTGCCGCTTATGGGGTCGCACAGAGTCGGACACGACTGATGCAACTTAGCAGCAGCAGCAGCAAATGTAGGACTGTTCTCTCAGGAAGGCGAGCAAAGATGCTTGTTTAAGGAGCCCATACTCCGCTGAGGAGTCCTATAACGTATCAGGCATGCTGGGGGCTGAGAACTAAGGCAGGAATAAAGTCAGTTCTTTGGAGGCTCAGAGATCCGAACAAGTCCTTCTTGCCTAAGAAAGTTCTTCTAAGTTCATTCATAATAGTTATCTGGCAGAGGTACACATACCTCCTTTCTGAAAAATCAGGACAATAATATTTGAAATGTTTGTGTACTCTGCTCTAGCAATCATCAAAATTAATCCCATCACACCCCACATCCTATCTTCATAATAACCAAACAGCCATGTCCCCCAGATCACACGTCATCATGCAGTACTCACCTCTGTAATATTCTGTACGTCCACCCTGTAGTTCAGTGGCCCTCAAACTTTTTTGACTTCAACTAAGAGTAGAAATATACACTTTAAATCATGCCTCAGTACACACAAGGGTGTACAGATCACAAAAATCACCTAACATACTTAGCCTTACTAAATGGGATGTGTACTATTTTCTATCCCATTGTCTCATATCTTAAAAATTCTAGTCATGGACAAGTGAAATAAAGTGAAAGTCGCTCAGTCGTGTCCGACTCTTTGTGACCCCATGGACTATACACTCCCAGGAATTCTCCAGGCCAGAATACTGGAGTGGGTAGCCTTTCCCTCCTCCAGCGTATCTTCCCAACCCAGGGATCGAACCCAGGGCTCCCGCATTGCAGGCAGATTCTTTACCAGCTGAGTTTGAAAACCAAACCCTAACCTTACCCCTCTCACTCCTCCTGCCAGTCTTTGCACCGTACACTCTTGGGTGGTTGGTCAGCAGGCTCTCCTATATCCTCAATATTTTCTTTAAACATTCTCTCCAGGAGAGAATGGACTTCCTTAAACTTGCCATCCCTCAAAGATCCTATCTCCCCTAAAGTTCTTCCAGATAAAGGCTTTCACCTTCTTCCTCTCTGACAACCACACTTCTAAGGCCCAGTAAGTGGTGCAGGTTCCCTCCTTTCTCCCCATTACTTTCTCACATCATTTCTGTTTTTCCTCCTTCACAAAGCAGAGCTCCCCTGAAGTTCATAGGGTCTGACTGTCTGACTTCCCACCCTCCTCCCTGATTTCTCCTTTACTCACTGAAGACTTTAGCTTCTGTTTCATGTTTTCTTCCCCAACCCAGCTCTTAGTCTTCATTCTTAGAGGTCTCAATACCCACGTGGATAATCCACCCAACATCCTGAGTCCTCTGACCTGTTCTTCTACCCAGCCTCACCCACCTAACATTAGAGGCACAGGCTTGTCTACACTGGTAACTATACCGTGCCCAATATCTCAGGCAAGCATCCGACCTTCCAATTTCTACTTCCTGTCCTTATAACTCACTGAGGACTGCCCTCCAGGTTCTTTGAACCCATCAATACTCCCTGCCTATTGGCTGACCTGTTTTCTTACTCTTTCAAAACCTCTTCCACATTCCTCCCCACCCCGTATAGATTCCATGATCCATCAGCGTCATTACACTGTCAATGTGCTTAAACTTCTGTGGTTTTCCACTGGTGCAACAGGCCCCATTCTTACCTTTCCACAGTATTTAAAATGGGAAATTAACCGAATCAGCATCCCTTTCATCTACCATCTAGTGATTCTCCTTCCTAGTCAAGAAAATTTACTCAAAGTATTGTCCACAATGAGCAACTTTAATTCTCATTCACTTTCAACCCAATCCAATCTGGCTTCTCTTTTCCCTGAAACCACTGGTATCAAGGTTATTAATGACCTTCCTGCTGCCAAACTCAATGGAAATTTCTGTCTTCCTCCATTCAATGCTTCAGTGGCAATCAATGTAACTGACCATTCTCCTTTTTGAAATATTCTCCTCTCCCGTGTCTCTCCTGTCTTTCACAATCCACTCTGCTGATTCCTTCTACTCTAGTTCAATTTTAATCACTGGACTTTCTCAGAGCTTCCTTCTGGATCCTTCTGTCTATAATCTCCAGGCCCATTACTTGAAAAACTACCTACGTGACTTTCTACCTAATGCCTTTCCAGCTCAGACCTCTCAATCAGTATGCCTACATGACATGACAAATCCATCTGGATGTTTAATAAGCATCTCAAACTCTGTACACTCAAAGTTGAATTCATTGTATTCACCCATATAAATTCTTTCCTAAGGCAATCTCAGTAGATAGCAACCCAATTCACCTAGTCACTCAGTCTACCTAAAATCTAAGGGCTCTCTGTCACCTTTCACGCGCAGTTCATTAGAGAGTTCTGTCAATCCCACATTCAGAACAAGACTAGGACCCCCTTCTCTTCCATCACCACGTGCGTCCAGGCCCCCATCACTCCTCACTGTGCTGCTGTGACAGCTACTCGCGCCTCACTCCTGCTGTTGTCCATTTCTTTCAACTGAACAAAAACCTGTACTTAAGAGTGGCCCACACTTAAGTGAGATGTCAGTAATCCCCTGTAAGGACTTCAAGGCCTAGAAATGCTGGATTCATCATCTGTGATCTACTCTCTCCGCTTCCCGCCCCCAACGTATCCAACAGAGAGACCAGAAGCCACTCTGTTCAACAAAGGCTTAATAAATGATGGAAAAAGCACCAGCATCTTTGGAAAAGATTTTAGCTACCTTCCTGTCAGCCAGGCATGTTTTATGCAAGGAACAGGATCTCTATTTTCGGTTTAGATGGAAAGATAACTAGGAAGGTGGAAGCCAACAAGTAGATCTTACCACAATATCAGGAGCTGGTAATCAGACTGATCCTATCACGGGGCCCTTTAGGTGAAATGGGGTCCCTAATTCTGAAATAAATCACCCCACTAAGGTGCTACTTCAATACCTGAAAAAATTCCTCATCAGTTAAACAAAGGTCTAACCTGAGCTACAGCAAGTGAGCTGATCCTTAACCTTTTTTGCCAAAGACTTGCTCCCTCTCCTGTTGTAAAACAGTAGTTAACTTTTTCAGTTACATTCTCCTTTGAGAAATTGGTGAAGACTTTCTCCTTTGGAAAAAACAACAGAAATTATTTCATTTAAAGGTTCCTGGAGAGCATCCAGAAGTGTGCACTCTCAGGTTAGAGATCTTCCTGACTCTACCGGTTCCAAGCTGGCCTCTTTCGTCTCCTAACGGGAAAGCAACAACACGATACCGTTCCGTGATCGTGCCTTCTTTTCCGAACACTGTCCTCTTTCCTCCGTCTCGCATTTAAACTTCACAAGAGTAGTTTAACCGTTTTATGAGGACAGAGGCAGAAAAATGCACATATGCATACATGCTCAGCAAATGCACAGAAGCTCTGAAAGGGTATAAAAACAAAACTGGCTGACAATAAATTCCTCTAGGAAAGAGGCTGAGCCCGACAGACTCAAAGAGGAGGGAGATGCTCCTCACGGAATCTCCTTTCCACCATGTGTGCAAGTCGCAATCAAGTAAGATTAAATAAAAAATTTTTTAACTTTTACAACAGCAGGCTACATCTTTGCTCCTAATTTCTGGTTTCCCAGAAAGTTTCTGGCATTCCAAACCTGACTTGTGGTCCTTCTACCCTGCCGATGCTGGTTACATCTAAGTCACCAGGTGACTTGTTTGAAAATTCAGTGAATACTACAAAGTCGTTATCTTCCTCAAGCTCTCCACGGCATCCAACAAAAAAACCTCTCCTAGGCCGTCACAATCCCACATTCTCTTCACTCCCCTACTACCTTGCTGGAAGTCCCTTCTTACTCTCCACATAGCTAATTTTTTATCCACTGCGTACAATGTGACAAGGTACTTTTCTATCTGCTCCTACACTGGGCAATCTCAATGTTTCACAAACCCCTATGACAGTTCTCAAAGCGTGACCCGGGAATCCCTGGAAGTCTACGAGATCTTTCAGAATCCAAGAAATAAGAGCATTTTAACTCAGTCTTCCTCATCAACCACTGTCCCAAGGGACTCAACCCAGAACTGGAGCAGGCATCAACAATTCCCATGCTCTACAATCATCAGGGACTCATGTACTAACTTGTCTTGTTTGAGTCCCACACCTTTTTATACCTCCTGGCTACAGCGTTAGTCCAGGCCCTCATTCATTCTCTGGACTAAACTGTTCTAACTCCTCTCCCTGCTTCCAGCCTCCACTTTTCCTAAATGGTACCCATTCTACATCCGACACCTAACCTGATTCCCAGCAGCACCACCAACTCACTGAAGTTTCTCAATGTGCAACGCTATTGCCCCCAAGATATATTAGCTGTCTTTAAGAATGTTATTATTATTTTGTTGAAGATAATTAGAGCAAATCACCTGCTGGATGATGTGATTGAGCACTTAGGCCAGAACCAAACAGAATCCAATCTGTGGTTACAGTCACAATAGTAGACTACCACGCATGCTTAGTCGCTCAGTCGTGTCCGACTCTTTGCGACCCCGTGGGCTGCAGCCTGCCAGGCTCCTCTGTCTGGGATTTCCTAGGCAAGAATACTGAGGTGGGCTGTCATTTCCTTCTCCTGGGGATATTCCTGACCCAGCGATCAAACCTGCGTCTTCTCCTTGGCAGGCAAGTTCTTTACCCACTAGCCATCAGGGAAGCCCAGTATATAACCAGAAACCAAGGTAATTCGTGACAAGAAATAATGGCAGCCTTCTACAATAAATTCCTTCAAGAGACCATAATGCTATTTTCAAATGCATCCAGTTTGCGTGACTAGAGAAATATGATGAAAGAACTGAGTCTTTCCAAGGTATTAGCAGCATTGACAAGTCAGGGTGAAATATAATTTGTTCCATACCAGATCCATATTGTGAGCAAGCTGTAAAATATATGTCACATTAATGTTAGGGAACTTGAATTTTACTAGTTTTGCAGATTTAATTCATAAATGTTTCAGTGTTGTTAAGAGCTAGAAACACAGGAATTCAGTTTAATATTTACACATCTGAAACATTAAAATTTCTAGCAAGAAAACTAAGCTACTAAAGTTCTTTAAATATATCATGCACTGAGGATCACTGTACTCTTCTCTATCTTATCTTAAGACTATTCTCTAATTTTTAAAGAAATGTATCTTTAAGAAATTAACTTCCTTCTTAAAAGGTTAAGGATTGTTATCTCTTAAAACCTTGAAACATCTCCTCTTTGGAGAAACAAAGCCTGCATAAACACCTAAACAGTATTTAGATTTTGAAGCAAAAGTCGTTTTTAAGAGGCACACTCCAGAACCGAGCAGTCCAATATGGTGGCCACTAGGCACATGTGGCTATTAAAACTTTAATTAAATAAAACTACAGGTTCAATTAGTCAACCACACTAGGCACTTTTCAAGCACTCAACAGCCACGTGTGACTGGTGGCTGAAACATTTCCATCAAAACAAAAACTGCTACTAACAGTGTTGCCCTCCTACGACTCCTCCCTTTGAGTGAGCTCCGAGGAAGCCACTCATGAATTCAAAAAATCAGCTCGAGGTTGATGACTTCCAAATCACTCTCTAGTCTTTTTCCTTTAACCAAATGGAATATCTTCAGTAACAAACTGGTTATTTTGACTTTATCAACTAAAGAGATGGAAGTAGGGGCTGGAAATAATTATGAGAGTGGCAAGAAAATCAATAAGGTACAACGTAATCAAGAATGGCACAGATTTCCAGCATAAGGTTGAGACTGAGTTTGAGACAAACAGGAAGAGGTGCCACAAAAGCCTTAGTAAATATCAACTGAAAGACAATCTCCACTCTACTGTACCCACCAATCCTAAAAGAATTAAAAATCATTTTTAAAGTTCTTCAAAAGGTATCTTTCCAAACATACTTGAAGATATTCACTCAGTAAATTCCCCTCTGATACAAAAGATATATTAAAATCAATATACAAGTCAATATAAACTATAATTTATACTGTTTATAATTGCATTGCTTATAATTCAAAGTTTATATTGTTCCTTACACTTCTAATTTTTTCAAGATAAGAGTCTTTAAAAAAATCCCATTCCTGAGTATGTAGCTGAAGAAAATAAAAGCACTAATTTGAAAAGATACATGCACCCCAATGGTCACAACAGCATTATTTACAGTAAGCAAGACATGAGAGCAACCTAAAGTGTCTATCAACAGATAAATGGAGAAAGAAGATCTGATATATAAATGTACACAAAGACACACACACCACACACACACACCCAAGAATACTACTTGGCCATAAAAAAAAAATTTTTTTTAAAAAGGATGAAATTTTGGCACTGCAACAATATGGATATATCTGGAGGGCATTATGCTAAGTGAAAAAAGTGAGACAGGGAAAAACAAATACTGCATGTTATCATTTATATGTGGAATCTAAAAAATAAAACCAGTGAATATTAAAAAATATTAATGCAATTAATGAACTTCAGCCAGTTTCACAATCTGCCTACAAAGCCAAACACTACCTCAGATTCCTGTTTAAATCTCCTTAAATCTCTGTATCTCTCAACTTTCTCTATACTGATTACTTTAAAAAGACCTGGTATAGTTATTAATAACCCACAAATATGTTTTCTGCTTTATAGAGATATTTAATGTTGGTGTTACTCCAAAAGGGACCTTACTTAGAAAAAAAGGAAAAACTACATTTTCTGTCTTAACTAAAATAAAATCAGATGCAAAAATAAGACCAGGGCCCCCAAATTCAGACAGAGTGCTTTCAGAAAACAATGATTAACAAAAGGCATTTCCAAAATATGTAGTGTATTAATTTATTCAATCAACATTTACGGCTACTATAAACTTCTGGAATGGAGTGAATAATAAATAAACATTCAGCAAACATTTATGAAGTACCTACCGTGTGCCAGGCTTTGGATTATATATATATACCAAACAAAGCAAAACGAGAGCCATGGGCCCTGCCCGCGCGGAGCTCACAGTCTAGCTGCAGCAGCCCGACAGCCACGGATCCCGTGGCCGAGCCGGGCAGGCCTGCGGGAGGAGGGCCTGGCTCCGGGCGGAGGGTGCAGGGCAGGCTTCAGAGATGGAGACAATGGAGCTGGGCCTCGGATGAGGAGCAGGTCACCAGATGGAGGGGGGGGGGAAGCACATTCCAAGCAGAGGAAACAGCACATGAGCAAGCAGAGTCTTGAAAGCACATGCCACGGTGCGGGATGACGAGCAGTCCAGCGCAGCTAGAGCGGAAAGGTGCACACAAACTAAAGAGACCAATTAGTTTTAGGCTTGTCGTGAACCCTAACCAGCGGGAGGTACATCTGCACATTACACTGAGCGCAGCTCAACTGTGATTCTGCTAACAACGGGGTGCTCTGGAAGCACTCTGTTCATTTCATAAATATTTAAGCCCCTCCAATAGATGTCCAGGACTGTTTAGAGCTTTAAAAAGGCAGTTTCAGAAAAATACATCTTAATTTTTCCTCTTACATTTAAAAAGCAAAATTAGCCCAGAATCAAGATTTAAGCTGAAATCATACAGCTTCACCCCTAGTTACACTAGTGACCTAGTCACTAGCGATCCTAGTTACACTCAAGGTCCTAACTTGAGCATCCCTCCTCCTGCCACTAATCCCAGCCCCTGAACACCCTCAGAGCCATCGACAACACCGTTAGGTAGGAACTCGGAGGCAATGCCAAGCATCCCTTTCCGGCTCTGCCTCTCTGAACGAGGAACCTGCCAACGCCCCTGTGAAAGCCAGGCCAGGTAACTAATGCAGTACGTGAGGAGTGCATCCTCACCGCCACACCAGGCCTTCGGAAATCAAGCTATTCTTTGGAAAAAAACAAAACAAAACAAAAAACTGCTGAGCTAAATTCTGGAAAAAAGAGGGATATGAAGCAGAGACTGCATAGTCTCCAGGAAAAGTAAAAGGCAAGGAGGGAGGGAGGCTGGGTCAGAAAGTTTCCCATCCTGGCCACCTGTTCACCGAGGCAGCTTGGTGCTCAGGAAGCTATAAGGGGAAAAGGAAAGGAACATGCTAGGTGACTTCATGGAAACTCCTATTTACTGCTCACAACAATGCTAAGGGAAAGATCTTATGATCATAAGTTTACAGATGAGAAACCTGAAGCCACCAGAGGTTAATCAAGGTGCCAGTGACTGTGTGAGCTAGGAAGAGGCAGAGCCAGAACATGAGCGCACGCCTGCCTGGACCCACGGCCCGCCCCCCGACACGTGGGCTCCCAGGTCCTCAGGCGAACGCAGCGCTCCCAGGGGGCACGCAGGCCTACACCAGTCATGTCCCTACAAAGAAAAGTCCTTCCTTCTCCCTCCACCACTTTCACGGTCAGTGTGAGACAATCGTGTGGTAACACATACACACGTGTTTCTCTGAAATTTAGAGGGAAAAAAACTGGGGGGAAAATAAAAAAGGTTTATAAGATTAGCTGTTTGGGGGACAAGGGGAGGTGCAGCACTTTCCTTATAAAGATATTGGGGGCTTTAATACAATTAAATTAGCATAATTCAAATGCTACTCATGTAAATTCTTATATGATAAACCATCAACTAAGCAACTCACTAAGAGTAAGAGCTAATGGAAAAATCTCCAATCACAGTATTAGAATGTGAATATTATTCCTAAAGAATATTACTCTCCAACACCATCAAAAAGTCAAAATAAAAACTGTTCTTTCTCAAATCCTGATCCTGAATATTAAAAGGGACGTATAAATAAACTATATGGTAAGTAAGGGTACTAGCACCACAATAAAATTTTGCCTCTTTATGGGCAACACAAACTATTTTAAGGGGGGAAAAAGGAGACAATTAACATCAACAGAGAAATTTTTTGTCAACAGTCCCAATGGGCACGAAGTGTGACATACGTTGGCCTAGGGAGATACTGAAATGTTGTTTTCAACATCTTTACTTAGGCTCTCTCTCTTTGTAAGCCAACTACCAGAAAATTAATCAGATTTATTAAATCAAAATGCTTTGCAGGGGGGAGAAGGAAGGGAAAAAAAAAACCAAACTGGGACATTCAGACAACCGAAACTCCAGTGACACAGAGCAATGCAGGAGGCTTCAGGGAGAGCGTCTGACCGACCAACCTTATTCTGATTGAGAGGGTCGTTCCGCAGCCTCTGCTTGTTCTTCTGTAATTTACTAGGCATCATCTTTCCAGTTCTGAAGTCAAAACTGCTGAGGTCAACAGTATTTCCCAGATACCTTGCCAACTGAGGTTTGCTTCTGAACTTCTTACCACTCGGACTAGAAGAAAGATAACATTAATTGGCAAACAATTAATTAATTAATTGGCAAACAAAAGGCAACAATATATACCCCAGACCGCTACACAAACCTTTTCTTCATGCCTGCCTTTATGCTCCCAATTAGTATCACATCATGGCTTTACATATGTTTATTTTTTTCCAAGGAAATACTAAAAGTTTTAAAGGAAATTCTTAACTTCCTAAAGAAAGAGATAGCGTGTCTGTCACCTCCCATACCACCCCTAGATACACTGCTGGAACACATGACGGATGTTCACACAGGTCATCCCGCTGGTCACTCACGCAGCAACCACGGACAGAACCCCAACCCAAGGGGCACGCAGAGCGCAACGCACACACACAAACGGCTCCTCTTTCACCCACGCTCCAGACTGACTTCTGAGATGTTTTCCCATATTACACACACAGAATGCCAACGGTAGCCAGAAAGAGCTTCAAAACAAACTGCTCTGAGGCAACAATCCTTGTTAGAAGCACACTTAGGGACTTCCCTGGTGGTCCAGCAGTTAAGACTCCACGCTTCCACTGCACGGGGCCCGGGTTTGATCCCTGGCGGTTAAGATCCCACATGCCGTGGAGCTCAGCCAAACACACACACTCACACACACACCCCACAGATGCACACACACCAAACACTCACATACACACACACTCACACCACACACACACACACTCATGACACACACATACCCACCAGACACACACACACTCTCACACCACACACACACACACCCCACACACACACGATACACACACTCTCACACCCACACACACCACACACACACACACCCCAGACACACACACTCACACCCCATCACACCCCACACACACACCCACACCCACATACACACCACTCACACACACACTCACACCATACACACTCACACCACACACCACTCACATACACACCCCACACACCACTCACACACTCACACCACACACACACCCACACACACGACACACACACTCTCACACCCCCACACACACTCACACCCCCCCACACCCCACACACACACACACACACCCACACACCATACACACTCACACCACACACCACTCACACACACTCACCACACACACCCCCACACACACACTCACACACACACAACACACACTCTCACACACCCCCACACACACCCCACAGACACACACACACACTCACACCCCCACACACACACACCCCAGACACACACACCACACACACCAGACACACACACACATACACTCTCACCCCCCCCACATACCACTCACACACACACTCTCACACCCCCCCCACACACACTCCACAGACACACACACACTCTCACACCACACACACACACCCCCCCACACACACACACACCACCTGTAATCCATATAACCTTTGGGCTACCGATTTGAACTCAAAACACAACAGGAAAAAAAAAATGAGTTCTGACAATAATAAATGCTCCCTAATGTTACTAAAAGGAGAAAAACTAAGGTAAACATTTACAAATGTGTTTGTATGATGCTTACATGACTTTTGTGAGCCTAACTCCTATCTGAGAGAAGTGTATCAAGAACTTACTTTTTGTAAAAAAAAATTGTCAAAGCTGGAATATTACAAAAGTGTCAGAATTATACAGAAGCTTGAACTAAACAAGTTTTTCCTAAAACAAAAACAAAAAAATTTCCCATGTGGCACCGAACTGTAAGAAAAAATTTAGAGAAAGAACGCCCCAAAGTCTTATCTAATAAATTTTCTGAACCAAATGTGCTAGAATAAACTTCAGTGAGCTATAACACCAGAAAAGAACTGTGAGAATTCTAGAAAATCTCTCAAAAAAGCCAACATGTCATATTGAGAACTTAACCTTGCACCAAATGACCACAATAAAAGAAAAATAATTCAACCCAGAGACAAAAGAGAAAAGGCTGGAAAACCAAGCAATTTACAATTGCCTGGAATAGCAAAAACTTCTCTCGGGGTCAAGTTGGAAGCAACACACCCCAGTCTGCCACAGACTCCACCAGCCGCCACAGACCTCAAGACAGCTGAAGATCGTATCAACCTTCTTTTTCCACAATCACATGACGTGGCTATTCCTGAAACACAATTCAAGGTATAGAATTCAGCCCACAGATGAAGATAACAGCCAGTGAAGACCAGTATGTAACAGAATAGAAGGAAGCAGAGAGCAACCAGAGCCCAGAGGAGGAGAGAATATATGCTGATGTGTAAACGAACTCAACTCCCATTCTAGTCCAGATGTCCCAACATGGTCAGCATCACGGAATGAAACAGCACACGACCCTCAACACTGTCTGAACCTGAATCACCTCTGGCCGCTGCGATCTTCACCCCCAACCTGATCCTCTGGAGCATCATCTGTCGCAGCATCACTGTCTACCCAGCAACTCATCTTCCGGCTAGAAGGCCACACACAGTGTTCAGGGCACCATCCCTCAGCCCACACGGCCAGTACCAAGTTCTAAATGCTCAGAGACTCTTCAATGCTGGCACAACAGCTTTGCCTTCTTAGTAAAACATCAAAAACCTTCCAACTGATCAAGTACTTTTTCCTGATTTTTTCCTATCAGACGTCAAGACACCCTACATTCTAAACTCAACGTCACCAAAAATACGCCACGTAGCTTTGACTTCCAGCTATGTCTTTCCAGGAGGAAGGGTGAACATAACCAATATTCTGCCTATCATAAAATATTAAATCCTCCAAGCCCAGGTAGAATGTCACTGCAACTGTGAAGTCATCTGTGATTCTGCAAGCCCAGTTAGAAATAATTCTACTATCCCTCAATTCTACTTTATTACAATCCTACACATTTCCTTGATTAGTCAAACAACCCAAAATTACGATGCCCCTTATTAAAACTCTCAAACAAAACTTACATAGGCTAGTATTAAACAAAGTAACTTCTGAGAGCAAAAATGGTGAAAAGAGGAGAGTGAAAAAGCTGGCTTGAAACAACGTTCAAAACACTAAGACAGATGGTATCGGTCCCATCACTTCATGGCAAACAGAAGGGGAAAGAGCGGAAGCAATGACGTTTTAACCCCTTGGGCTAAAAAAAAAAAAAAAAATCAATGCATACAATGACTGCAGCCATGAAATTAAAAGATGCGTGCTCCTTGGAAGGAAAGCTATGACAAACCTAGACAGCATATTAAAAAGCAGAGACTTCACTTTGCCAACAAAGGGCCACGTGGTCAAAGCTATGACTTTTTCCAGTAGTCATGTACAGATGTGAGAGTTGGGCCATAAAGAAGGCTGAGTGCCAAAGAACTCATGCTTTCGAACTATGGGGGCTGGAGAAGACTCTGGAGAGTCTCTTTGGACAGGGAGGAGACCAAACCAGTCAATCCTAAAGGAAATCAACCCCGAATAGTCACTGGAAGGACTGATGCTGAAGCTGAAGCTCCAAAGGGCCACCCGATGTGAAGAGCAGACTCACTGGAAAAGACCCTGATGCTGGGAAAGACTGAAGGCAAAAGGAAAAAGGGGCAGCAGAGGATGACATGGTTAGACAGCATTACCGACTCCATGGATATGAATTTGATCAAACTCAGGAAGACAGTGGAGGACACAGCCTGGCGTGCTGCAGTCCAAGAGGTTGCAAAGAGCTGGACATGACCCAGTGACTGAACAACATCAGCTGAATAGTTAAGAACATGGCTTTCATTCACACACAATGGAACAGAAAAGTCTATACTTATTTAAAACATTAATATATTGCCTGGAATTTAAAATACTGAACTGGAAAATCTTCTCATGGTTAATCTGACACTACATAACAAAGGAAATACTACTAAAAAAAAAAATCCAAGTTAGTGAAAAATTGGTAAAGAGTACCCTGTTATTATGTCACTTGAATATAATTACAATTAATTTTAATTAAGCTGTAATAGCCATACCGTCCTTATAACCAGATACTCCAGCTACTGGTAAACAAGATTCTGCTAACAACTTGACGTATGTCAAGATTATAAGCATGTGCACTCCACAGCCCTAAGTACTGGTCTCACACACTGCTGCCTTCAGAATACAGCACAAGCTGTTTTCCTGTCCGTAACTGCCAGAGCTTGTGTTCGGGGCTTTCAGGAAAGTCAACCTGGAGGCCCCAGCGGACTTCAAGACCAGGGACCTTCCTCTGCAGGAGACCAAGGCAAGCCTATTAGAAAGGCAAGGCCCACGGGAGCTTAAGGTGAAGCAGAAATTCTGTCCGTCAGGTGGGGACCGTCTTCACAGCAGCCAAACAACTGAGTGTGGCCGAGGAAGTCAGGGCTAGATAAACAGAACGGCGGTGGGTCCCTGGAGTGACTCGGTCATCGTCTGCCTGCTCTCCAAGATGGCTGCTGTCACTAACAGTCAGACACCCCGGGACTTAACGTGACTAAGCTTTTATTCTAAAAGCATCAAACTGCAAGGCAGGGAAATTACTTTAAAAAAAAACTCTAGTAGACTAGTGAAGGATATTAGTCATTTTCAGTTTTCTCTGCCCAAAGCGATTACTTCTAGTCCCAATAACGAAATACTAGTATTTCACTTTCAACCACAAAAAAATTCCCTACCAACCGCCCCCTAGATCTGCCTATCCTGAGCCGACCTGTGATCTCACCTCTCCTTGTCCTCCCCACTAAATACCCTGAAGAAAAGTAATTATTAATGAAAATCAAAAGCATGAGTTACATTTTCCCAGTTCATATAAGAACATTCCATCACTTGAATTGTCTTTGCTTGCTTTCATTTTGATTAAGCTGCTTAAAGCAACTTTTTTTTTAACTTTTTCTTTTTTTTTTTTACTGAAGTACAGTTGATTTAAAGCACTTCTTAAACCTAACTCTACCTGAGAAGTTTCTAACTATAGATTATCAAAAAGAAAATTTTATTTGGCATCTGACTTTCAAATCTAAAAAAACTTTACTGAGAACCCAGAAAGACGTAAATAACAGCCATCTTAACTCAGCAGGATTCCCAGACTTCCCCGGTAAGAATCCGCCTGCCAATGCGGGGGACACAGGTCTGATCCCCGGTTTGGGAGGATTCCACATGCGGTGGAGCAACTAATCCTGTGCACCTCAGCTCCTGAGCCCACGCTCCAGGGCCTGGGAGCTGCGCCAGGGCCCACGCACCGAAGCCTGCACCCTGCAATGGAGCAGCTGCCAACGCCGCCGGCAGGGAAAGCCTGCAGGCAACAACGAAGACCCAGCACAACCAAACTTAAATAAATAACGTCTAAAAAAGAAATACATTAAAAAAAAGAAAGAAAAGCTCAGTAGTACTCCCATGATGTCAGTCTATCGACTCCCACATCGCCTTAGACGACTGCTAGTCTATGATTTGAGAATTAACTCTTCTGAAGACCGCACGTGCAACTGGGCCCTGAAAAGTGACAGGGCAGAACACGTGTTTTCAGGTTACGCTGGTAACACGGATAATCGTGATGCTTCAGTCAAACCATTGTGAGGGGCCCGGAGGTCTGAGCAAACACAGCTAGCTCTTCAAACCAGTTTGCACCAGGATGACCTGTGGGGGAGGCGGTAACTCAGAGCCGAGGAAGACGGACTGGCCTGAGACAGCAAGGGACGCTGCGGACGGCCACGCGGCTAGGTCGGGGCTCGAGAGCAAGACCTGAGGCTCGCCGCTCTCCAGTAACTTCAGGAAGGGCTTTACGGGGGATAACAAGAATCCTATAAGCTACAGCAACGGAAAAGGCTGAAAATAAAGAAATAATCAACTTTCTATTTTTCTAATCCCTTTAAGTGTTCAAGTTTACTTGTTACTTACAAAAGTTTAAGTATTGAAAGATTTCTCTAACATGAAACAACAATCGTCTCCAGAAGTCAAATTTTAGCTAAGATTAAAACTCTGAAATTAAAATGATCTTTTTGTACCTCAGCACAATCAGAAAACTGCCAAACCAATTAATTTGAAAAAATATATACCATTTTTCCCCCCCAAACCACATGACACACACACAGGAAAATCTATCTAAGAGTCAGCTCCCAGGCCCCCTCAACTCCTTTCCTCCCAAACTTCAGGTGTAGGCCTTTCCTAAAATGAACCATCCTCAGCCCCACTCTACAGTTTGGCCCAGGCAGAAGTTATCTACTTAGTATCTTACTTATCACCTCCTATCTCTGATCAATTACTAAATCCAGTTCCTTCCTAATCACCTTTGACCCCATCCTTCCTCTTCCACCTCCACTGCCACTGCCTAAATCAGGTCTTCATCACCTTAAGTCTCAATCACTACAGCAGGCTGACTTTCTACTCACTTTCGCATCCTAAACCTTCTTTGCATCCTAAACCTTCCAGACTGCTCTTCCTCAAATACCACTATCACCCCAGGTCCAGTTTAAAAGCCTTCAATGGACTTCAACCCAATAGCAAAAGCGAGCGAAACATCTTAGCCCTGCATCTGAGATTCTTTTTCCTTTAATCTTCTCTTAACCTTTCAACCTACTTTGCACTCCTCAAACCCAGTGACTTTTGCCCCTGCCATACTGGTTTATTCAAGTCTATTCTGAATCAACAGGCTGAATGATTTTGTTCTTCAGCCCTATACAAACCATGCCTTTTATTGGTCCAGCATGCATGTCTCCACCCCGAATTCCCAAGAGTCCAGAAACATTAATCCACCTCACTGTTGTTTAGTGGCTGAGTAGTGTCAGACTCTTTTGCAACCCCATGGACTGCAGTCCACCAGGCTCCTCTGCCAATGGGCCTAGGCAAGAAAACTGGAGGGGGTTGCCATGTCCTTCTCCAGGGGATCTTCCCGACCCAGGGACTGAACTGTCTCCTGCACTGGCAGGCGGATTCTTTACCACTGAGCCACCAGGGAAGCCCAATCCATCCTTTGCCTCCTCCGTAAAACCTTAACAGAACAAAGTATTAACAAAAGGAATTATGTAAATAATCATGAATTGCCTGCTGGCATCTCTTGCATTCTAGTTTGAAATACTGAGCTCTGTATAGCTGTAAAACTTCTACAAGTTTAAATTCTATCTTCACAAATAGCATATTGCTGCTGCTGCTGCTGCTAAGTCGCTTCAGTCGTGTCCGACTCTGTGCAACCCCATGGACGGCAGCCCACCAGGCTCCGCCATCCCTGGGACTCTCCAGGCAAGAACACTGGAGTGGGTTGCCATTTCCTTCTCCAATGCATGAAAGTGAAAAGTGAAAGTGAAGTTGCTAAGTCGTGTCCGACTCTTAGTGACCCCATGGACTGCAGCCCACCAGGCTCCTTCATCCATGGGATTTTCCAGGCAAGAGTACTGGAGTGGGGTGCCATTGCCTTCTCCCAATAGCATATTGAAGTGCAGTTATTTAACAAATGAAATGACAGAATGTCCAATGTGCTTCAAAACAATGAAGGCTGAGTCAGGGGTAGTAGATCTGACTATGGATGAAACAAGGTTGACAACTGTTGAACTGGATACTTGGTAGTTTTTTATTTAATTCTACTTCTATGAATGTTTGAAATGTTCTATAACAACAATTTTTAAATATACACATTGAAGAATACAGGCTGAGTCCTTCCCCCTAAAAATCAAAAAGTAGTTTTTGAAAAATATGAAGAGTGTAGGCAAGTAAATTTGAGCATGAAATAATTTCCCTAACAGCTGAGGTGGGGTTTGGGGTGGAAAATTAAAGTATCAGTAAGGACAAAAATTTATTATATTAACAATTTGGCTACTCATAAAATGTGACAACATTCAACCTTTTCCTTCAACTTAAGTATTTAAGGAATCACCACCCAATTTTAAGTGGTATGAAAGATCTTCAATAGAATTTGAATTCTGTACCAATCATTCCATAAACTAGCATTTATTTAACAAGAATTATATGCAAAGAGTGTATGATTAGTAGCAAATTCTACTATCTCTGTATCATGGTTAAGAAAATGGTTAAAAAGTCAGGGTGGGCCACTAAAAAATAAAAAATGAATGAATGTAGAATTCTCCCTAAATCTTATCCCACTGCCATAAGCACTCACTGTCTGAAAAAGGAAAAACACCGGTTATTTTGTTTGAACTAAGGACTGAACACTGCTATGGAAATGTTGGAAATTAAACATATCTGGAAATCATTTCAAAATATAATGGGAAAGGTGGGGAAAGAGATGAAACAAGATTGGCCAGGAGTTGGTAATTGTTAAAACTGGTAGACAAGCACATGAGGGATTCATTACACTTTATCTACTCTTGTTTTCACATGTTTGAACTTTCCCATAATAAAAAAAAAAATACATGTAGGTAGATAAGAACACCCAAAAAACAAATTATTCTTTTAAAAAGAGGTTAAGGGTGCCTGGGAAAGGCCATTTAAAAGAAATGCACACACCACTGCATACGCATTAAAAAGAACTTTAAGTTCATTCATTCCCTGGTGGCTCAGATGGTAAAGAGTCCGCCTGCAAAGTGGGAGACCTGGGTTGGATCCCTGGGTTGAGAAGATCCCCTGGAGGAGGGCATGGCAACCCACTCCAGTATTCTTGCCTGGAGAATCCCACGGACAGAGGAACCTGGCAGGCTACAGTCCACGGGCTCACAGAGAGTCTGACATGACTGAGCGACTAACACTAACTATGCTTGCTTTAATCTATGGTTTCCTCCAAAATGAAAGCAACTATAAAAGAACATAAATACGTGTGTGGGGGTGTGTATGTGTATATGTGTGTGCACAAACATATCCAGGAAGCAGGATGCAAGTCAAAATATTATGTCAAAATAGTAACAGTGATTCTCTTTGGAACTATATAAAGACAGACATTTCTCTTTATATACTCTTCAATATCTTCCCAATTTTCCACACTGAACATGGGTTATTTTTATAATCAGGGGAAAAAATGGAATATATTTTTAAAACTCTGATGAACATGTATAACCTAAGCTCTACCCTATTCACATTTCAAAATACAATACAATATTGGAAACCATCACATAATTAACAAGCACATACTTCTATTTATGTTGGATAATTAAGTGAAGAAAAAGGAACTAATATTTTACTGATCTGACCACCTACTATATATGCCAGATGCCTCAATGTATTTTCATTTAATCTCAAAAAATTCCATGAAGCAGAATTCTTATCCCTGATTTACAGATGAGGAACTGGAAGCTTACAGAAGTTTAAAAATCTGTCCACGTTAAAACAGTAAAGCAAGACTCAAGTCCCAATCTTCTGATTCAGAGTCCCTACTTTTCTATTAAACCAGTCCTATGCAAGTCAGTTTATGGACAGACTTACTTCAAACACAGTATTTAAGTAAGTATGGAAGTGAAAAGAAAGCATTAAGAAACTGCTATGGTAACCTGACATAGTAAATTTACTATCTGTAGTATGTAAGAGTAAAAAGTTGCAAACACGTATTTCGTATGTCCACTTTTGTATTATTGCCCATTTCCACTAGGGGCCTCCAGAAAAGATCTTTTTTTTTTTTAACAGATACACATACATCACTGCATACATGTTAAAAAGAATTCTAAGGACATTATAAAAAGAAAAGGAAAAGAATTCCAAGATATATTATTCAAAAATCATCAAGAGGACGATGATTTTCTAACATTTGTAAATCACTAATAATTCTTCTTGACAAACGATAAGTATTTGATTTTAGGATCTAATTTTAAATTATATTTACTATCATTTGCATTTACATACTGCTTACATACAGTTCAGTTTCCAAACAAATGAATTTGACTTTATAGTAAGATAAGGCAAAATCAAAAGATCCACATGTATTATTTAAATTTCACCCTATTTCATAGTTCTATTCTCCTTCTTGAGAAGTTTTAGTTTTTAGGAAGTAAGTTAAACTTCGTTTTCAATTTCCAGTTATTCCTTAGTGGCAATGGCAAACACCAACAAAAGACCAACAGACAAGAGCTACAAGGGGAATTTCTATCAAGCCAAACAGTAAGTGCATGAAAAAAGAGCTGATGATTTATTTCTAATTCATCCTGCAGGTCTGAGAAACCTCAACACAAGCTAAAGGTTATGAATCTTTATTAGTCCCACTATAAAGCGTAAAACAAAAACAAAAAAGTCACCACCAACTTTGCAAAGAGCCTGCTTGTTTCACCAACTAAAGTTAAATTATGAAAAAAAATTGTGACTAAATCTCACAAGTGAAATTTTAAAAAAAGTAATCTGAAAAAAGATCATATATCAATTTCTGTTAGAGATTATTTTTAGAATGTATGTGTATCAGTTCCGTTTCAGCTAAGTAGTTCCTCCACTACAGGTATTATGGGCCTCCTGGCAGGTGAGACTTTGCATGTCAGACTCCGAAAATCAGATGCAGGACGGATGGTAAGGCTGCAACCTAACAAAAATCCCTCTAGCGCATCACGAAAAGATGTGATGGTACAGCCGAGAAAGAAGTATCCGAGCACAATTTCCACCATGCCTAGGCTTTCTATATTTCTACGTTATTTCTGGATCCAGGCTTCAATCAGAAAAAGCTAACATTAGTTTGATAAGAAGCATTATCAAGAAAAGAAACTAAAAGCAAGGCAAACTTTCAATTACGCAATAAGCATTTAATAAATATTGTATATTGTTTCTCCAAAGGATTTTTTTTTTTTTTGGTCTACAGACCAACATTTCAACTGGGTCTCAATTCTGAAAACCTAATAAAGCTTTTTGCAGGAAGTATATAAAACTACCTCATAAACCACACTGAGCCTGCAAGTTACAACGAGATTTCTTCCAATTTAAGTGAAAGCTTTTAAAAGGCTTCTTAGGTAATGTGTTGCCTATCTGAATATCTGATAAATAAGAGGGGCAATCCTAGGGTGAACAAGAAAAAGAGAAAGAGAAATATTTCTTAACAAAAAGGTCACTTCTATTACCCAGGGGAAAAAAAATGCTTTTTTAAAAAAACTGGTCTGTAGTATATTTCAACTGTGTCTCAACTCTGAAAGAAACAAAGCTTTTTGCTTAATTTATCGCTATTTTCCCACTTTTTTCCTCCTTCAATATTACATAGAACTTGGAAGATTCTTTTGGTTCAATGGCTTCACTACAAAATAGGATTTAAAATGTACCCCTTGTCAACTTCAGGATGCAAGCATAACAGTAAATACATACATTAGTTTAGTGGTACACCAAGCTTAACAAAGTAGATTAAGCATGAGATGTTGCAATACTTGAAAGTGAAAGTGAAAGTGTTAGTTGCTCCGCCCTATCAACTGTTTCTGATCCCATGGACTGTAGCCCACCAGACTCCTATCCATGGAATTCTCCAGGCAAGAATACTGGAGTGGGTTGCCATTCCCTTCTCCAGGGGATCTTCTGACCTAGGGATCGAACCCACATCTCCTGCATTGCAGGCAGATTCTTTACAGGCTGAGCCACCAAGGAAGCCCAAGTCACGGTGCTTGAGGATACAGCTGGGGATGGCCCGAGGCAGCAGCAGGGCAGGGTGGTTCAGAGTCCCAGGGTTGAAGCACCAGCGTCAGGATGCTAATCCTGCACTCCCTAGCAGTACCACCTCAAGCAGCACTTAGCTTCTGGCCTGACCCCCACCTGTAAAATGCAGATAACCGCACAGCAGAGTGACAAAGGAAAGGCATTTAAGCCTGCTTCACTAAGCTTTCAGTGTCATATCAATGGGTAAATACTTATTTGGCATCTGTGTGTTTAGCATTGTGTCTGGGGATCGGGGAGGAAGCCATGTTCTAGGGAAATGAACAAGACAGTAATACAGGAGATGCCACATTTAACTCCATGGTGATGACCAGAAAGAAAATATCACGAATAACAGTTAACTGAACACCAATGAGACTTCAATTAAGAACTGTGACCCTTGGTCCACTGAGCTAGTTTTTTCCAACAAAGACTATGTAGAAAAGTCTGTATTTTTAAGACCCAAAAAAAAAAAAAAAGGGAGGGACAGGCCCTATTTGAACTTTGATACCCTCAATGATTCAGAATTCATGGCTTCAAAGACCATACCAGCCTTTCATAACAAATGAGATTACTTCTATACACTTTTAAAAACCTATTTATATGTTCGGTCCATACAACTTGAGTTAATGAACTGTTTTCCTTTAATTAGTCCTTAAACATATACAAAGTTTTAAGAGAGCTATATATTTATTTGAGTGTTCTAGAATTGAGTCCACTATGAGGTACAGGTACAATCCCACTACCCACGTCATTAACAGAGAAACCACACCCTGGGGAGTAAGTGACATGCTCGAGGCTGCACAGAGGTGGGTACCAACTCCAAACCTCTCCACCCCTGGGCCCTGCTGCCTTCCCTAGAGACTCCTACCTTCACCATCTCACTCATGACTTAAAGCTCTCAATTATATTGCCTCTGAGGCCTCTTCTTTCCAGATCAAGGTGAAATCTCTTTAGTCTCTCATCACGCACCTGCTCCCTAGTGATTATTTCAAATGTCCTCTGGTTCTATTTTATCTTTTCATAGAAGTGATCTGGTGTAAATGCATCATAATTTGATACAAGAATCAAAAATGGTTACTCTTTTGTTTCCAGTACCCAACCAGATCATACTTTATGGCAGCAGCTGTAGCTGTTTACCCTGACTCTTGGGCCTTTAACCTACTTATAACTAGTAGTCTAGAACCCAATAAGATATTGATACAGAGCTCACAGAAAGACAACTGATTTTCAAAAAGGCATAAGGCAGCTACTAAAAGGTTCCTTTGCCAAGGAAAATGACATTTCAAAAAAAACAAATCTGCAAGTGCATGGAACCAAAAGCTAGAAGTGACAGGAATCAGTAGACCAGTAAGAAAAGTATCGTTGAAATAATCGGCTCTTATGATGGCAATGAACTTTTTCAGAAACTCTACCAATAGATCCAACACTTGATCAAGCCACACCCTTTTAGAAAACAAACTTGGGATGATAATACACAAACTGCCACAGCACTACCAGTAATCCTGACAGAAGACATAACTATACTGCTTAACTGGCAACCAGAGGCACACCTTCCTATTAGAACCTGGCAATCTCAGGAAAGAGGAAAAAAAAAAAGAAAAATTCTATCAAAATTTGAGGCTTTCTTGAATGAGCTTAATTTCAGTCCAATTAATAACTGTTAAGACACACCCTCGGTTAACAGGCACAGATTTGTTTAAATCAATCTCCCCAGGGGCAAGCTAAATCAGGAGTCAGCATTATTAGAATCTGTGTGAACAACTGTGTGCAGGTGTTCACATTACCAACGGAAGAATTAACGCACCCACCTATTAAGAGATAATGGCCAGAACTTTGTGAGTTATTGGTTTTTTAATGAGTGGCATGTATGTGGGGATGCTAATATACAAAGCACTGACACCGTGGATTGAAAAATAGTGTGTTCACTGTTTTTTTTATTTGCCACACCACGCAGCATGTAGGATCTTAGCTCCCCAACCAGGGATGGAAGGCAGGCCACCTGCAGTGGAAGGGCAGTGTCTTAACCACTGGACCGGCAAGGAAGCCCTACGTGTTCACCTTTAATATGAGTAGGTAACTTCCGTCATCCACCATTGAAAGCAGAAGTCAAAGTCAGAGGAAGCACTGTATCACAGGCGTCACATCACACTGTCTGGGTCCTCCTGCCTCGTAACCTCTCAGAAGGAAATCCTGTAGTGTAACTAGCAGACAACCATGACACACAACACTCCCTCCAGCCCTGAACGAAGTGCATGTGGCACAAATCTGTTCAACGTGTGTTTTCATTTGGCACAGACAGAAAACTGCAAATCATTCTGCACTGTCTCATAAAGAGACTTTTAAATTGATTATACCAGTTTTTCTACCATAAAATAATCTATTAATATTAAAAATTTAACGTCAAAAGTTGACGACACACCCATACACAAAGGTGGGCACACACCAGAAGGAGCGCTACGGCAATCTGCCTTTTGGAAATAACTTTTCCAGCTGCTGCAAGAACTGCAACAACAAAGGCTCTGCAGTAACCAAGTTAGTTTGAACAAACATACCATCCCCAAACCAAACAAAGCATACCCAGGAAAAAGTCAAAAGGGGTGAAATTCAAAGCTGAAGATGCTCTACTGAGAACAGACTAGTCACCCATTCCTCACGGAGGTCAATCCCAGACACAGAATATTCTGGTCAAACATCACTGGCTACAAGATGTCAAAACAGACTTCACGTGAAGAAGTGTAGGCATGCTACTTGATTAGAAAGATAACAAAAGGAGCTGTTAACGAAAGACTATGCAAAAATGAACAATCGTGAAAAGCACTGCAAGAAACAAGTGAGCCTGAGAGGAATAACAATTTGCTCCAAAATAACTTAGTATTACCAAAGTATAATTTAATACGTAATGATGGGGAAATGCAAAACACAATTATCACCTTTGTATGTTTAAAATAAGCTTTCTAAGCATCATTTACGATTTCAAGATGAGTGGTCTCAGATTAAATGTCAAAATAAACTCTACTAACAACACCACTTTCATTTTTTTTACTTGAAAAGGTGAAATAATTTTACTAAAATTCCTCATCCATATATTTGAGCAACCATCAGGAATGTTTGTATTTACATGTTGTGCCAGTAGTGATCATACTTGGATGTATGTATACATGTACACATATGCACATATACACAGATATATTTTTTAACCCCTTAAATCTATTTAAGAGTATTCTCAATTCATAAACATGGTATTTTGTGTGTGCATTTGTGTGAGTATTATACATACACATACACACACACACACACACACACACACACACACACACACACACACTCACTTTTCCCATGGGTAATGAATCAAACCTACTTGATGTTAGAAAACAGGAAATCCTTCCTAACACACTCTGATGGTTAAATGGCAGATGACAACTACTCCAACACCTATGTATAGTCCCTGAAAATGACTCAACGAACCCACAAACGTTGCTCTCCAAGCCACTGAGTATAACATGTTTATGTTCTCGTCTAGAAATGGGACAGTTTATAAGAAAAGTTAGCAAATTTGTTTTTAAGAAAATTCCACTGGTATCAATAGCCACAGACCCTGTCCTGAGCTTACTGGGTCATCCAAACTAATGACAGGGACAGCATGACCACAGGATTCATCATCAAGCTGAAAACCTTTCATCGTTCGGACCAAGATTTCTCAATCCTGCACTTGTGACATTTTGGGCCAGTTAATTCTTTGCAGTGAGGGCTGCCCTGTGTATTACAGAATGTTTAGCAGCATCCCTAGTCTCTGCCCATTTCATGTCAGTAGCACCCCCCTTCCCTGGTTTGACAACCAAAAACGTCCCCAGACAGTGCCAAATGTCCCCTAGGGGGACACACTCTGATCTAGGAGCCTGACAACTGACCACACTGCTTCTAAAGGCGAGTCAATTCTGCAACAACAAGGGCGGTTCCAAGAAAACTACAGGCATCCCCAGTGGTGACTTTGTATGACACTTCCCCGGGATCCCAACAAAGTAACTAAAACCTGCTTCACTGTCATAGATGGCTCCTTTCTTCCACGTGTGCGTGATTAAACACTTTGCGATGATGAATCTGGGACGGACTTGGGACGGCGGCCAACAGTGGCTGGTTTTATAGTTTCGATGAATTGCACCTTCTTTTAACCCTTCGGTGGACCAGTCAGCCCTGGCGTAATAACCCTGTCTTTCTCCCCGCAAACCATCACTCCCCGGGCCCCTACCCTGTGGAGATGCCCTCCGGGGGGCTCGCACCATTCGGACGCTGTGACTGTCACTGCACTCGGGGGTTGGGGGGGTCACCTCTCAGCCAAGGGCCCGGGCCCCTCTGCCGTCCTGTTGACACCCCCCTACCCAGGTCAGCGCTTGACCCCCCGACCCCGGGCTGACCCCGCCGCCCCCCAAGGCGGTACCTGAAGTAGTAGACATCGCTCTTGCCGGCGCTGAGCCCAGATTTTCGGATCACTTCCTCCTTCTTCCATCCGGGGGGGAGGGCCGGGCAGTCCATCCTCTTCCCGCTCTCCGCGGCCCGGGGTCCCCGGGGCCCTGGCCCCGCGCTCCCCGACGGGAAAGGGACCGGCTCCCGCCGGGGGGCGCCGCCGCCGCCTCCTCCTCCTCCGCCGCCGCCGCCGCCGTCGCCGCCAAGGCCGCCGCCGCCGCTCGGGGGACGGCCGCGGCCCCGGCCCCGGCCCCGGCCCCGTCCCCGGCCACGGCCCCGGCCCCGGCCACGGCCACAGACGCCGCCGCCGCCGCCGCCCCGGCCCGCCGGCTTCCACCGCCCCCGGCCACGGCCGCCGCCCCGCGCGCCCTCCCTGCGCGCGCCGCTCACCGGGGACGGGGCGAGCGCGCAGCCCGGGCCCCCCTGCTCGATGGCGGAGCCGCCGCCAGCGCCGCTGCCGCCCGCCGCGCTCTCCCCCTCCTCCTGCTCCGGGCAGCAGCGGCCTCCCCCCGGGTGCGCGCGCATCCAGCCCCCTCCCCAGCCGGCGCTGCGCTTCTTCCGTAACCGAGCCCTTGGAATCCCGGAGACCCGCCCCGCCCGCGGCGCGGCGCGCGGGGGACGCGCGCAAGCATCATAGAGCGGGCGCGCACAGAGCGGCCCTCCCGCCGGGGGGCGGGGCCTCCGCCACCTCCTCTCAGGTCCTCCGAGCGGCCAGGGCGGCCATCTTGTCCCCGCCTCCTAAAGGACACGCCCCCGCCCGCGGCCCCGCCCACCGCGCCTCCGGCCTCGCCCTTCCGGCCCCCCGCCCCCACGCGGCGCGCGGGCTAGGCCCGGGGCTGCGGGCGGAGAGGTGTCCCGGGGTCTGCGGTCCCTTTGTTTCGAGTTGAGTTACCCTCGCTCACGGTGCAATCTTACCTACGTCTGCGTCCCAGTTAATGAGCAACAAACAAAGTGTATCTCTTATTTTATATTTACCACCTCGACTGTTCATTTAATGAGCAAGAGATACCTTTTCCTGCCTCGACGTCATAGCTTGCCAGGGAGCTCAGGTTGATGGAGTGAGTTGAAGTGTCCTCATAGCGGAGTATCACTAGTCTCCAGAGTCCGGCTTTCAGAACTTTAGAATTCTGGATTGATTATCATCCCAGAACTTTGTAAGGCCATAGGAAGGGAAATGACAGCCCAAAAAGTTCCCTCCAGTTCTACAGGATTTACCTCTAACGTCCCCATAAAATGACCAGAATTCCTGAATTCACCTAGAATTGACCAAACTTCTTAGGATCTTTTCTTAAATTTATACTTCGTTTTCTAAAGACCTTTGACAAATATCCATGGCCTTTGGCTTCCTTAATGCACCCTGGTGCTGAAAGACCCATTTAACCTAATCACTAGCCTTAAGGAATCTGCGTGGAATTCACTTGCACCTGCCAGCTCATTGTTCAGGAGTGATTTTTAAAGACTAATACCAAATTGATTAAGAAAACTGATTTCCATTTCAGAGGAGCACAATTTCTGTTTGTTTAACCTTTTGAATACATTATGAAACGTTGGGTTACTGAAAATAGTGTTAGGCTATCTTCAGATTTTGAACATACAGGACCTAAAAGTTAAGGACCAAGTTTAAGGGATAGAAAAAAACTGATGAACATAAAGTAGTGGAAAATCTATATTTATTTGATTTGCTTTTGCAATTTATTAAGACAAACATCAGCTCAAACACACAGATTTGCCTCTGAGCCTGACCTTAGACTGCTTTTAATGTCTTTGAGTTGAGATACATTAAGCTATAGCTTCTTCCAAGAAATCTGTCTAGAACTGTGTCTAGCAAAGAGTTGGAAAGTCAAGTTCTCAGGAGAGAGGTCAGTTCTGAAGATAGGCATTTAGAAGTCAACTTGTGAAAGTGATCATTGAAGGGAACCCTGCAAGTAAATAAGATCTCCAAGGAAGAGCATGCATGGTAAATTAATTAATTAATTAATCTAAAATTTAAAGATCATTTAAAGAAAAGAAAGAGGAACCAAGAACTGAGTCATAAGGAACACGTACATTTGTGGCTCAGGTGAAGGAGTTAGAGTCAGAGATTTATGAGATCAAAATTTGGATAACAGGGAATCCCCCGGCAGTCCGGTGGTTAGAATTTTACTTCCACTTCTAGGGGACAGGATTCGATTCCCAATCGTGAAACTAAGATCCCCAAGCCGTGTGGTGCAACCAAAAAAAAAAAAGTTTGGATAACAAACACCCTGTAGGAGGAAGGGGTTGACTTTCACACTTAATTGTTGAGATTACAGATGGGGAAAGATAGACTTTTGGAAATTTTTTCCTTTCCATGCGGTGTCTCACAAGGCTGTATATTGAATGATGCAATGGATGTAAAAACAGGTCTAAAAGACTAAATCACTATCAATTTAAGGTAATTGCTTTGACTTCTACTACCAGATTGTATTTGCTAAATCCCACTAGATAAAGTGGGGTGCTCCCCTAGTTAAGAAAAAACTCATCTAGGGCATTTCAAAAGCTTTTCTGGTCAAACTTGAGTTTTTCTGCCGTGATACCATAAACCAAAGGATAAAAACAAACAAAAGCACTTAATTATTCTACCACTAAAAGAAGAAAATTATCTAAGAAAACATTAAATTCTCGCAGGGACTAGATTGACACCTGAAAGTATTGAGGATAAATGCTTAGCACCTAAGACATAGATCCTTCTGTTTTCCTTAAAATACTGAACAAGTAATAACCCTTTTATAACCCTGGGAGAATGTATTTCCTATCACCCTTTGAAGAATAGCAACGTTGTTTTTCTGAGGCAAGAAAGCTGTGACCAAATTTTTCAATTTTAATCTCTCTCACAGTGGAAAAGGTCTTGCTAACTTCACCTTACGGAAAAAGTGAAAGACAACACCAGAGAGGATTATGTATGAAATCTGGCCGATTAAGCAAACAACTGAGATTTAACCACCTCGGATCTCTTACCCTCAGGTGTAGAAGCAGGTGTTGAAACACCAACTGTCACCCTCGAAAGACTACCTATTCTTTAAAATATTTTCCTTGCATTATTTCCAGGGAGAGTTGAGGTTAAGCCACGACAGTAATGTAGTTTTCAAGAAAATAGGTGTTAATTTGGATTTTTATTGAGAAAAATGGAACAAATTCAGGGAATGAAACTTGCAAGAGTGTGAAGTAGTGGCTAGTTTTAAAGAAAGAAAGAAAGTGAAGTCGCTCAGTCCCGTCCGACTCTTTGCGACCCCATGGACTGTAGCCTACCAGGCTCCTCCATGCATGGGATTTTCCAGGCAAGAGTACTGGAGTGGGTTGCCATTTCCTTCTCCAGGGGATCTTCCCGACCCAGGGATCAAAGCCAGGTTTCCCGCATTGTAGGCAGACACTTTACCATCTGAGCCACCGGGAAGTCAACAAGCTAGTTTTAAGATCTGTGTATTTATTAAAGATATATAACCTGCAGGCTTCCCAGGTGGCTCAGTGCGTAAAGAGTCCACTCGCAGTGCAGGAGATGCAGGAGACTCAAGTTTGATCCCTGGATCAGGAAGGTACCCTGGAGGAAAGCATGACAATCCACTCCAGCTTTTGCTGGAGAATCCCATGGACGAAGGAACCTGGCAGGCTACAATCCATAGGGTTACAAAGAGCTGGCCACGACTGACGTAACGGCGCGCACACACACACATATAACTTGCATTTGAATTTTTGATTGTGATAAGATACTCAGGAAAAGAAGGATTTAAATATTGGAAATCTTGTTTCTAATGAGCATATTTGCATCAGGTGATAACAGGGGCATCGCTTTCCCTCTCTTAACAGAGTCCAAGCAGTAGGGTCAGAATTTATCAAGACGTTAAATACGAGTGAGGGCATAGCCAAAAACCATTTTCCAGCTCCAATTAGCAGGTTTTATGATTCACTGAGTTGGCTCAACTACTGTTCACCTAATTCCCAACTAAAACGAAATGCTGCTGGCATGGCACATCAGGTTGCCAAAGGACACTTTCAAGTACATGCAGTATAAATAAAGGGTTTTTTATTATTACTATTACCTGCCACTTGGAATGACTACAGAGGAATCTTACACTGCGTAGTTTTAGCTCAAAAGAGAAGGGTTAATTACTTGAAAGGCAAGAGAAAACAAGAAGAAGTAAGTTTTGTACCAAGGGAAATTATTTCAGAAGATCGTGTCTTGTATTTTTTGAAATTTTCTGTGGGTTGTTACATTAGCCATAGGTAAGTAGCTGGTATTAAGTGTTTAGGATTAAGGGGTGGAGAGGTGCTTATTTAACTTCCTAAAAATAGAAAACGCAGTACTAAGAATAGAAAGAAAATCTCATTTAGGTTTCAGACACCTAAGATGCCATTTAACACGCTCAACAGTGAGATTTTTTAACTTAATCCTGGCTGCGAATCACACTCAGGCCTGAGTTCCCAAAGGGCAGCAGCCGCAAGCTCGTAGCCTTGCCCGCGTTGTGCACCCCAAGTTCCAGAAAACTGCTCGTGCCCACGTTGCCAGGTATCCCAGGCTCTGCCGGCCAAAGCCCCAGGCCAAGGCTCAAACCCAAGCAAACTTCAGCTCAGGCTCCAGTCCAGGCTTCTACAGGTGCCCACGTCCCCACAAAGCCTCCAGAGTCGAGGCCTTTGTCTGCCACGTGAGGACAGGAGGGCTGGTGTGACTGCTGGGCTGCCGTGTGCAAGGCGCGGGGGTCCTCCTGCGCTATTGGTGCAAATAAACCTGAGGCAGAATCTGTCCAAACAAACAAAAGACACCAGAATGCCAGGACAGGTGGTCCAGAAGCCCGAGAAGTGGAAATTGAATACATCAGAATATGCATCTCGCCAGGAGATCTCGCTATGTAAGTGGCTTTCCCCAGGTCTCAACGTATGTCTCAGATGGAACAGAGCTAGGCCTGGAATCCAGGCCTCCGGACTCCAAGTTTAGAGCTTTGTCTCCTTAACTGCTTTCAAACTGCCCCATTTTCTCTGATTTTCTCACCCCGAAACTTGTCCTACTTCAGAGTGGACACCTTTGCTTCCACCCTCTCCTCAGCCCAGCACCTTTCTCTGGCTAATTCCCGTTTATCCTTGGGTCTCACCTTGGACACGCTTACCCCCAGAGCCTTCTCTGACCTCCCTGGACCCTCCTCTCCTGCACTCCCCTGGGTGTGTGCTAGATGCCACACTGCCATTAGATATTTGCCCCATGCATTTGGTGACCTTTATTATAGTTGGTTATTTCATTGTCTTTCTTCCACTACCATCCTAAATGGCTATTCTTCATGTTTACCATTGCATCTGCAATGCCTCTGACTGGACTTACCTGGAGCATGGGAGAGGTTATTAGATACTTGATGAATAAATCAAATTAACACACTTTGCAAAAATTGTGTCCTCTCAAAATATACAAGTGCCATCTTTTCTTCTCAATGGATGCATATAATCACATGAATTCTGTAAAATCAGAATACTGACAACTGTTCTTACCTTACAAAATTTGAATAGGCTTCTGTGTCCCAAGAGTTATTTAACAATAAATCTGACTGACCTAAAAATAAGGTTTAAATTCATCTTACAAACATGTTTAATTACAAGACAGTTATACTGTTTTCTTTGGGTGGTCGTTCCTACATGAATTGAAAGCAGTTATTCATCAGTTTCTCAAAAATTTTGTCATGTATATCATGGGACCTGCTGCATAGCAGAGGGAACTCCGCTTGGTGCTGTGTGATGACCTAGATGGGCGGGATGGGGGGTGGGATGGGGGTGGGTGACAGCAGCCCTCCCAGGAAGGAGGGGATATATGTATACATGTAGCTGATTCCCCTTGTACAGCAGAGACTAACACAACATTATAGAGCAATTATATTCCAATAAAATAAAACAATTTTAAAAACTACCCTAATCATAAAATAAGACTCCACTTCTAAACAACGATTCCTGAATTTGTATACTTAATCTACACTTATGTTTCTCCTCTTTGGCTTCAAATAACCTGACTCCTCCTGATATTCTCTGCAGTTATATGCACACATATATTTTAATATCTTTTTATTTTGGAATCTTTTACAAGGTTCTCAGGGTGGTGTTTGTTGTTGTTGTTGTTTTGCATTCTTAATTTCTGATTTTCCCCTAAATCTGTGGTTTTTTTTTTTCAGCATAGCTCATGATTCCATTCTGAAATACTTTCAGACTTCATATTCCAACATTTCAGCTACCCCGATTCTCAGTGTTAATCACAATCGTACAGTTAAACTTGAGCCCTTATATTGCTTATCTCCCAGCATCTATGATTAATGTCACACAATTTCCTGCACAGCTTGGAAGTCTGTCCTCTGAGACAGAAGGTGCATGATCCAGCAACTGTCACCATCGGTGGCTGACACATTGTTGATCTAACAACACCCATTACCAGTCTCACTTGCCTGCCTGCATATGTGCGTGCGCGCTCAGTCACATGGTCATGTCCAACTCTTTGTGACCCCATGGACTGTAGCCCACCAGGCTCATCTGTCCCTGGGATTTTCCAGGCAAGCATACTGGAGTGGGTTGCATTTCCTACTCCAGGAGATCTTCTTGACCCAGGGATTGAACTCCCATCCCCTGCATTTTCTGCATTGCAGGCAGATTCTTTACTGCTGAGCCACCAGGGAACTAAAGAGACTTAAAAAAAAAAAAAAAAAAAGGTAAATATTAGCTATCCCAGAATAGTTTAGACAAGAGCAGGAGAGAGCTGGCAGTGGTTCTGAGAAAGTTTTTACTTCTCTATTAAAGCAAAACAAGAACTTGATCAGCGCTACCCTCGTCCCTTTGTTCCTGCCACGGATATGATTTCTGAAGCCTTAACAGCCACTTGCAACTATGAAGCAAAGATTAGAAAGATAAAGGCACACATCCTAAGAGCAGTGGAGTCAGATGATGTAGCCTGGAAGGCATTATTCAGCAGCTGAACCAAGTCTTGCCACTCTTTATCTCCACACTTCTGTGCTAGGTGAGAAATTAGACTTTTTTCTTTTAAGACGGCGCTCTCTCTCTCTCTTTTAATTTGTCTGCACCAGGCCTTAGTTGTGGCTTGCAGGATCTTTAGCTGCAGCATGTGAACTCTCAGTTGTGGCATGTGGGATCTAGTTCCCTAATCAGGGATCAAACCCGAGCCCCCTGCATTTGGGAGTGTAGAGTCCTAGCCACTGGACCACCAGGAAAGTCGCTAGACGGTTTTTGGATTAAATTACTGTTGGATTTTCGGATAACCAAAGCAAAAAGCATTCTTTACTGAGATATGATTCCTACCCTCAGTGAAATGTGTGTATCTTGCTGGAAATTGGGCAACTCTTGAGCTGAAGGCCACGGGGTGGGCTATTGTGCAGGGTAAGGGAGAGAGGGAAGGAAAAGGGCAGAGAGAAAGGGAAGGAGAATGGCTGATAGGCACTGCCCCTGGCAGTAGCAGACCAGGGAAGTCCTCCCTTCCATACTCTGATGGAAAGAAAAGCATTCCAAGAGATCTCTCCTACTTCGGCTCTATTTTTATCCCATTGCTTCTCACAATGACCCTGGAGAAGGGAAAGGCTACCCACTCCAGTATTCTGGCCTGGAAAATTCCTTGGAGTTGCAAAGAGTCGGACATGACAGAGCGACTTTCACTTCACACAATGACAGGTCCAGCTCCAGAGAATATGGTCCAGTAAACTGTCTTTGAACTTGATCACTTCATTGATCATATCATCTGAGCCTCAAGTAGAATAATAAGCATGGGGAGAAAGAGCCTAATCCATGTTTCTATCGCTGAAGATTTCATTTCAAGAAAATCTTTTATTTAAAAAAAAAAAAAGAATCCGAACATAAGAATAAACACCTGGTGTCTGAGTCATGCCATCTTATTTCACTGCCCAAGACTGGTCTAGTTGGTAACAGTGCTGTTTTGAATGACATTGGCTGATGACAAAGGGACAGATGCCAACTTAATATGTGAGCAATGAGGTTGTGTCACATGAAAGCCAAATAACTTAAGATCACAGCAAATAAGTTTTTCTGTCCTTCAATCAGAGAAAAGTGGTGGGAAAACTTGTTACCTGAAGAAGGTAGTGGTGTTCATAGGCCAACACCCAAACTGACTATGGTAACTTGTACCACATTCACATGAAATCAGTAATTTGGCTTTGAGAAGGGGGCGTTGGCATTGGAGGGTTTGGGAATCATCAACAATATTAAATTGATTTAATTTGATAATTTTACTTACATTTAACTTATGGATTTGTTCATTTCTATTTACATAAGAACAATAAGCGTAATGAGGTTAAAACAAGCTTCATGTTTTTACATATTTAAGTAACATCAGAACAATAATTTAACTCAACATGGGGGAGGGAGGCCCCCAATAATTTTTTCCTCATAAAAGGAATATTTGCATTTCTCAGGGTTAAGAAAAAGTGCCCTCAAGGTTAAGAAAAGTTCACACTCTCCTTGTCATAGTCTTTTCCTTAGCAAAGAGATTTCTGAGAAATTGATAATTCATCTCTGGTGACCCCCCTCCTTCTTAAAATTCTTTCCTTCCTTGGCTTATGAGACATCATACTCTTCCGATTCTCATTCTATCTACTGCTTTCCACTTGTCTTTGGTATAGCATCTTTCTTTGTTTTAAAGATCTTTTTCTTTGTCAATAAACATGAACATTACATTTATTTTTTAATTTAAAAAAATTTTTAATTTTGTATTGGAATATAGCTGATTAAAAATGTTGTGATAGAGTCAAGTGGGCAGCAAAGGGACTCAGCCATACGTATACAAGTATTCATTCTCCTCCAAACTCCCTTCCCTTCCAGGCTGCCGCATAACATTGAGCAGGGGTCCCTGTGCTATGGTATAGCTTCTTTCTTGAACAGTTTCTTAAATGATGATGTTCTTCAAGCTTCCCTCTGTAGACACCTTGTCTTCGGATTCTACACGCAAGGCAGGTCTTAAAGATGAATCTGCTAAAGGGGTCTTAACCAGGAGGCTGCTGAAGGATGTGCTCTACCAGAACACGAGAGTGAAACAAGACTGAGAAGCCAGGGAATCCAGGAAAGGGAGATTCCAATAACGCTGAAGTGAGGCAAGGGAATGCCCTGGGTGATCAGGAAAAGAGCTCCTAAGAGACGTGCAAGAGGTCCAGGGAGCAATATTCCAGGTTGAGCAAAAGAGACAAAGGTTGTAGGAGGTACATTTCTAGAAAAAAAAAAGAAAGAGGACCATTTATCTATGCTGATGCCTATGCAGAAAATACTTCGCCTATGCAGAAAATACCTTAGCCACCTGATGCAAATAGCCAACTCATTGGAAAAGATCCTGATGCTGGGAAAGATTGAAGGCAAAGGAGAATGGGACGGAAAAGGATGAGATGTTTTGATAGCATCACTGACTCAATGGACATGAATTTGAGCAAACTCCAGGAGATAGTGGAGGACACAGGAGCCTGGCATGCTGCAGTCCATGGGGTCACAAAGAGTTGGAAATGACTTAGCAACTGAACAACAATAAAAATGCAGAAAATTACATTAAAAAGCTCTTGGAGACTGTGGGGGGAAAAATCAATGATAATTGCATAGAAGACTAAGAACATTTTTAAGAAGAGGTAATCATTAACTTCAAGGGAAAAAAATAAATGAAATATAATCATGGTGATACTATGGTGATATTATGTAATAGGTAGTATATTGAGAAGGTGAGTCTACACTAGAGGAAGCAGCTAATAAAGCAGGAATGTGTTACCTGTGGAGGGTGAGACAGAGAATTAGAGAGATGGGGCTGAGCACTGCATATTTTCTTTATATACTTAGTATCATGTAACTGAACCATGTGCCTGTATATTTTGGTAAAAATACAACAATTTTTTAAATTGTCATGGGACTTTCTTTTAGTACCATCACTCACCACCTCACAAATATGGATAATTACCATTTTTTCCCCAGGTGTTTATTACACGCCAGTCTTCATGTTGGATACTTCCTGTGCATCTATCTAATCTTCAAAACACTGTGTAAAGTAAATAATATTATCCCCAGTTTATACATGAGGAAACTAAGGCACTGAGAGGTTAAATTACCCATCAGAGTTGACCTAACTGGTAAAAAAAAAGCTAGAGTGTAGCCATCTGGTTTCAAAACCTAGGCTCTTTGAATTGCACATTGTGGTGAAATACAGCTTTACCTTTGATTATATATAATTTCAATTGTTATACGTCTTGCACATGTTTACATAAAGCCCTACCTGGGTTTTATGCATCACCCCTCTTTTTGTTCAGTTATTTTGGCAGCACTGGGTCTTTGGCAGGCTTAGTTGCCCCTTGGCATGTGCAATCTTAGTTCCCCAAGCAGGGATCAAACCTTCATCCCCTGAATTGGAAGGCGGATTCTTAATCACTGGACCAGCAGGGGCCTCCACCCTGCAGGTCTCCTTAAGCTGACATTTTTCAGCAAGCAGCATATTTATCTTTCTCAGTTTCCTGGTGTATCCTTTTGGATAACTCCATATTGTTTCTCTTTTAGCTGATTTGAGTTTCAGAGCTTGCTCTCAGCCCTGACTCTGAGCTTAAAGAAATTTTTAGCACTGAATGGTAGGCCTGAACTGTGGACAGTGTTCATCTGTAAGTTGGATTCCTTGGTGTCGGATGAAGAAAAGTGCGAGCTGAAGGTGAGATGCGTCTAGAAAGTCAAGAGATTCTGTAGGCTCACTGACTACACAGCCAAGTATTATATAGCAGCAGCCTTGGGAGCAAGAGAGAGCAAAGCTTGCTCTCTTGATGAGGATCATAACCTCATTCCCTTGCCTTATTTATCTCCATCTAGTAATCAGGAAGTAATTATTCTGTTATAGGAGTTTCATGACAGTGAAAATAGATGAAAATACTCAACATCAAAAAACTTAGTGGGAAGTATTTTTCTTTAAAAGACATGAAACAAAGAAATGTTCACAGACTTTTCTAAATATGTGACTTGTCTCCAGTAATTATACATGAGAAAGCTATTTTTGGAATCTTAGCTCACAATAAAAAGATAGGATTATAAATTGACTCTTTTAGCCTTTAAATTAACTCAGAAAGAAATGATTTTCCAGTTGTACACTTTTTATTGTTTAGCCTAAAATAACATTTGAACATGTATGGCAGATTTGTTGTTAGACCCTACAACTTGCAGAATACTGTAATTAACTGATTCTAAATAATAAATAGCATAGAGAATGTATAAAGAAAAAAGACTCCAAACCAAATTATATTTCTGAGAGAAATGGAGAATTAAAGGATGCATGAAAATATAAGAAATTTGTACTTATTTTAGCAAATGCCTCCTGCAGATTTTTCAGTCTATGATTATACAAATCATGACCTATCACAAAGGAAAAAAACAATTAGTGAAACCACAAAAAAGAAAAATGATACGTTTTACAGTTTTTTAAATAAGTAGGAAAGTATATGTTTGCCACACAGATGAGAGGTAGTTTTATTTAACGCTGTGTTCTATTTGGAGAAGATAAATCACTGTTTTAAAAAAACAGTGCTCCATGAGAAGTACTTCAGGGGGTTGCCCAAGTGCATAATTTCTTGAAAGTCCAAGTGTATAGTTTTCTGTGTATCTTTTATCTTAAAACAATCTCAGATTTACAAGAAAAATTTAAAGCACCTCTTTGTCTCGACTATTTGAAAGTAAATTGCTAACATGATATCTTATAACCCCAAATACTTTTATGTGTAAATCTTACAAACAATGATGTTCTTCTCTAAAACAATTGCAAGTAAAACCTTTCAAACAAGAAATTAACATTTGTATATAACCACGATCCCCAGACCCCATTCAAGTTCTACCAGTTGTCCCAGCAATAGTCTTTAGAGCAAATGAATCCAGTCTAGAGTAACAGAGCATTTGGTTGTGGTATCTTTTTGTTTTCTTCAATTGCGGAACAATTCTTCAGGCTTTCATTGATTTTCACGACCTTGAAGTTTTTGAAGATTACAGGTTGATTATTTTGTAGAATGTCTTTCACTTTGAGTTTGTTTGATGTTTCCTTGTGATTAAATGAGGTAGCTGTGTAACTTGGGCAGTAATATGGAAGAAGCAATGTTGTGTTCTCATTACATCCTATCAGCAGGCCCAGGATTTCAATTTGTCCCATAACTGGTCATGTTAACTTTGATCACTTGATGGTGGTGTCTGGCAAGCTCCTCCCCTATTTATTACATTTGTAGCTTGTATGTATTTTAGTATTAATATACAGGCTAAAAAAATTTAATGATGATAAAACATACCCGAATATATATGTTATAAATCAGCTTTTAACAATAGGAGGCCATTTCCAGTTTTTGGCTTAACTCATGTTTGCATAGAGCCTAGCCAGTTGCTTACTATTTTTCTCAGGTTCTTACAACATAATGTTAAATGATTCTTCATAATTTCTTTTTTTAGCTGAGATTTCTGAGCTAATCTGAGATCACTCTCAGCTATATTTCTGAGCTTAAAGAATTTTTAACATTGAAATGACAGCCCCGAAATTCTCATAGAATTATTTGCCTGGAAATAAAGCATCTGTATTCATTCTTCTACTGCTGGATAATAAATCACCACAAATATATCCTTAAACAATACACACTTATTATCACACATTTTCCATGGATCAGGAGTCTGGGCATGGTTTTCTGGGTCCTCTGATCTTTAGAATATTCCAGGCATTGACTGGGCCCAGAGTATCCACATGAAGCCCAGTCTTCTTCAGTCCACATAATGGTAGGCAGTATTCATTGTGAAGCCATAATACTCAGGGAGGTCTATTTCTTCAAGATCCACAAAGAGTCTCTGGCTTCAGCTTCTGATCTCAGGATCCTCTTTGAAAGCTTCACCTGGTTAAGTCAGGCCACCATGGATCATCTCCCTTTTTGATCAGCTCAGTGTAAACTGATCAGGCATGTATTAATTACACCTGCAAAACCCCTTCAGCTTTGCCATCTGGATTAGATACTTGAACCTCTTGTACTGCCTCAACTGGCTGTTGGGTTTGTCACTTGGTTCTGACTCAGCTTTTTCTTTTCTCGATATTAACTGAAGTTTTTGCATGTTGGAACCCATAAAACTGTACAAGTAAAGACACTGTTACAACCTGTGTGCGCTATTGTGAAATCGCAGGCGAGCCTCAGGTATGTCTGCTTTGTGTGTATGTACCAGGGAGTCATGCAATTGGAGGAAATACACAGCCCCTGGACCTGTGGGACTTTTATATTAGGTGATTTTAACTTTTGTAAGTCTGTGGTGCTTTTTCCCTGCCTTTTTTCGGTACGGAATGAAATCAGTTGTTAGATATGACTCGGGATACCACGAAGAGGCAAACCTTTATTAACATCTGCTTAAGCTTCTGGATCACTTTAACTGAAGAGTTTTCCATGGACACTGATTAAAAAATACCACTTGAAATTCCTTATCTGCATGAATCTAGAATTTCTGAAAACTCTGCAATCTCAACAAGATATAAAAATGACTGTTGGGGTTGATCTCTGCTTACATTATACTTGTTGATATGGATTTTAAAATGTGACCTTAAAAAATAAACATATGGTCATAAGTTTCTGCTTTTATTTATAGTAAGGGTAGTGATTGAGGTGGGTGTTTTAAGTGAAATTTCGCTTCATTGAAAAGTCTGTTGCTTTAAAAAATAATTTGAACACCACAGAAGAGTTTGAACAGGATAGTATTGGAAAGGCTGGATCTTCAGTTAGTAAATGAATCTAGGAAATTCAAGAACCTAATCAAGTTAATAATTTAATTCTTTCTTAAATAGGACTTATGAAGCTTCTATATACTTTGAGCATTTGCATATCCACCCAATCTGAATAAAGGACTACTGATATTACCTCCTCCATTAAGGTTTTTTGAACCTGATCAAGAACCCAGTGATGCTCTACTTCAGAAATATACAACAGCCTTTCTTGTGTCACTGAGTAAGCCTTAAATTTGAATATATAAACCTATCCAGACACAGTTTATCAGCCAAGGTTAGTTTTTTCAACTGTCAGCTATAGCTTTAGTTATAGGCTGTAGGCTGCCTAAAGTCTAGGACACAATTTTTAAACACTGTATTCCTTGGTCTATGCCTCCTAAGATTTCCTCTCCTGGGATGGGGTCAGGAGAGACCTAAATCTAAATGTCCTAAAGAGTTAGCTTTCTCAAGGGTTTCCCTGACCCCTAATCTTATTGAGATATAATTGAAATGTACCGAACCACACACATCTGGAGAGTATAATTTGATCCATCTTAACAGACGTGCACACCACAATCATGATAATGAATATTTCCATCTGTCTCAAAGGTTTCCTTTGCTTCTTTGTAATCCTTCCCTACCTCCACCCCCTCCCCCAGAACCACTACTCTGCTTCCTGTTATCACAGATTAATATTTTCTGAAATTAAATGGTATCATCCACTCTGTCCTCTCCTTTTGCCTGGCTTCTTTCACTCAGCTACTCATTTTAAGATTCATCCTTTGAAATAAGTCAGAAAGAGAAAAACAAGTATCATATAATCTAATGCATATACATGGAACCTAGACAAATGGTATAGATGATCTTATGTGCAAAGCAGAAACAGAGACACAGACTATGGATGCCAAGGGGGAAAGGGGAGTGGGGTGAATTGGGAGATTCCAATCGACATATATATACTACTGATATTATGTATAAAGTGGATGACTAATCCGAACATACTGTACAGCACAGGGAAATGTACTCAATGCTCTGTAGTGATCTAAATGGGAAGGAAATCCAAAAAAGAGGGAGTATGCATAAAAGTGTGACTAATTCACTTTGTTGTGTAGCAAAAGCTAACACAACACTATGAAGCAATTATACTCCAATAAAAATTAGAAAGAAAAGATTCATCCTGTGGGGAACATCAATTTTCCATTCCTTCTTGTTGCAGAATAGTATTCCATTGAATGGCTATGTCACATTTGTCCATTCATTACTGATGGACATTAGGATTGCTTCCAATTTTTCACTCTTACAAATAAACCTGAATGAGCTTTCATTGCAGGTCTTTATGTGGGCATATGTTTTCATTTCTCTAGAGTATCCAGCTAGGAATGGAATTGGCACACAGTAGGTGTTGCATTTCAGAGAAGGCAATGGCACCCCACTCCAGTACTCTTGTCTGGAAAATCCCATGGATGAAGGAGCCTGGTAGGCTGCAGTCCATGGGGTCGCTAAGAGTCGGACACGACTGAGCGACTTCACTTTCATTTTTCACTTTCATGCATTGGAGAAGGAAATGGCAACCCACTCCAGTGTTCTTGCCTGGAGAATCCCAGGGACGGCGGAGTCTGGTGGGCTACCGTCTATGGGGTCGCACAGAGTCGGACACGACTGAAGTGATTTGGCAGCAGCAGCAGCAGCAGTAGCAGGTGTTGCATTTAATTTTCTAAGAAACTGCCACATTGCTTTCCAGAGTTATTGTACCACTTTCCATTCCCATGAAAAATATGTGAAGGCAGGAGGAGAAGGGGGCGACAGAGAATGAGATGGTTGGATGGCATCACTGACTCGATGGACATGAGTTTGATCAAGTTCCAGGAGTTGGTGATGGACAGGGAGACCTGGCGTGCTGCAGTCCATGGGGTTGCAAAGAATCGGACATGACTGAGCATTCAGTTGAGTGAACTGAACTGAACTAATGAAAAATGTGTGAGAGTTGTAGTTGCTCTATATCCTCATCCACACGTGGGATAGTTTTTAAGATTAGTCTTTCTAATGGGTGTGTAGTTGTGTTAACCTACATTTCCTCAGTGTTAAGATGTTAAGGATCTTTATGTGTCTGTGTGTGTAAGTGAGGTATTCAAATCTTTTGCTCATTTTTCCCCTAGGTTATCTAGTGTGTTTTTAATGAGGATGTCCAGGAAAGATTTGGCATTCAAGTTACCCATTTCCTCATGTTGAATATCTTGGCTCAGAAAATGATAAGCTAATCTCTTTGATCTCTGCCAAACTTGAGGAGACTCATACTTTTTGTATAATAAGAATCTGTTCTGGACTGCTCAGTCCTATCACCTAGTACGTTAGAGGTCCTCTATCTCTATATGCATGTGTTTTCTGCTAGGACATGCGCTGTTTATTAAAATGTTGTGACAATTTGGCCGTTGTGGTTTAGTCACTAAGCTGTGTCTGACTATTTTGCAACCCTGTGGACTGTACCTGACAGGCTCCTCTGTCCGTGGGATTTCTCAGGCAAGAATACCAGAGTGGGTTGCCGTATCTTCCTCCAGGGAATCTTCATGATCCAAAGATTGAACCTGCGTCTCTTGTATTGGCAGGTGGATTCTTTACCACTGAGCCACCAGGTACCCACTTTATATCACATATGTTGTGGTAGATACTATTAATGTTATTGGAGACATGAGCACTAGAATTAGTGCAGGGGCGTTCAATAGAAAGTCCCCTAGCAATCAATGTAGAATGGAAGAATGTTTTTTTGTGTGTTTTGTTTTTAGGGAAATTTTATCCTTCTAAGAAGAGAATGTCAACTTAGAAAATTTTCTCCAACTGTAACTATTAGTAAATAAGATATTGCCAGTAGAAATCTAGAGGGTACTTACTTTTTTTAGGGGGTACTTTTAAAATTGGCTTCCCTGGTAGCTCAGATGGTGAAGAATCTGCCTGCAATGCGGGGGACCCGGGTTTGGTCCTTGGTTGGGGAAGATCCCCTGGAGAAGGGAGTGGCTACCCACTCCAGTATTCTTGCCTGGAGAATTCCATGGACAGAGGAGCCTGGCAGCTACAGTCCATGGGGTCAGGAAGAGTTGGACACGACTGAGTGAATAACACGTTTGAAATACTTTGTTTACCCTGAGTTTTTGGTTTGTTTTTTTTTAAGAGGAGAAGGAAATGGCAACCCACTCCAGTATTCTTGCCTGGAAAATCCTTATCTATTTAAAACAAGAAAGGTAACTTGAAAAACAATTAAGCTCTCTTTTTGCACTCTCATCCTCAGGGTAGATTCTTTGTTTTTTTTTTTTTTTTTTTAACTGTGCTGCATGGCATGTGGCCCAACAAGGGATGGAATCACCTGCAACCCTGCACTGGAAACATGGGGTCTTAACCACCAGGGAAGACCTAGGAGAGAGTCTTTGGACCCTGTACACAGTGACTGATACCTCCTTCCTCTCAATCTTGAATTGAATTGTCTCTGAGTTGTACCCATAATCGGACTTTGAAATTAATGTGTAAGTGTGTGTTCAGTCATGTCCAACTCTTCGTGACCCCATGGACTGTAGCCTGCCAGGCTCCTCTGTCCATGGGATTTCCCAGGCAAGAACACTGGAGTGGGTTGCCATGCCCTCCTCCAGGTTTGAAATCAATACTACTTGATAAAACAAAATCCAGGTGAAAAAGATGGGAGTCGAATCCAAAATAATAGTGGTTATCTATTTTTCAAACTATTGCAGATGTCTGTGGGGGGTGGGGTGGGGTGGGGGTTGTTAAAGATTTGCCCTTAATAGTGAAGAGGATTTCTGCTCTCCCAGAGGCCGTGTATTTACTTCTCTTCTCTCCCTTTTTCTTTCTTCATCCTCCCTTTCTCTTCCCCAAGGCAAGAGCAGTTATTTATTTAATTAGGGAGGAGAGCCTGAGAGTCCTAAAGCCAGGTGGGCTCAGCCCTGAGAATGCTTCTTGGACGGCCTTCCCCAGGGCGCTGCGGGTTCACCGCGCGTCCAGGTTCTCATCGGTGAGCTGGCAGGCGTGTCTGCCCTTCCACAGGCCCTGACAGGCCTCTGTTCTCTCAGAACCAGCTTCTTACCCGGTTCCCGGGTGGAAGAGTCAGCGCGGCTGTTGACATGTGGCTGTTTATCTTCAGTGCACGGTGGGTGGGGCTCTGCGGAAGGTAGTAGGCCTCAGGAAAATGCTTTTTACTTTAAACCGAGTGTTACTGCTCATAAAGTTTAGGATGCACCTGTCTTCCGTCTGGAGGGGATTTGAGCCATGGCCTTTGAGATTCAAAAAAAGAAAAGAAAGCTCGGGGTGACGTCTGTGAAAGGGCTGCTCCATCCGGCTCCCCCGGGGAGGCGTGGCCCAGGTCACGTGTCCAGGGCCGGCTCTGCGCTTTTGCCCCACCCTCTCTGATACGCAGTCAAAACCAGACTCCCTCCTCTCTCCCCTGATGCTTGAGTAGTGAGGTGTCTTGTAAAAAGTATAGGTGTTACACAAGCATTTGCTAAGACTTGCAGAAAAACAAAGGAAAGCATAAGTAAAAAGGAAAGAAAAGAAAGAGTAAATCTGAAGGTAGAGAAGGCTGATTTGAAAGCATTAGAGTTATGGTTTGATAACATGCTGTTAACTTGAGTATCTACCTCAGCAGTTTTTCCTGAGGAATGGATAAAGGTGACTCAAGAAAACGGAGCGGATCTTTAAACCCAATAAATCTGGTTGTTGTTGTTGTTGTTTTTCCTAAAGCAGATGCCTTCTGCTTTTATTCACTGAGTTAAAAACACATATCATATTTTTATGGCAGGCATTTTTGTCCTCACGCTGTATTTCCTTCCTGTTTAGGATCGTAACCACAGTGGTTCTGCCAACCACAGTCCTTTTCGGGAATGTTGTTGTTGTTTAGTTTCTAAGCTGTGTCTGACTCTTTGCAACCTCGTTGACTATAGCATGCCAGGCTCTTCTGTCCTCCACTAGCTCCTGGAGTTTACTCAAATTCATGTCCATTGAGTTGGTGATGCTTCCTAACCATCTCATCCTCTGCCGCCCACTCCTTCTTTGGCCTTCAGTCTTTCCCAGCATCAGAGACTTACTGATCTTGAACTGAGGACTGATCTCTTCAAGCTTAACATAGATCCTAGTTGTTGATGCTTCTACAAAGCCTGAACATCAGTGAGCAAGAATGATTTCTTAACAGTTATTTCAAATAATGTCAAATGAAGTTCTAAGTCACTTATAATCCTTGTGCATTTTCTTTAAATTGTCTTTCTATACTTGTATTTTTTCAATACTCTGTGCAATGAATACTTGAAAAATATTTGACAGTTGGGATTAAGCTCTTCACAACTTCAAAGCATGAGCATGAGCAACCTGAGAGGCAGACTCTGTCTAGGAAGACAGCTTGCTGAGATAAAAAAAACTATGATTAAAGAACTATAGAGAATGGACTTATGGACATAGGGAGGGGGAGGAGAGGGTGAGATGTATGGAAAGAGTAACATGGAAACTTCTATTACCATGTGTAAAATAGACAGCCAGCGGGAATTTGCTGTCTGGCTCAGGATACAGCAGGGGCTCTGTATCCGCCTAGAGGCGTGGGATGGGGAGGGATATGGGGGAGGTTCAAAAGGGAGGGGATGTGTGTATACCTATGGCTGATTCATGCTGAGGTTTGACAGAAAACAACAAAATTCTGTAAAGCAATTATCCTTCAATTAAAAAAAAAAAAAAACAAAAAACTAGGAAGCCTGATTCTGCCAAACAGCTCAACAATTGTGAATAAGTTATTTAATCTTTCTGGTCATTCATTTACTCATCTGTAAAATGACCCAGTCTTTTCAGTCTCTATGATCCTTTCCAATTCAGAATATTTGAATATATGATGTTTTAAAATACTCTGGCATTTCTCATGAAGCCCTTTCACATACACATATCATTTTGTCTTCAAGAGAATCATTAAAGTAGATAAGGCTGGTCTTTGGAGAATAGATAAGAAGTTGGGTATCCTTTTAAGTAAGATGATAACTAGGTGGTAACTAAGATTGTGGGAAATTAGGTGATTGGCAAAGATTACCTGTATGATAAATGGAAGAACTGGAACAAGAACTCGGGTCTTCTGACTCCAGCAAACACCTGTATAGGCCACAAAAAGATGCACGGGAAAGCGTAACCGTTTGGAATCACTAGTTATCTGCAAGTATTACTTCTACTGGTGATAATGCCCTTTACTCAAACCACACTAACTCAAAGTAAAAGTAAATACCAGAAATAAAAGTAATAAAATGGCTAGTGCTTTATTGTAATATGAATGTGGGGTAATTACAAGGGATTGAAAGACAACAGCGGAGCTACGGGTGGGTGAGTTTGAGGCTGCAGTGTGGAGGAAAGTTATGATTCAGTTATGGCCACTCCTTACCAGAAATGTAGTGATAAGGTACAAGCGGTGGGGGATAAAGCCATGAGGAAATGCCAAGAAGTAGGAAACTCTGACTACTTCTTGTTATGGATTTGTTAAGTCATGTCCTACTCTCTTGTGACCCCATGGACTGTAACCCGCCAGGCTCCTCTGTTCATGGGATTTCCCAGGCAAGCATACTGGAGTGGGCTGCCATTTCCTTCTCTGAGGGATCTTCCCGACCCAGAGATCGAACCGTATCTCTTGCATTGGCAGGAAGATTCTTTACTGCCGAGCCACCTGGGAAGCCCTGAAGCTAGGTAAAGGAGAAGAACTCGGAGACTACAACTAGTTGAAAAATAATAGCATATGAAAAACACAACTATGACCATGCTGGAAAAAATGAAGACTAGGGAGGGATAAAAACTTGATGATTGGATTACAATAAAAATGTTTGTAACTATCAATTACATGCCAAAATATGGGGACTTAGCTGGTGGTCCAGTGGTTAAGACTCTACACTTCTGATGCAGGGCATGTGGGTTCAATTCCCGTTTGGGGAACTAAGATCCTCCAGGCCGAGGGCGACTCAGCCTGCACACTGCAAGTAAGACCCTGCAGAGCCAAAAAAAAGGGTGACGTGGATTAGGAAATGACGCTTAAAAATCAAGGGGTAAGGGTGTGATGTATGAAACCTACTCCCAAATAGCTCAGAAAAAATATGTGTGCGTGCATGTGAGTGTGTGTGTGTGTGTGTGTGTGTGTGTACCTCGAACCAGGATGCTTTCTGCTTTCTGTTGCTCTCTGACCCAATTATTTCTGACTGGGGAATAAAACCCCTCCCAGTTCCGTAAAGATACTGGAAATCAGCAAAGGTTATAGAGAGAAAGTATTAGCGATGTTTGTGTCCTGGTACGTGGCCCCATTCCTGAGAGTGATAAACTAAACTCCTATGTGGTTCAAGGTTACCCTGAAGACGAACTGAGCTAATGAATGAGAAAGTACCTGGTAAAGACAATGGAACAATAAAAAATGAAAGCATTCCTGAACTGTGGTGATATAATGATCAGGTATACACAGTTGTTACTATTAAGCTAAAAGAAAGCCAATGTTAGCATTGGAAAATACATCATCAAAGAAATCATCAATAAATCATCACTTGTTTTTTAATACTATAAGCGCATAATAGGCAATGTAGCTGCCCTAATCCTAATGGATACAAATCCACTGTTGTTTTCTCTTCGCAATGACTCATGAAGTATGCTTGCAGGGAGCTGCTGTAACAAAGGATCACAAACCAGGTGTTTGACACAACAGAAATGTATTGTACCACAGTTCTTGAAGTTGGAAGCCCCACATCAAAGTTTCAGTAAGGTTAGTTCCTCCTGTGAGGGAAGGAACTATTTTAGGCCTTTCTCCTTGACTTATAGATGCCTGGAGACTTAAGAGATCTAGGTTAGATCCCTGGGTCGGGAAGATCCCCTGGAGGAGAGCATGGAAACCCACTCCAGTACTCTTGCCTGGAGAATCTCATGGAGAGAGAAGCCTGGCAGGCTACGGTCCATAGGGTCACAAAGGGTCAGATATGACTGAAGCGACTTAGCACACACACACATCTTCTCCCCACGTCTCTCCACGTAGTCTTTTTCTATGAATGTCTGTGCCCAAATTACCTCTTAGAAGAACAACAGTCATATTGGACTAAGGTCCACTCTAGTGATCTCATTTTAACTGGATCACCTCTGTAAAGACCCTCTCTCTACATTCTGGGATACTGGGGGTAAGAACTTCAACACATGAATTTGGGGGCAAACCCCACAATATGAAGAATAGTTTCTTTTGTGAGTGTAGGTGCAAAGTCCTTTTCTTAAGAACAAATTCTTTGATGAGTCATTGATTTTAGTGAAAGATGGTTCTTTTTCACCCTTTCAATTTCAAGGCATGTCTCATTTCCACTGCTAGATCTATTTCACTGAAATGGGGAAAAAGAGAGTAGCTTAACCTCCACAGTATTGGAAGGACTCATGCTGAAGCTCCAATACTTTGGCCTCCTGATACAAAGAGCCAACTCATCGGAAAAGACCTGATGCTGGGAAAGATCGAAGACAAGAGGAGAAGGGGATGACAAAAGATGAGGTGGTTGAATGGTATCACCTACTCAATGGACATGAGTTTGAGCAAGCTCCAGGAGATAGTGGAGGACAGTGACATCTGGCATGCTGCAATGTATGGTGTCTCAAAGAACAGTACACGACTTAGCGGCTGCACAACAACCACCACTACGATATTACAAAGGATTGGCAGTGAATTAAAAAAACCTACCAAATGGTTTTCCAGGCATACCCAATAGGTATTCCAGTATACCTATTGGAAAGGTCTGTCTCAATATACAGACCTTTCCCCAAGAACTTAGTAATAATAGGTGAGAACTCATCTTACCGCTTTCTGTAAGAGTGTAGAAAATGGGAATGGTGTGGTTGCAGCTGAAGTCAGGCTTCTGGCTCAGCTACAGAATGCAGTGCAGTCAGGAGCCTCCAAGGCTGAGTGCCCATCAGTATAAAAAAGAAAATTAAAAAATATTTTCATAATGAACATATCGGTGACAGAACACTTACAAATACCAGATATTGATACATTCTGTTGGAGAGCACACTCTTTAAGAGACACATGGCGTTAAAGAAACTTTTTGTGTGTGTGGCTGGATTATCTAGAAATCTGAGAATTATCCTAGTCATTTATCTTTCACCAGTAAACTAAAATTTTTTTCAGTTTTAATAAGAGCATTTCAGCTAAAACATTCATGACAGCAACCAGCCTTTTCCATTGTTGGCTGAGTACACCCCCAAAGTTTAAAATATAGTCCTCATTTTCATTTGTCATGTATTAACATGTGCTCTCCGCCTTAACTGCAGGCAATTACTGAAAATGTCTTTGAAGCAGTAAGACAGGTTGTACCTAATTCTCTTCTTCTGACTCTGTGGAGTTTCATGATAAACCCTGGGAGTAAAAGGGGGGAGAAAAATAAAAAGGAAGCCCCCAATTCTTTTTATGAAATCTTCCCCCCATTTTTTTTTCAAATAGCACCCAGTTTACTTATAAGTTGTAGGCTTCTCCTGCTACCAACGGTTGATAAATAGTAATGGAAGAGCTCAGTGCTTCTCAGGGAAGCACACACGAGAGGCTCTGAAATAATCCTCAGGAAAGACTGGAGAGTTCGTGGTGCTGGCTTCGTGCTGGTGGCAGTGCATGGGAGCAGAGGCTTGGAAGTCAAATCCTCAGAGTCAACCTTCTGCAGCAGCCTGATGGCCAGCCCATGCACGCCTTTATTTAGGAATGACTTTACACTGTACGTTAGCCACTCAGCCATGCCCAACTCTTTGTGATCCCATGGACTGTAAACCACCAGGTTCCTCTGTCCATGGGATTCTCCAGGCAAGAATACTGGAGTGGGTTGCCATTTCCTTCTCCAGGGGATCCTCCTGACCCAGGGATCGAACCCAGGTCTCCTGCATTGCAGGTGGGTTCTTTACCATCTGAGCCACATATAGTCCATGGAATTCTCTAGGCCAGAATACTGAAGTGGGTAAACTTTCCCTTCTCCAGGGCATCTTCCCAACACAGGGATAGAATCCAGGTCTCCTGCATTTCAGGTGGATTCTTTACCAGCTGAACCTTCCACCGTATAGGGCTTCCAGGATGTCTCAGATGCTAAAGAATCTGCCTGCAATACAGGAGACCCAGGTTCAATTCCTGGGTCGGGAAGATCCCCTAGAGAAGGAAATGGCAACTCACTCCAGTATTCTTGCCTGGGAATTCCCATGGACAGAGGAGCCTGCCCAGCTACACTCCATGGGGTCAGAAAGAGTCAGACACGACTGAGCGTGAACACACACGCTTCCACTGTGTAAGAGCTGAAAGTGTACCCAATGGGCTTAAACCAACAGTAAGCAACAGTAAGGTGGTGACAATCACTGAATCCTAGTTGAGCTGACTTATTGGTACAATAAATACAACGAGAAGGAAAGAATCTAGTATTTCCTGAACCCTGACTTAGTGACAAGGTCAGTGCTTGGCCAACTTTAAAGTGTGTATGAATCACTCAAGGCATCTTTTTATTTTTTCAAGTCATTTCTGAAGTGTTTCAAGTTTATTTTATTTGGTCAGTTATTTAGCTTCACTGGGGCCTGTGGGATCCTTAGTTTCCCCATCAGGGATCAAACCAGCACCCCCTGCAGTGGAAGTGTGGAGTCCTAACCAGTGGACCTCCAGGCATCCCAGCCAGGGCATCCTCTTAACAAGCATGTTCAGATTCAGCAGGTCTGGGGCAGGGCCTGAGATTTTGCATTTTTACCAGATTCTCGGTGACTGCTACCTTCTGGTCCCCAGACACAGTGTGTGCAACAAAAGCCTAGATCCTTCATATTTAATACTTGCAATAAATTCGAGAGATAGATATTATTATTAATATCTTTTAAAGCAAACATTGAAGGAAAGATTTAAAAATTAATGAGGAAACCTGAAATTGATTTATAGCAAAGTTCTTATTCTTTCCAGTATTCTAATAATACCCAATAAGAGTAACAAATGTTTTATTTAAAAAAAAATTTGCATCTCAAAAATCCCTGGTCACCTGCGATATTTGTTTAAATTCAGATCCTAGGTCCTACCTCAGTCTATCAAACTGAAATTTCTAGATGATGTGCCTAGGAAAATGTATTTTAAACTGGTACCTAGCTGATTCTCATGATCGGGAAAGTTTAGGAAACAATGATTATCTAGGGGACACTGTAGTTTTGCAACTTAAGTGAGAAACTCTGGTATTCTCTGTTTATTTCTGAGTTTGAGCAGAACCATACCTGCTCAGGACCTTTAATGCATTTCAACTTCACTGAGAAGGACTGCTGGGACACAGAGTGAAACTTGTCTGTTTCATGATGTAAGGGATAGGTTGAAACCTGTATCTTATAACAGGGTGCTAAAGCAGAGTATCTAATTATGTCCCTCTTAATTGTAAGGTGAAAGCAGCAACAGCCACAAAGTTTTCTTTGCCTCTTTATCAGGTGAATGATCTTTGCCACCAATCCAATTACAGAGGATCAGTATTCTAAAATAAAAGCTCGTTGGAATAATATTTCCCATATCCAAAAGATATGGTTAGCTTTTTTAGTAGAAACTCTCAGTGCAATCCGAATAAGGTTGGTTATTTATCTGTGCTTTGAAAAGTTTACTTTGCAGCAAGGAGATGACCCATAAATATTTCACTATAGTTCTGAACAGGAAATGAAGGGCCAAAGCAGACTTTTTAAAGTAAACATTGAGTTACTTCTTTTAGATCACTGATAGTTTTTCTAGCTTAAAAAAAAACAAAATACATTCAATGTATGATATTCAAAGTCACTTTAGGATCTTGGTATAGTTAATGTACTTATGAAATATAATTTATTAACTTGATACATTCTATTACTAATGGACCTAATAATTTGATAACTGGGAGACCTTAGATTTTCTTACATATTTCTATATTTTCAAGAAAATCTAATTATAAATGACCAACTTTCAAATGAAATATTATATTTTCTTTTTAAAATTAACAGGCTATTTCAAATATGTCAGAAGACTTGTATACTGAAATCTTCCTATGACACATTCACTAAGCATAGAATTTGTTTCAGGGAAGTGCAACCAATATAAATATTAGTCATTTGGAGACACTCCACTTAGATTTGAAACCTAGATGTGCCAGTTACATAACTTTTCTGAGCCTTCATCGCCTCATCTGTGAAATAGGGACATTTCCTTGCTGAGTTATGTATTAGACTAGAGGTGATGAAGAGGCAAGCATGTGGTAGGTGATTAATGACGGTAATAATAAAACAGCGCATCATTGCTAAACTACCAAAAGAGCTTTCTTAAAGTGATAGGGGCTTCCCTGATGGCTCAGTGGTGAAGAATCTGCCTGCCAGTGCAGGGGACTGGAAGGAAAGTTATGACCAACCTAGACAGCATATTAAAAAGCAGAGACATTACTTTACCAACAAAGGTCCGTATAGTCGAAGTTGTGGTTTTTCCAGTAGTCATGTATGGATGTGAGAGTTGGACTATAAAGAAAGCTTAGTGCCAAAGAATTGATGCTTTTGAACTGTGGTGTTGGAGAAGACTCTTGAGAGTTCCTTGGACTGCAAGGAGATCCAACCAGTCTATTCTAAAGGAGATCAGTCCTGAGTGTTCATTGGAAGGACTGATGTTGAAGCTGAAACTCCAATACTTTGGCCACCTGATGTGAAGAGTTGACTCATTGGAAAAGACCCTGATGCTGGGGAAGATTGAAGGCAGGAAGAGAAGGGGACGACAGAGGATGAGATGGTTGGATGGCATCACCGATTCAATGGACATTAGTTTGAGCAAGCTCGGGGAGTTAGTGATGGACAGGGATGCTGCAGTTCATGGGGTCGCAAAGAGTCGGACACGACTGAGCGACTGAACTGAACTGAGCTGACTGGGAGGATCCCACACGCCACGGGGCAGCTGGGCCTGTGCGCCTCAATTACTGAGCCTGTGCCCTGGAGCCCAGGAGCCGCAACTGTTGAGCCTGTGTGCTGCTCTGAAGCCCGCACGCCCTAGGGCCCGTGCTCGGCAACAAGAGAAGCCACCGCAATGAGAAGCTCTGCACCGTACCTAGCAAGCAGAGCCCACGGTTACAGAGTAGCTCGTCACAACCCAAGGAAAGCCTGTGCAGCAGCGAGGACGCAGCACACACAAAAGTAAATAAAATTGTTTTGTAAAAAGTGATAATAACCTGTCTAGCAAAGTTCCTGCATATGTATTTCCTCCACTGGATTATAGTGAAGTCACGAGATGTCTGTGTGTGCGTGCCAAGTCACTTCAGTCGTGTCCGACTCTGTGACCCCATGGACCGTAGCCCACCAGGCTCCTCTAATTCTCTAGGCAAGAATACTGGAGTGGGTTGCCATTTCCTTCTCCAGGGGATCTTCCCGACCCAGGGTTCTTATGTATATCTGTGTATCTTATGTCTTCTGCATTGGCAGATGGGCTTTTTTACAAGTGCCACCTGGTAATCCTCACATGATATCTACATTTTACTTATTCAGATTCAACTCTATGTGCTTGATGATAAAGGAAAAAATGGAAAGAGGGGGAAAAAAACTCCCAATTTAAAATTGTCTAGGCAATTTCAGCCTGATATTCCACTCAATGAGCATGAATATTTTCATGAACATTGTAAAATGAGAATGTGAGTCTTTATTGGTCTTGCTTCCAACGGGCCTCTCAAAGCATGAACATTTCACTGTCCAAACTATAACTCTAGGAACTTGACATATACCTTTCAGTACAAAATATTCCTAAAGTGCAGCCAACGCCTGCACTTTATCTGCTGTTCAACTGAAGAAATAATGCTCCATTTCAAAGCTGGAGGGAAGCTGACTCTATCAGAACTATTGAGAAATACTGTGTTTGCCTTTGAAGTAACAACTTCCTGAGGCGTTTTCCAGTGTAATGTTTAAAAATCTTTAATTTTGAAATAATTTTAGACTTACAGAAGTTGCAAAAAGTTGAAATAATAGTTCAGAAAGATGGTCTCTCTTTTTCACCCAGTTTCTCTGTGTTAACAGTTTTCATTTCCATAGCCCAATTATCAAAAGCAGGAGATACACATGGGTATAAGATTCTTCACTAAATGACAAAGCTTATTCAAATTTCACCAGATTTTCTCCATTGTACTTTTTCTGTCCCAGAATCTCATCCAGCTCCTACCTTTATTTGTTCCATTTTCTTGCTCTCCCCCAAACTAGGACGATTCCTCATTTCTCTTATCTTTTATGACTTTGATCTGTGACTCCATGAAAGTAAAGTAAATCAATCAAGTCATTTTGAAAAATGTCTTAAGTAGGTATTGATGTCTTAGCTAATTCTGTGTAAATCCCAAACCAGGATATTTTGTGCAGCGGATTATTTATCAATTTGTCATTACACAAGTGCATTAATAGATGCTATTTACTGGAATGAATATAACTACCCAAGTGATAATGAAAGTAACAAACTGTGCTTGCTTTCGGATAGTGACGATTTTAGAGTTGGAATTCTTTCAGATACTGGTGGAAAAATTTGTTGATGGTTCTACGTTTCTAACACTTCAAATGGATTGGAGAGTCAGCAATTCTGACTTTGGGTACTCATTACCCTTGATTTCTCAATAATCTTTCTGGCTTTATTCAAAAGAAAAATGAGGTAAAATGTATAGTCAAGTAAGAATCATCTCATACAGAAACTTTTCTAAGCAGTGATCATTTTAACAGTAGTAATTAACTGTTTGGTGCCAGTCTATGCAAAAATATCCTTCAATTATAAACATTAAGTGGGCATGAACTGCAAAGATCACTTCTTTTAGGGAATTTAAAATATGGTAACAGAAATGGAAAATAATAGTTGAGACCTTGAAGGTTTAAAAAATTTATAAACAGAATTCAAATGGTAGTAGTCATCAATCTATATATGTATATGTTAACTAATAAAAAGAGAAAATTTTCATTGCACTTTTGAATATCATTAGCAACACATAAGATTTTTTCCCTCAACTTTAGTGAGGTAGGCATGTATGCATGCTAAGTCACTTGGTTGTGTCCGACTCTTTGTGACTCCATGGACTGTAACCCACCAGGCTCCTCTGTCCATAGGATTCTCCAGGTGAGAATACTGGAGTGGGTTGCCATGCCCTCCTCCAGGGGATCTTCCCCATCCAGAGATCAAACCCATGTCTCTTACATATTCTGCATTGTAGGCAGTTTCTTTACCACTAGCATCACCTGGGAAGCCCTTAGTGAGGTATAATTGCAAATAAAAATTGTATATATCTATGTTTTAAAATGTGATAATTTAATAAACACATACATATTTAAAATGATTACCACAATCAAGTTAATTAACACATCTATTGTCTCACATAGTTACGTGTGTGTGTGTGTGTGTGTGTGTGTGTGTGTGTATGGTGAGTCTGGAGGACTTCCTGTTTTCAGTTTTTTTATTTCTATTATTAAGATTTGAAAAAAAAAAAACATTGCTTTATTTAGAGTCTGTTTGTGATTACATATTTTTTTAAACTTTTTATTTTGGAATAAATTTATTTTTACAGAAAAGTTGCAAAGATAATCAACAGATTTCTCACATAGCCCTCGCCAGTTTCTGCTCTTGTTAACATGTTACATTACCGCTGTACTTTGGTTAAAACTAAGAAACCGGCATGGATACTTTTCTATAAATTTAAGATTTTATTTAGAGTTCTTCAGTTTTCCCATTGATATCCTCTTTCTGTTCTTGAATACAATTCAGGAAGCCACATGGCATTTAGCTGTCATGTTTTTTTTAGTCTCTTCCAACCGGTGACACTTTTATCTTGTCTTTTCTGATCTTGTCATTTTTGATAGAAACTGGTTAACTGTTTTGTAAAACAAGTCTCGGTTTGGGTTTATCTGAGGTTTTCTTGCCATTACGTTGAGATGACCCACTTGGGGGCAAGAATTCCACAGAAGTGACACTGTGCCTTTCTGAAGGCATCCTCTCAGGATGTGTAATACCCATGATGGCTCGGTTAAGGTAGCAACTGCCAGGCTTCTCCACTGTAAGGTTAGTGTCCCTCCCTTTCCATCTTCTGTTCCTTGGAAGCAAGTCACTTGTGTAGTCCACCTGCGAGAGTGGGGAGATTAAACTCCACCTCCTGTAGGAGTGGTTATCTCCACGTATTATTTGGGATTCTTCTACAAGGGAGGTTTGTCTATACAGGACTTTCAGTATCTAATATTACTAAGTTATCCAATTGATGATGAAATAATACTATTCATTATTGCACACTTGTTTTGGGTAGATACCTATTGAATAGATCCCTACCCTAGGAGGAGGTCTTCCCTGGTGGCTCAGAGGGTAAAGCATCTGCCTACAACGCGGGAGGACCCAGGGTCGATCCCTGGTTCGGGAAGATCCTCTGGAAAAGGAAACGGCAACCCACTCCGGTACTCCTGCCTGGAAAATTCCATGGACAGAGGAGCCTGGTAGGCTACAGCCCATGGGGTCACAGAGACAGACACGACTGAGCAACTTCACTCACTCTACCCTAATATATCTTAGTAGGAGAGAGAGATTAAAAATAAATAAGCAAGGTTTTCCTGGTGGCTCAGTGGTTAAATAATCCAGCGCAGGGGACATGGGATCAATCCCTGGTCTGAGAAGATCCCACATGCCACGGAGCAACTAAGCCAGTATGCCACAACTACGTACTCTGGAGCCCGTGATCTGCAGCAGGGGAAGCCACCACAACTGCAGACTGCAACCAGAGAGCAGCCCCACCCAGAGAAAAGCCTGAGCGACAACGCAGACCCAGCAGAGCCACAAACAACTGAAAACTTAGAAAATCTATTAAAAAATGAGTAAACAGCACCTGCGGCTCTCTTCAGCTCCCTGCCACCTCCTGCCTCCAGCATGCCTGGTCCTAGCCCCAGTGGCACTAACGGGCCCCTCAGGGCATTCTCTCACAAAGCAGGGGCCGCCCGGGCAGCTGGGTCCAGAGTCCAGCAGACGAAAAATGCCAGCTGGGGAGTGAGGGGCACAGGCCTCACGACTTCAGGAGGCACTTGGGCTGTGGCGATTCTACCCAGAAGACTCACCGGGGCTAGAAGTTGACCCTGTTCCAGTTTTGGTTACAAGTCTTCTGTATTTATGTTGCACATTTGGGGCAAGTACACACATTCATAGTTTTGGCTACATCCATCTGTCTGTCATCTGAAAAAAAAAAAGGGAAAAACCCAATGTGTCTTGAACTAAAAGCATAGTGATTTTCTGTTCATGAAATTTTCTGTTTCTAAGCTTACTGTTTTATGAGGAACCATGAGAATTGGTTTTTAAGGAATCATTTTTTTTTCTCTGGCTAACTAAACTTTTTAATTCATTAAAAAACAAGTGAACAGCAAATGAAGACATTACATATTGACTAAGTGTTATAAATGATACTCAGTATGTCCTGAGAGAATGGGGTATTTCTGAGGGAGGCAACCTCAGAGAGTACATTCTGGAATGGTCAAAGGTGTTGACATTTGACTTCCATGAAAATCCTTTCCAATGATAAAGCGGTCTGGTAACGGGAAATTGTCTATGATGTTTCATGTCACGTGCCAACTTGATGGGGCCACAGGGTGCCCAGGGATTTGGTTAAATACTATTCTGAGTATGTCTGGGCTTCCCTCATAGCTCAGTCAGTAAAGAATCCACCTACAATGCAGGAGACCCTGGTTCAACTCCTGGGTCAGGAAGAATAGCTGGAGAAGGGCTAGGCTGCCCACTCCAGTATTCTTGGGCTTCCCTGGTGGCTCAGCTGGTAAAGAATCTGCCTGCAATGTGGGAGACCTGGGTTCGATCCCTGGGTTGGGAAGATCCCCTGGAGAAGAGAAAGGCTACCCACTCCAGTATTCTGGCCTGGAGAATTCCAGGGAAGGTATAGTCCATGGGGTCACAAAAACAGGACTGAGTGACTTTCACTGTCACTTATCACTGAGTGTGTCTATGAGGATGTGTCTGGATGAGATTTACAATCCAATGGGGAGCCCGAGTAAGGCAGGTGTGAGTGGGTTTCATCCAGTCTGTGGACAGCCTGAGCAGAAACTGAAGGCTGAACAGGAGAATCGACTCTCTGACTCACTGTGTTAGAGCTGGGACATCCGTCTTCTCTTGGACTTGAAGACTCTCCTGGATCTCCAGCTTGCCGACTGCAGTAAAATACGCCTTCAGGACAGAAAGAGGGGTGGGGTGGCCCAAATACAAGGAGAAAAAGTAAACTACCATGAGAAGAAGTAGAAAGGAAAAACGATAAACTGCTCTGAAGCCCTGCCCCAGGGGAGTCTTGAGGACCATGGCGAGAATGGGGTTTGAACTTTATTCTAAAGGTTATGGGAAGCCTTTGAAAGATTCTCAGCAGGAAACTTAAATTGCATATTACATTATCAAAAGATCATTCAGATCATTCGGGGCTCACTGATGGTACAGGGCAGATGCTCCGAGGCCCCTGCTGTAGGCTGAGCTGGAGTTGTCTGTGTGTGGTCAGCACTGTGTCAATGTGAATGCAGAGAGCTGGAGGGATTCCAGAACCAACATGCCCCCTGTACCACAGTGAGCTCTCAAGTGGGGATATATATGTACTGATGACTGATCCATGTTGACGTACGGCAGAAAGCAACACAATATTGTAGTTATCCTTCAATTAAAAATAAACCAATTGTGGGGGCTTCGCTGGATGTCCGGTGGCTAAGACTCTGTGCTCCGAATGCAGGAGACCTGGTTTCGATCCCTGGTCAGGGAACTCGATCCCACATGCCACAACTAAGAGTTTGAATGCCCCAACGAAGATCCCACAGGCTGCAACTAAGACTCTATGAGGCCAAAAAATAAACAAAAATGTAATAATAAATTTAAAAATAGAGAAAAAAGTTAAAGATAACATTCTTATAGAATTTTAGGATGTTAGATTTGTCCTGGGGAAGGGCAGAATCAAACTCTAGAGGAAGGACACAAAGATGTATGTACAAGGATGTTCACTGCAGCAAAAAATCAGAAATAAGTGTTCATAAGTATGGAATTGGTAAAACAGAATATCCATTAAAAAGAACGCAGTATATTTTCATGCAAAGAAATAATGTTCAAGAGACACTAAGTGAAAAAAAAAACCATGATACAGAAGAGTCTCCATAGTACAATCCCACTAAGGTGAATTAGAAAAGACTGTGCTTGGTCGCTCAGTCGTGTCTGACTCTTTGCAACCCCATGGACTGTAGCCCGTCAGGCTCCTCTGTTCATGGGGAGTCTCCAGTCAAGGATACTGGAGGGTTGCCATGCCCTCCTCCAGAGGATCTTCCCAACCCAGGGATCAAACTCGGGTATCCTGCATTGTAGGTGGATTCTTTACCAAATGAGCTACCAGGGAAGCCCTCACTTTGTCTACCTTGCATTAAATATTATAAAAGAAAGTCTGATGAAGTGTATCAATATATGTTAACCGTGTTTAACTGTTGACAGTGGTTATGTCAGTGCAGTGGAGATTATGAGGGATTTTCACATTATACCTTATGCCTTTCTGTCTTACTACGATATCTTGAACAGTGGATGAGAAAAAAACTCTTTTTAAAAATCAGAACAGTACATTTAGGATGAATAGGTACTTTAATGAAATCTTTGAATCAACTCTATGAAATAAGTCCTATAAATATAAATATTATTTTCCTTTAAAAAGAGTGCAGATTACACTCAAACCAGGGAAATGGGGAATATTATTCATTAAATCAAAATTATTAACATTTCACAAAATGACATTGAAAACACATTCACTTCCTTCAAGTATCATCAAAAACAAGTAACTATACAAAGATTTTTCTATGTCATGTATTCAGGGAATGGTTTTGTGGTTTAGTAAAGAAAGAGATACAGAAGTTTATTTGTGAAATAAAGCAAAAGCTTTCTTTTTAAGTTGTACTTTATGAAAAGACTACTAAAGCTTGATCATCTCTGAGCACCAGATTATGGATTATTATGGGTGACTACGATTTTCTTCTTACCTCCTTTCTATATTTTCCAAATTCCCCATAAAAATCACAAATCACTTTTGCGATTAAAACAATGTTTCATTGAAGTTAGGTGTCTATAAATTTAACCCAGTGTGTCTGATCAATGTCAATCCGCTTGCACTCTCTCGACAGAATCAGGGAGTTCTCTTCTTCTCAATGACCAAGTTTGCAGACTTTATTTACAAACTGGGACCAAATGACTTGCAACATGATCACACTGGTTCCTACCTCTCTCTATCCAAAATGACAAGGCAACGTTGACCGAGCACACCGTGACAAGCAACTTTTATTTTTTTATTTTTTTTTTACAAGCAACTTTTAAAATGCTATTATTAAAATGACTATGCAGGCCTTCCTTTCATCGAATTTCTACACAACCACAAAGAAAGGTCAAAGCAAAGAGAAGCTGACTGTTAGAAAAACTCCAGCCTCTTACACCTTGTCTTAGCCACAATCACATGGTATGCAGCAAATATTTTTAGGTAACACCGAGAAAGCTTGAGACTGTAGCCTTGGTGTGCAATGTCATGTGCAAAAAGAGAGAGACAGACAGAAGACAGTTTTTTCATGACAATTGAAAAACTTATGCAAAGGGTGTGAGATCCTTGGATGAATGTTATTTAGTAAACACTGTACAAAAGGCACATTATACAACCGCATACCATAATTCTAGTTTGCTTTCAACCATCTGAAGCCTTTCTGTGCTTTCTGGTTTTAGCTACTAAGCCCTGTAAATTATTTCTGACTCATTAGCCTTTCACCCTGGGGGCATCTCACAAGCTTCATAAAAGTGTGAATATTTTTCTTAAATCTCTTTTCTAGCCAATGCATTCATTTGTTTTTTAGCCTCCGAACGTAAATCTCCACAATGAAAATCAAGTAAATAATTCTTGCCTCCCTCTCTTATATCTTCCTTTCTCTAAAACTACCCTATTTATAATTAAAAGCACATAACCAAAGACCAGTTCTACATTATTTGTTTACAACTGGGGATCTTAAGATGAGGAAGGAGTTGGGAGCAGGATGATGTAAACACTATGAGGCCAGAGTTCCCTAAGCCTGGCCCAGCTGACACTTGAGGCTGATAATTCTTTATCGTAAAGGGCTGTCCTGTGTATTGTAGGGTATTCAACAATATCCTGGGTTTCTCCCCACTAGATGCCAGTAATGCAGAGTTGGAACTTCCTGGATGTGACCATCAAAACTTTCTCCAACATATTGCCAAATATTTTCTAGGGGACAAAATCACTGTAGTGAGAACCACTGCACTAAGTCAAAGGCTACAAAACAAGGCCCTTGGCTCTCGCCAAGTCAAATTGTTTCTCTGGCCCTACAGTTAACCTCTACTTACCTAGTCACCACTGGCATAAAACATAGACACTCATAAACGCCCTCACATTCTTCACGGCAAAGCCTTTGAACGTTGTCTAGAGTTCTTCCTCTGATTCATACGAGGCCGGTTTGGCTAGAAGGCAAGAAGCAGGCGCTGGTAATTTTCCCAGGCTTCCCTGATGTGGACTTTCATGCCTGTCACTGTTTTGTTGGACTGTGCTGGATCTTGGTTGCTGCACCCGGACTTGAGTGGGGGCTACTCTCTAGTTGCTGTGACAAGCTTCTCTGCGCGGCGGCGTCTCTTGTGGAGCGCAGACTCTAGGCACGTGGATTTGAGTAGTTGTGGCCTGAGGGTTCAGTAGCTGTGCTCATTGCCCCGTGGCATGTGGAATCTTCCTGGACCAGGGATGGAACCTGTGTCCCCTGCACTGGCAGGCAGATTCTTAACCACTGGATCACCAGGGAAGTCCACTCGCTCGTCACTTTTAATGTCTGTAAATTCATAATGTCTTGACTCCAGAAGCTTGTGAATGACCCCAGTTTCTTTATCCATTACCCACACCCTGCAAAACCCATGTTCCCCCGTGAATATTAAACATAATTTTCTTTAATTAAATGTTTATTCTGCTTTGCAATTGTTTTTCTTATTTGGCACTTAAATACACAGTTATGATTCATGCTTAAAATGTTTATTTCTGGAAATGATCTTAGAGCCAATGAATTAAAATTGGGGGAAGGAATTTATCGATTAAAAAAAAGAAAAGCTTTCCCTAATTCATCCCACAACAAAGTAACACATATTAGCTCAAGTAAATATTTTTTTATGCCTCCTAATATACCCAAGTTGTCTGGTGGGTTTTTCTTTGTAATGAGGCAGATGGTTCAAACTTCTCTTATTGATGATGAATCGATATGAAACAATTTCAGTTTACTTAGTTGCAATTTCACTTCTCACTTTAAACAACTTTTTCTCAGTGATTGTCAGTACATAAAAGGACATTTGCTTATAAACAACGCAGCTCTAATACGTAACAGGGCCTTGCTTATTCTTATTTAATGCCATGCTTTTGCACATACATGAATAGCACTAAATATATCTATGCACTTAGTGAAAACAGCCATATAAAAGTAACTGGAGAATTTCCCTTTATATGAAATTCTAGAAAATGCAAAGTACAATGTTGACCAGCAGATGGCAAGTTGGGAAGGGATGGAAAAAAGAATACAAACTGGCCAAGGAAGCACCAAGAAAAATGGGCAGAAAATGTTTCTTCGCTGGAAGAAACATTCTCATTAAATTCTTCTCTACGGAAAACTCTGGAAAGTGGATTTACCATTACTAGAAGCATAACCTTGAGTAAGCATCTTAGTTTCTGCTGGCCTGTTTCATCTTTGGTAAAATGAAACTGATGATACCCACCCTCCAAGGCAAATTGAATTTTATGCTCTTATGCTGCTGGGCTCATGCCTGACGCACAAGTGTTTTATAAGCATCATTTTCTATGCTGCTTCCCTCCTTTGTTCCAAGCACTGGCTAAATAATTGAGGTACAGTGCAAGATGGAAATGAGGGCTCCCTTGTTCAAAAATTAAGAATTTCAAGACAGCAACAGCAGAACAAGTGATGGGCCAACCTAAACCAAGTGATGGGCCCTTCTAAGAGTGGGGCTCTGTGTTATTACAAAGTGAGCCCAGCTCACTCCCCTAGGCTTTTAAGATTCCATTTGTCTTTTCTTCTACTAAATTAAAAGTCACTCTTCAATTTCACAATTCAGAGGGACATATATTCAACTAACCAAAGAGGGCTTGATTATGGGTGTCATTTTTCAATGCTGCTTCACAGTTAGTCAAGCTGTTGAGTGTTAAGTGAACCTAAGGCTCTTATAAAGGAACTATTTTAGTCTGGCATAGTATTTCTCTGGTTTGCATCGTTCTCAACATGGAGAAATTACAACAAAATACGTTAGATGTTCAGGCTTCCTAGGTGACTCAGTGGTAAAGAATCTGCCTGCCAATGCAGGAAGACACAGAGGACACAAGTTCGATCCCTGGGTTGGGAAGATCCCTTGGAGAAGGAAATGGCAACCCACTCCAGTATTCTTGCCTGGAAAATCCCATGGACAGAGGAGCCTGGAGGGCTACTGTTAATAGCGTCGCAAAATGGTTGGACACGACTGAGCAGCTGAGCACACACATGCATCTTAGTTGTCTACAAGTAATTGGACCCTTGATGATAGCCAAAGAGGTAGTAAGTGGCCAAAGAGCTACTCAATTCAAAACCACTTTATCTAGACTTAAGAAACGGCAATCACACAGAAAGCAGCATAGTTTTAAGTTGGTATATCTGATCCTATACTGGAGACTTATAGGAAACTGGTCCACAGGTCTAAGAGTAAAACCCCAAAAAAGGAAGACTTGGTCTTAATACTACAACCACTGAGCCCCAGCTCTGCCTGTTATTTCTTCTTTACAGGATGCATCAGCATGTCCTTCAATGGGTTTCTCAAAGTTTTCACCTCCTATTTATAAGAGAGACTCTTGCAAAAAAAATCAAAATAATTGTGTGAATCTACATATATATGTACACACACACAGACAGAAATATTCTCTATTGGAAGAAACACACACAGGAACATAAGGCATCTCAACAAAAGGCACACAGAATGAACATTTGTTGAGCACCTTCTATTGTTCCATGACCCAAGTGTTTTACATTCATTGGAATATTAAAGCATATGTTCAGTCAGTTCAGTTCAGTTGCTCAGTCGTGTCCGACTCTTTGCGACCCCCATGAACCGCAGCATGCCAGGCCTCCCTGTCCATCACCAACTGCCGGAGTCTACCCAAACCCATGTCCATTGAGTTGGTGATGCTGTCCAACCATCTCATCCTCTGTTGTCCCCTTCTCCTCCTGCCCTCAATCTTTCCCAGCATCAGGGTCTTTTCCAATGAGTCAGCTCTTCCCATCAGATGGCCAAAGTATTGGAGTTTCAGCCTCAACATCAGTCCTTCCAATGAATACCCAGGACTGATCTCCTTTAGGATGGACTGGTTGAATCTCCTTGCAGTCCAAGGGACTCTCAAGACTATTCTCCAACACCACAGTTCAAAAGCATCAATTCTTCGGCGCTCAGTTTTCTTTATGGTCCAACTCTCACATCCATACATGATCACTGGAAAAACCATAGCCTTGACTAGACGGACCTTTGTTGGTAAAGTAATGTCTCTGCTTTTTAATATGCTGTCTAGGTTGGTCATAACTTTCCTTCCAAGAAGTAAGTGTCTTTTAATTTCTATGGCTGCAATCACCATCTGCAGTGATTTTGGAGGCCCTCAAAATAAAGTCAGCCACTGTTTCCACTGTTTCCTCATCTGTTTGCCATGAAGTGATGGGACTGGATGCCATGATCTTAGTTTTCTGAATAAAAGCTGAGTGCTGAATAATTGATGCTTTTGAACCATGGTGTTGGAGAAGACTCGAGAGTTCCTTGGACTTCAAGGAGATCCAACCAGTCCATCCTAAGGGAAATCAGTCCTGAATATTCATTGGAAGGACTGATGCTGAAGCTGAAACTCCAATACTTTGGCCACCTGCTGGGAAGAGCTGACTCACTGGAAAAGACCCTGATGTTGGGAAACATTGAAGGCAGGAGGAGAAGGGGATAACAGAGGTTGAGATGGTTGGATGGCATCACCGACTCTATGGACATGAGTCTGAGCAAGCTCTGGGAGTGCTGAAGGACAAGGAAGCCTGGTGTGCTGCAGTTCATGGGGTTGCAAAAAGAGTGGGACTTGACTGACCAGACTGAACTGAACTGAGTGGTAAAGAACCTGCCTGTCCATGCACAAAACCTGAGAGATGTGGGTTTGATCCCTGGGTTGGGAAGATCCCCTGGAGAAGGAACTGTCAAACCCACTCCAATATTCTTGCCTGGAGAATCCCATGGACAGAGGAGCCTGGCCAGCTACAGTTCATAGGGTGGCAAACAATCAGCTGGCTGAAGGGACTTAGCACACAGGCACGTGGACAATTATCAACCTTGCGACAGTTTCAGGTGAACATTGAAGGGACTCACCCACACCTATACACGGATTCTCCCCCAAAGTCTCCTCCCATCCAGGCTGCCACTTAACAGTGAGCAGAGTTCCCTGTGTTATATTGTAGGTCCTTGTTAAGTTTTCCGCTTTAAATATAGTATCTTTATATCACAGTATCTTTGAGTCAAACAACAAAATGCAAATTTTAACATAATAGCTAATCATATTAGTCGGAGAAGGAAATGGCAACCCACTCCAGTATTCTTGCCCGGAGAATCCCATGGACAGAGGAGCCTGGTGGGCTTCAGTTCATGCGATCATGAAGAGTCGGACACGACTGAGCAACTAAGACAATCATATTAGTTTACAAGGTCGCCTTGCTCTGACCATAATTTCCATCGTTTCCCCTACCCCCATCCCCATAAAATTTCATCTCCGGGTTAGCATTTCTAACAGTTGACCGGGAGAACAAGCTGCCTTCTACACAAAAATAAACATTTAAAACTTGTGATAAGAACGTAACTTCGAAGACCGCAAGGGGGAAAAAAAAGAGCTGTTTGGGATGGTAAACACTCTTTCAAGGATACGCAGGAGGGAAGCCCCAAACACCGGTCAAGAGGATTTGCAGCCCCGGTCACCGTCCGGGCAGCCCACGGCTGGGCGCACACTGCGCAGGCGCGAGCCCCCGGCTCCGAACGGAGCGCGGGCGGCCGAGGCCGGAAGCTGCCTTTCGGTGGGCGGTCGCCTGGGGGAATGGAGAAGCGGGGGGCGGAGCCCGAGGAGGCTGGCGGCCGCGACGAGGAAGAGGACGCGACTCGGGCAATGGAGCGGGCGGAGGCGGGGGCGCCCGGCGGCTGGCCGGGGGCGCTGGAGCCTGACGAGCTCGACGACCTCCCTTGGTGTAAATGAGGCGGGGCGGGGCGGGGCGACGAGGGCGGGCGCCCCGGGCGGCGGCGGCGGCGGCGGCCGTTGGGGAGCGACCGTCCCTGCCCCGCCCGCGTCTTCCCGCTCCGCCGAGAGAGCGGCCCTTCGCCGCCTGGTGTCCTGAGGCCAAGGTCCCCGAGAGGGGCGGCTTCGCCCAGTAGGGGAAGGCCGGGGGCGTCCAGTGGGGTAATGGAAGCTGCGCTCGTCTCCCCTCAAACAGCCCCGCGAAAGCGGAAGGGGCCTCGGGTGCCTCAGGGTTGCGGAAGCGGGAACCGTGTCGCCCACTTGGCAGAGGTTGCGGCCCGGCCTCAGCCCGGAAGGGACCGCCCGGCTCGGAACCGAACCCGGCCGGCACGTGTGCAAGTGGCCGCCTCTGCTGACCCGCTTTCAGCCTCGGAGCTCCACCCCCGGGATTTGGGGCCAAGGCTCTCTCCTTCCCAGCCTCCCCGCCCTTCGTTTTTAAAAGGCTTTAAAATTTTTAAATACTTTTAGGTTTACAGAGAGATGCACAGATAACTTTTTACCGATTTTAATGTCTTACGTCACCGTGGATACATTTGTCAAAAGGAAGTAACGTTGGCATAGTAATTAATATTCTTAACGGAAGGACAAGCTTTATTCAGATTTTACCAGGGTTGTTTTTTTTTTTTTCCATTTAATTTGTTTCTGTTCCAAACTCCAAACCAGGATACCACATGGCATTTAGCCTGCCTTGTTTTTAACTGCTGTTAATAGCTGAAATCTCCGGTCTTATCCCTCTGCCCCCTCCAAGATGTGAACTATTTAAAATCCAGGAAATATTTACTCAATCTTTAAATTTAGCAAGTATTTGTTGGTAGTCTAGGTATCCAGTATTCAGCATTGAACCAAACAATCCTGATCTCATAGAATCTGTCTGCTGTTTTGTGTTTCAGGTTATTTTTTTAAGGACATGCCACTTAGAATAATTTTTTGTTGTTTAGTCGCTAAGTCATGTCTGACTCTTTTGTAACTGCATGGAATGGACTGTAGCCCACCAGGCTCCTCTGTCCGTGGAATTCTCCAGGCAGGAATACTGGAGCGGGTTGCTGTTCCCTCCTCCAGGGGCTCTTTCCCACCCGGGGTTTGATCCCATGTCTCCTGCATTGGCGGTTAAAATCTTACAGGGAGCCACCAGGGAAGGATAATTTTTAAGTTGGTTGGAAGATTTGTGTTTTTAAACTTTTCAGCCCTTTCCGACTTACTTTAAATTTTCCAATAAGCTTCAAAGTCCTAGGATTACCTCTTGCATCTTCCATTATTGATAAAAGTTTTTTTTTCTTAAAATTTATTACTATCCTGAGAAAAATACAATTCACAAAGAAATAGTAAACAGGACTGAGGACTCTACTGTGGGTGGAGTTTCTCTCATATCCTTGTAAGTTTTAGATTCTTTGACACATGTAATAAATCCAGGGGAAAAAAAACTTAAAAATCACTCTATTCTTTCTTGGTTGCCATGTTTTAAGGGACTGGCAGTTGCTCAGAGATGATAAACAGCCTGAATGTGTTTCTTTCATTTGGTTGCGTATTGTGCCACAGTTCATGATGAGCTGGAACCAGCAGGAAGTTCTTCATGTAGAGTCATAGTACACGTGGATCTGGATTGCTTTTATGCACAAGTAGAAATGATCTCTAATCCAGAACTAAAGGACAAACCTTTAGGTAATTCTGGACTTTGGTATTATTTTCATTGTATGATATGATTTGTTATTATGTTCTGTTAATCATATTAATGTTGGAAGCAGTTCTGTGATGCTTTATAGACAGTAATCTTTGTTTTGCTACTGGCTGTAAACTTTATGAGCCTCATTTACTAAAAGGCAAATGTGACAGAAGTAGTATAATTAACCAAATAAACAGAAAGACCACAATAAACTTCTAGTCCTTTTCTCAATGTTTGAAATTTTACAGCCATCTTATCTCAGAAACAACCTTTAAAAAAAATTTTTAATGGACATTTTCAACTATTCTCCCACTTTTGAAATTAACTGTTGAATTGTGTGATAGTTGGATTTTGTGTGACAAAATAATTGGATTTTGAACAACCCAAAATATTAAGGCATGCATAGTACAAGCTTTTCATTAAAACATAAGTATGTTTTAAAATAAAAAGCAAAGAAATTTTACATTGGGGAGTTACTGAGTATTGTGTTGGCTTATTTTAATATTTTGTTTTTATATTAGAAAAGTAAATTTCTAAAATTTTATTTTATGCATGTAGTAAGGATTTACCTTTGAGTAAAAGCATAAACAGAAGTTTTGGTCACTTGCTGCCACCCCCTGGTGTCTACTTTGATTTTGATAAAGCCCAATTCAGCTCAGCCTAGTTTACTAAGGAACAGGGGATGACTGATGAGTACATTTTGGTTTGCCAAGGTCTAGGGTCTTTAAAATTTCCTGAAGCTGTCAAGGAGTTAGGATTAGGGGACCTGAATTTTCTTCATTAGGCATTTCTAATTAGTAGCATTGTAAGAAGATGTTGTTTAAGTAATGATTAGTAAAGAGGGATTGTAAAATTAAGATGCCAGCTTCCCTGTTGGCTCAGTGGTAAAGAATCCACTGCCTGCCAATGTGGGAGAAGTGGGTTTGATCCTTGGGTCAGGAAGATCCCTGGAGAAGGAAATGGCTACCACTCCCAGTATTCTTGCCTGGGAAATCCCATGGACAGAGGAATCTGGTGGGCTATAGTCTACAGGGTCCTAAAAGAGTTGGACAGGACTTAATGACTAAACAACAACAATATTTGCTAATAAAATGAAAGACTGTTGTTTTCTTCTAGAAACTGTCAGCATAATATCCCTTATTTCCTGGTAATCATTCATTACTGCATTTTAATTTGTTTAGTCGATAAGTCATATCCAACTCTTTTGTGACTTCATGGACTGTAGCTTGCCAGGCTCCTCTTTCCATGGGATTCAATAGGCAAGAAGACTGGAGTGGGTTGCCTTCTTCAGGAGCTCTTCCCAGCCCAGAGATCGAGCGCCAGCCTCCTGCCTTGCAGGTGGATTCTTTACTGCTGAGCCACCATCAGCAAATATATGACTGCTTAACTTGGGCGGTGACTCAATGGTGAGTCCGTATAATCCTGCTTTAAAAGACTGATTTTTTAGTTAAGGAAGTGACTAACCTGGTTTTTGTATATAGTTTACTGATGAATCATAATTTATTACTTTTGACCCCGTGATTCTGTTTTGGGGCATCATCTGACATATCAAAAATATGTGAAATGTTTCTTTGCCTGTTTATAATATGAGAATTTTAGAAAAAAGCAAACAGTTTTAGCAATTATAAGTCACTGGTAAATTAGAATTTTTAAGCAGTGTGTAGGTGATCATAATTTAATCTTTTTGATAAGGAGCGGGCTCATTATGCCACTTCACTGTCTAATCTTTTCTGTAGGTTACTGTGAATAAAAGCTCAGTCATTAGAACATTTACTGGGGGAGATTCCTAAAAACTGCTGTAGGTTGGCACCTGTAACAGAACATAGCTTTATATTAACTGGGAAGTTATTCAGAAGACAAGTTCGATTTTCCAGCAGTGACCAGTAGTTAATTGTATTCAGTTACTTTCATCTGCCTTACTTTTGGTAAAACAAGGCCTAGAGTTATATGTAAAGTTACACAGAGTTAATTCAATATAATTTGTTTTTTTATTGTTTGAAAAAAATCCTGGAAGGACTTTATTTGTATCTTTTTGCTGAAGATTTCATAGAATTGTTGATTTGTGGTGAAAGTGAAAGTTAGTTGCTCAGTCATATCTGACTCTTTGCAACTGCCTGGACTGTAGCCCACCAGGCTTCTCTGTTCATGAAATTCTCCAGGCAAGAATACTGGAGTGGGTAGCCATTCTTTTCTCCAGGAGATCTTCCCAACTCAGAGTTCGAACCTGGGTCTCCCACATTGCAGGTAGATTCTATGCTATCTGAGCCACCAGGGAAGATCCTGATTTGTTAAATTGTACTTCATAGAACCTTGGTGGATGGAAGCTATATTTTCTAACTGAGATAAGAGCTTTTTATTATTATCAAAACATTGTATTATAACTTAAAATTAGAATATGGAATAAGTAAATTTTAATTTTCAATTCTACTTAATTTTCTCATAAAATATTTGTTTTTTATAGGGGTTCAGCAGAAATATTTGGTGGTTACCTGCAACTATGAAGCTAGGAAACTTGGAGTTAAGAAACTTATGAGTGTCAGAGATGCAAAAGAAAAGTGTCCACAGCTAGTACTAGTTAATGGAGAAGACCTGACTCGTTACAGAGAGATGTCATACAAGGTTACAGGTACAGATTATGGGCAATATACTTTCAGCATTAAATTTTATATAGGATGCCTGTTAACTACATGATTGTTTAGTAAGTGTAAAGTGCGTAAGTCAGTTTTCTTTTATTTGGGGGCTTTCCCATTTAAAAAAAATTTATATGAGAATGACTTAATATGTCATGAGTAAATGGTGAAAGAAACGTATAGTTGGAAGGAATTGAACTCTGTCATGGGTGATGTTTATATAAATATGAGAAAATGTAAAAAAAATTTAAAGTGAGAAAATGGAAGAAGATAAATCAAAGAAAACCAGATACTTAAATTTAAATGCAAGCTGGAACTATGAAGAATTATGTTGCACTCTAATGTACTAATGGCAGTTGAGAGAGACTTCTGTAATGTTTGATTAACATAATTACAAAACAATTTGTTAGGAACTATTAGCAAAGATAATGAGTCTATTAGTTTTTTTTTTTTTTTAGATTTTTATGTATGTATTAGATATTTCAGTGTGGATAAACTCCTCCTTACTAAGGTTTGGATTTGAATCTTGCTGTTTTAGTAAATTATAGGAAAAATGAAACCATGTGTGTACCGGCATACGGCAAATAGATATCATTTTAAAGTGTATAAGAATCAGCTTTTTACTTGTTTGCTATTATTTTTATTTGTTCTTTTGTTACTTGCAGCAGCTTTCAGCTGAAAGGGTTAAATATACTATCCCAGAGCTCTTACAAATTAATAAGAGGAAACAAGCTGAAGCAAAATGGACAAAGGATATGAATAGACAGTTGACAAAAAAGCAGACTCGACAATGTGAAAATGGAATGCTTAAATTCATTTGTACTAAAAATAAGAATGTGAGAAAAAGTAGAAACAAAGTATTACAGTCTTAAAAAAAGCAATCTAGGAGCATTTTTTGAAATTAAAGATACATACTATGTTCTTTAACCCAATAATATAACTTCTAGGGATTTATCAAATAGAAATAAAATGATAACATATATATACAAAAATGTCTCATAGCATGATTCATAATTGCTAAAAATATGGAATGAAAACATGCTCATCAGGATGAAAATGGCTAAATGAATTTAAGACTTCTCTATAATGGAATATTATATGGCCATTAAAAACAGCTCATTGGTATAATTTCATTTGATTGATAGAGGTATGCCTTGTTGAGTGGGTAAAAAACAAGATGCAAAAACCTGTATCAGGTTTTTCCATATGAGTAAAACAGTGACCCAGACACCTTCCCCCACATATGTGTATGTGTCTATGTACGCTCAGGAAGAGAAAGAAGAGAGGGTGTATACTCGGTGTTTAACCCTGGATAGCTTCTGGGGGGGCAGAGGTGGTGCTGAAACAGGGGCGCCTGTTTCAGGGGAGGGGAGAAGGGATAGCCAAGCAAAGAGCCCACGACTACTCCCAAACCCCACTGTGTGTGCGCACAGTTATGCGTGTATGTCTGAACATTTAGAAAGTAATTGTTTCCGTACATAGAAGAGATGATGTAGCACAGACAGTTGTACGTCTTTGTTCTTGGTGATCTTTCACATCATCCATATGGCTCTTCCTCATTCTTTTTAATGCCTGCACGGTATTCTATTTTGTCTCAAACTTATTTAACCATTCCTTTACTGATTTGAAGGCAGTATATCTCATTTTATGCCTGTTGTCCTTATGTAATCATTAATAGTATCTCCTTTCATTCAAAAGATATCTCATTTTGGATGATAAATTATGTGATTTCTCTTATAGTGAGGGGTTATTAGGCTCTTACCAACTTTTTGCTCTTAAAAAATATCAACATGTGCTTCAGTAGACATATTCATATAGAAATTTTCACATACCTCCGTGAAGATATCCTTAAAGTAAGTTCTTAAAGGTTAACTGCTTGATCAAAGATTTGCATTAGGAATTTTGAAGACTGCTCTATGGTGCACCTCAGGTTTTCCTAGCACATTGCTAGTATGTATGAGAGTATTAGATATTCATAAAGATTTTGCCTGATAGTTAAAAAAAATAGTAAATCATCGTTTTGATTTGCATTTCTCTATGAGAAGTTTGAACATTTTTTTCGTGTATTTTTGATCATTTATATACATGTTTTGTCTTTTTTGCTTTATAATGTCAGACTAATCAGTCTAAATGATTTCTGTACCACTGCAACTCTTCACAGTGAAAAGTATCATACTAGAAAATCAATGCATAAATCTCAGTTTTTATACCGATTCTTAATTTACAAATTAGTATCTTGAAAGAATTAAAACTGCACTAATATAACAAGATATATTCTAAGCATGATTTATACATTGATAAAAAGTTATTTTTTTTATTTTTTTCATGGTATTTTTGGAGTTGAAATAGGAATGTAGCCTAATAGTCCTATACTGAATTTATCTCAGACCTATTTATAACATATAACCTTATTGTTTACTTCATACCTTCATTCTACAGTATTCCATTTTTTTCTCTAATTATAAACTCCTTTCTGTGGTCTTGTGTAATCATAAGGTTTAATAAATGCATCTGGTTTATGAAATTGACACATTGACAGCAAAAAAGGTTAACTTCACAAATAGATAAGTGATTTATTCCTATGACCTGGTAATAGAACTAATATAATCAATCTATGTTCAGCAGTCCATCAGCTTTGTACATGATTCTGTATTTAACTTGCTTTTCTGCTTGGTAGTTAAAATAAAATTTTTCCTTTATTTTTCTTATTGTAGTATTGTTTTGATAAACTTTGATTTTTCACCTGTTGCTGCTAGGCTTCAGATATATACTTTTGGGAGAAAAAAAGCAGAAATTGGTGAGGAAAATTCAAAATAATTCTTTTTTTTTCCATTTATTTTTATTAGTTGGAGGCTAATTACTTTACAGTATTGTAGTGGTTTTTGTCATACATTGACAGGAATCAGCCATGGATTTACATGTATTCCCCATCCCCATCCCCCCTCCCACCTCCCTCTCTACCTGATCCCTCTGGGTCTTCCCAGTGTACCAGGCCCTAGCACTCATCAAAACATGTATGTTATCTAGGGTGAAACAGAACACCAGCCCAGGTTGGATGCATGAGACAAAATAATTCTTTTATATGGCAGACACATTGTCAATTTTTCCCTCAGAGTAGATAAATGGATTTCTCTTGGTAGGTTGGAAATGATTTTTGAAGTTCACTAAATCATACTGTTTCTTTATTAATTGTTTTATCCTGCTGTTATCAGTGTTAGCACCAAGAAAACAGAGCTTTCATATTATAGGACTTTAACAACATTTACGTTTTTATATAAGTGACTGGTAAGTTGTTTTCTGCCACCCAGCTGGTATCAGTAGATGATTCGGAGAGAAGTGAAAACTCTTCCTAATGGTTTCAAAGTTATTAGTTTTAATCCTAAAAACGAGACTTGATAGTCTTTTTGACTATTTCAAATCTTGGTTCAGTTCAATTTAGGAAACATTTGACATAAGGACTAGGCATTGTGCTAGAGGCTGGACGTTCAAATACATGTAAGTCATGATCCGTTTCTGTCCTTATGGAATGAGTTGGAGGGTGACTAGTCAAAATATTGCATTGTAGTATATTTTGTATTAAGTAACTTTTCTTTTTGACTTAGTATTAATTAGAAATTTAAATTTTATTTTTTTCCTTTTTAAAATTCTAGTGAAAAATATAGCTTGAGTATATTATTACTTATCTTTACTTTTCTAAGCAGACTCTATGACCTACTGCTTCAAGATCATAATTAACTGTATGCATTGATATTTAATGTACTACAGATAAATTATTGGTGTAGGAGATTGTGCTAAATATATTGCTATGAGTATCTGCCCAGGGAATGTTATTTTTGAACTTATTTTATTGGAAAATATTGCTTTTGTGCAGAATATGGCACAGAAAAAAAAATCCCAGTTAACTGACTTTATTCAAGATATTGTGTAATTGTGAATGTACGTAAAACCTTTATTTTGTTATTTTTTTAAGCATTAAAGAGTTAAATCTAGTCTAGTTATAACTGCAGTTACATCTGTACTCCAATATTATTTTAATTTAGAGTTGTTGGAAGAATTTAGTCCAGTTGTTGAGAGACTTGGGTTTGATGAAAACTTTGTGGATCTAACAGAAATGGTTGAGAAGAGACTAGAGCAGCTTCAAAGTGATGAACTCTCAGCACTGACTGTGTCGGGTCATGTATACAATAATCAACGTAAGTGGGATCTTATGCACTCTATTTAGTAACTTAAAGTTCCTGCATTTCCTAATGTTCAATCAGTTCAGTGAGTTGACTGTGTCTTTCGAAAGTTTTATGGCTTTTGTTGCCATAGTTCAGCCATCTAAGGTGATTAAAATTAGATATTGTTATTCCATATTAAACAGGCAGAAAATGGTATTTTGATGACATACAGCTCAGTGCTTTGTGCACTTTTCATTTCTCTGACACGGTCCTGTGTTAACCACTTTTAAGTGTCATGCCTCTTTAGGCCATCCTTAGGTTACAGGAGTTGGCTTCTTAGAGTAATGTTTGGTTTTCCTAAAACCATCTTAAGCAAAATTCTAGGTCGACTAAATTTGTGCTTGTTGCCTCTTTTCTTGTTGGCTTCTTTTCTCCCAGGGCAGCAAGACCCTCCCACATTAGGCCTTGTAGGAGCTTATCCTGGCCTGCCTGCCATCCTTTGCATGCTCATGTTTAATCAGTTAGAATTCGTCTCCTTCACTATTAAAGTGCCAGTGACTGATGGTATTTCCAGGGCAGTATTGTGTTTGAAAATAAGCTGCAGTCAGCCTCACTGAATATCTTCTTAGGCTGTCAAACATCCAGTGACTGCTGGTGACTTGCAGACCCTACCGCGTAGAAGGCGAGTTCCTGTGTTTCTGTGTAAGATTTGTCCTGACCTCCTTGCTCCCGGGTCTCAGCCCGCCTGTGCTTCCTCTTACTCTCCCCAGTCATCCTCCACCTCTCTGATGTTAAAGAAGAGGTGGCGCTCCAGTTCTCCTTTGTAAGAAAACATGCAGCTTTCATGTGTCCTTTGTACCTGTGCTCCTTTGTCACTTACAAGGTCTGGGTAACAAGAAGGTTCCAGGCGTGTTTCTGTATAATTTCTAAAGCAAACTTGGAGTCTGCCGGTTAGAACATACTCTAGAGAGCTAGGTTTTATGGCCTTAAAAAGTCTAATTCTTCATGATTCTTTTCTCTTTCGCATAAGATTTTGTTACTTTTTTTTTTAACCTATAGAGAAGTTGATGGAGCAATACAATGAGAACAGTCATTATGCCTTTCGTTGTAGATACTCCTTTTGTATCGTTTTACACATTTGCTTTATCTTGCTGCTTATTGATCAGTTGATAGGTCATTGAGCATTTGAAAGTAAATTATAGACATCATGGCACTTCAGACATAAATACTCCTGAGGATCAGTACTGTCTCATATAACTCTTGTGTCATTTTCACATCTAAGGAAATTTGTTTCTATATAGCAATTTCCCTGTACTTTTAATAAATGATGTCTTAAACTGTATACAAATCCAAAATTGTTTTTAGTAGCACGCACCACTAGTGTGAAAACTTCAAATTAAAATCTTTGAATCTGAAATGTTAGCTGTACCATTAATGTAACATTTTTACTTCTATGCTTACCTCCAGGTAAACATGAGTAAAAGTTCTGGTAGTGCCAGTAGGAATTTTTTATGAGAGATCAATTTTTGTAATCTGTTAATCATTCAGCACTCTCAGTATGTATTTGCTATCACAGGCCCTTGGAATTCACTTGTGATAGTTATTTTACAGAATTGCTGTGAAGAGCCAAAGAGATTAGTTAAGTGTGCAGCAGTGTGGTGGTGTTGAGGGGTAGGGTTGGATATAGATTAAGCCCTTTGTCTTTTAAAAATTCATTTGTTAAAAAAGAAAACAAAACAAAAAAAGTTTTGTCGATGACTTTTAACAACATTGGCTGTTTTCTGTAGCTGTAAACCCACGTGACACGTCGCACATCAGACTCCTTGTTGGATCTCAGATTGCGGCCGAGATGCGGGAAGCCGTGTATCATCAGCTGGGTCTCACTGGCTGTGCTGGGGTGGCATCTAATAAATTATTGGCAAAATTAGTTTCTGGCGTCTTTAAACCAAATCAACAAACAGTCTTACTACCTGAAAGTTCTCAAGATCTCATTCATAGTTTGAACCACATAAAGGAAATGCCTGGTAAGACAGATATATTTGAAAAACATATATTGGTTTTACTGTATTTCTTTTAAGTTAAAAAGTTACAGTTATGCATAATTAATTCTCACAGAGTCTGTGAACTTGGCTCTTGTGTGTGTTAGTTGCTCAGTGGTGTCTGACTCTGCAACCCTGTAGGCTCCTTCCAGGCTCCTCTGTCCATGGGATTCTCCAGGCAAGAACCCTGGAGTGGGCTGCTATGCCCTCTTCCAAGGGATCTTCCCAGCCCAGGGATTGAACCCGTGACTCCTGCACTGCGGGCAGATTCTTGACTGTCTGAGTCAGCAGGGAAGCATACTTGGCCCTTGGTGAAAACCAAAAGCCCCCCAAAAATCCTGACGTTTTCTGGAGAGAATCTATATTAGGAATCTATATATATGAAAGTGTTTTTCTAGTTTTACCTGCTTTTATATTGTTTGAATATGATCATGAAAGTTATAAACTGGAAACATATGGCCCTTTATTTTTAGTCCCTGGTTCATACTTTAATACTGTAGAGAATGGAGTTGGTCTTTCACTAACTCTGTTTTGGGCTTGTACATAAAATATTAGGGCCACAAAGGACCTTCGAAAGCAGCTGGGCCCACTTTTTATTTTAGATACGAGAAACTGATTTTCTTGAGGGGTTCAATGACCTATTCATATCATTGGGCAAATTTGTATCTCTGAAGATCAAATGGTTACATTTTTATAGACTATCAGTAATGTATGTATTAAAATTCATTTCTGTGGCATTAAATTTTAAGTTTGGTCTCAACAAAAATGCCAATGGTATGCAAAATTATGGTATCAAAAGATGTGGTTGATATATTTATAATATGTTAATTAGCTGATTATAAAGAGAAAAGCTATTGTAACACTACATGTACCTCGTTCTGCTTTAGGTATTGGCTACAAAACGACCAAACGTCTGGAAGCACTGGGTATCAGTAGCGTGCGTGATCTTCAGACCTTTTCATCCAAAATATTAGAAAAGGAATTAGGAATTTCAGTTGCTCAGCGGATCCAGAAGCTCAGTTTTGGAGAGGATGACTCTCCTGTGACTCCCTCAGGACCACCTCAGGTATGTGAAGGTGTTACTTATTTTAATTGAGTACTGGTGGTCACATTATTGGAGATAAAGATTTCCAGTTTTACTACTGTATTCTTACCGTTCCAATTTGCTTATTAGGTTAGTATGTGATCGTTTTCCTGTGAGAAGGCTATTTATTATATTAAATTAATAAATATTCTTAAATAGAATCTAAGAATTAGTATTTAAATCTCAAGTTAGCCACTTTGACTACTGCTTAATTTTAATAGCCTATATTGTATATAGGAGGCAAAACAATTTGTAAAAATATTGTTTTCAGAGTAGTCTAATGATTTAGGAAATGGAGAAAGTTTATAATCACCCAGGTAACAGTGATTAATTTTTTTCCTGTAAGGTAAGAATATACATATATATAATCCCATTTAATCATCACCATAAACCTTTCATGTAGGTAATATTAACGTTTGTTCATACCTTTTCCTCCCTCTCTTACTTCCTTTTTCTCCTGTAATTTTTTTTAAGATGAAGATACTGTATTTTAGAGAGGGTAAGTAACTTGCCCAAGGTTAAACTGAGATTCAGGTCCTAGGAGATTAAGAGCCTCACTGTAATCACACATTAAAGCTTGGCATTGGTACTAGAGCTTTGTAATTTTCTTGACTTCCAGTTTACTTTCTAGTGGAGTACAATAATTTGCAGATGAAAAGATTTAATATAAAAGTGAACTAAATGGCTCAGACTAAGCGTAAGAGGTAAAGAAAGTGTTGAATATTTATTTGACATATACACTGATAATTGGATATGCTTATTTGGGTTTATGTTAATACTTATTTGTTCTTCTTTGGTAGTCCTTTAGTGAGGAAGATTCATTTAAAAAATGTTCATCAGAAGTTGAAGTTAAAACTAAGATTGAAGAACTACTTGCTAGTCTTTTGAACAGGTGATTTTTCCATTTTGCCATATTATCTTACAGATTCTCTGTACAGTACATGGAAATACTATATATTTACTGTATTTGATGTTCTTTCTTGGAATTTACAGATTAATTGGAGACTAAACATGTAAAGACCATCTATCTTTGAACCTCTCCACATTATAAAGTATTACAAAGGTAGTAATACATGTTCTTAACTAAATTTAATTCATCTGCTTCCACTGGTCTTAATATTAGTAACATTGTAGTTCACTGTGGATCTTAAGCTGCTGATCATTACCTAAGGGAGTTTTGTGGGTATCTCTGGAATCGCTACACTTAAAAATTTGTGATGATTGAGGATAGTCAATTGATGGAGAAAGCAGAACCCTTTTATCTCCTGTGCCTCAGAGTATAGAGTCAGATGAAGGAATGACTTAATGGGACTGTGTGTGAGCAGTGAGGGTGATTGTGTGTATGCTCAGGGTTCAGTTCAGTTCAGTCGCTCAGTCGTGTCCGACTCTTTGCGACCCCATGAATCGCAGCACACCAGGCCCCCCTGTCCATCACCAACTCCCGGAATTTACTCAAACTCATGTCCATTGAGTCGGTGATGCCATCCAGCCATCTCATCCTCTGTCGTCCCCTTCTCCTCCTGCCCTCAATCTTTCCCAGCATCAGGGTCTTTTCCAACGAGTCAGCTCTTCGCATGAGGTGGCCAAAGTATTGGAGTTTCAGCTTCAGCATCAGTCCTTCCAATGAACACCCAGGACTGATCTCCTTTAGGATGGACTGGTTGAATCTCCTTGTAGTCCAAGGGACTCTGAAGAGTCTTCTCCAACACCACAGTTCAAAAGCATCAATTTTTTGGTGCTCAGCTTTCTTCACAGTCCAGCTCTCACATCTATACATGACCACTGGAAATACCATAGCCTTGACTAGACGGACTTTTGTTGGCAAAATAATGTCTCTTTTTAATATGCTTAGGGTTACTGGCCTTTAAATACATGAAGAGTGTTAATTGGAATTATGAGTATACAAATAGCATTGCAGAAACTAATTTCATTTTCTGATGCTCCTTTGCCATCATATATCTATTTCTCAATACTCCATAGAAGAGTGTTAACTTCCTTTCCTCCCATTTCTTTGATTTCTCAAAATAGGGTGTCAGGGGTCTAACAGCTCTGGTTAAGTGTGCTTCTGTAATGATGTTAGGATGGCCTCTGTGACAAAAAAAATGGTTTTTGGATGACTAACTCTCAGAAAACTGATAAAGTGAATTTTCCTTCAACTTTGCTGCCACATGCATTTTAGTTCTCATGTCTTGAGCAAGGCCATGCAACTCATCATTTGCTGCACGCAGCTGGCTGACTGTATGACGCAGCTTCAGGGATATGACTCAGGCCGAGCCTTTGAGTGTGCTGGTGAAACTGGGTCATCTGCTTTGCTTCAGCTAAATAAGACTACTGTGAAATGCCTAGCCACTGGAGACAGTTCTGGACAAAGGGAAACCACAAGAATTATACATTTTATAGGTTCCCTTAGTTGAAGAATCAACCCATAAATGAGTCTGTGTGTTAGTCACTCAGTCGTGTCCGACTCTTTGCGACCCCGTGGACTGTAGCCTGCCAGGCTTCTCTGTCCATGGAATTCTCCAGGCAAGAATACTGGAGTGGATTGCCATTCCCTTCTCCAGAGGAACTTCCCAACCCAGGGATCGAACTCTGGTGTCCTGCCTCGCAGGCAGATTCTTTACCATTTGAGCTACAGGGAAGTCTGTAAATGAGTCTAGATGCCCTAGACCTATGAAATACTACTAGCTATGTCTCCTTATCTCTGCTTGGCTTGCCCTCTTCTATACAGTGGCTTATAATGCCATCTAGCTGGCAAAGAAAAAAGTAACTGCGTATGTGTGACTGTTCTCGAGCATATGATTATTAATACTATAGGTATGTAAGAGGTATAAAATCATACATTGTTTAATCCTTTCTCTAGGCACTGGCCTTAAGATTGCTTAGAGTATAACCCTTTTTTGGTATGTCTTAATTAGTTATAGGAGCCAAATCACCCTCTTTGAATTGCATATTAACTTAACAAGTTTAACTGGAAGATGTTTAAACTAGTAACATGTTTATAGGAACCAGTTGAGATATTTTATTATCTTAATAAAACAGCAGTCAAGTTTTGTGATTAAGCAATAAAAAAAATGCTTACTACAAAAATCTAAATATTCTAATTCAAAATCAATTTGATTATGCTTATTAATACTATTTGTATTTTATCTTTGTGATCTTTTAGTGCGTTGACATACATATAGAAAGGTAAATGTTATGTTTTGATGACATTTATTTTCTGTTAGTGATTAGATTTTCTACTTTTTAAGCGAATTTTCCATGGCATTAAAACTTTTCAACACCAAAACCAAGATCATTTGGATGGATCACTTTTAAGATTCGTGGACGAGTGCTTACTTTCCAGAATATAAATATCTAGTTGATCTTTCACATTATTGCTCTAATATGCCATATAATGGTGATATTACTGACTCCCTTGGATATATTTGAGAAGTGCTTTTTGACAGAAATAATTTCATTAAGTATTTGTTTTCTTTTTGTAGTTTTACTTTTTAATGTGTAAAAAATTTGTCATTTTTCATATATTTGCTTCTGTCAGTAAATGATTCTCAGTTTCTTAAATTTCCTGCTGATTTTAATATGTTATTTTAGTTATGATTTGGATTTGGATAATAAAATGGCTTGTTATAATTGTATCTTATTTCTACTTTTTCCCTGATAGCACTCAATTCTGTGTGAGGCCTGAGAGCCTTACATTTAACATTTCAAGATAAATTAAAATTTAAAATTTATTAATTGTTATTATATTATATTATTTATTATACATAATATATAGTATATAGAATATTATTATATAGAATATTATATAACATATATTATATATAATATATCATATGTTAAATAATATATATAATGTATAATATATGATTACATATATAATATATATAAATAAAACATATAAATTATATAAGATATAATATAATTATGAATATTATATATTATGTTGTATATTATATATTATATAATTATTATATAAATACATACATTAAATATACAAATATTGTGTATGTATATTTTATATGTATATATTATACATAAATATTATATATATTTATATTTATATATAATATATATAAATATATATTTATATTATTTATATTTTTATACATTATACATTTATATATTTTATTTTATAGTTTATATATTATATTTTTATATTTATGTATATATAATATATAATTGTATATAATTACATATATATGTAATTATGTATGTATATGTACATTATATATGTACCTATATGTAATATATGAATTATGTAAATATAATATAATCAAATAATTATATAATGTATATGATATATAATATACTATAATATTATGTTATGCAATAATATAATTAATATATATTATATATATCATCCAAAATCATTATTATATATAATATATATTAATAATTAATAATTATATTATACACATGTTAAGATATAATGTTATAATTTAATTATATAATGTATAATTATCAATATGTTTATATATTATATAATATTTAAAATATATTATAAATATATTTGTATATTATATATTATATTAATAGCAATTAATGTTTATTATATTTATAATATATAATGTATAATTATAATATTATAATTATAATAGTTGTTAATTATTATTAATTTAAAATTTCATAATAAATTATGAAGACTTTATGAAGTTTACTTGAGCTGTTCAGGCACCTTTATTGCCTACTGCCTGATTATCAACTATATTTATAATTGTTACAGTTACTCAGTCTGGCACTTCTAAATAAATGAGGTATAGTTGATCATCAAAAAAAAAAGAAAACTTTTTCTAATTCCTTGTTTCCTCTTTCTCTTTATTTTTAGAGTCTGCCAAGATGGAAGGAAGCCACATACAGTAAGATTAACAATCCGTCGGTATTCATCTGAGAAGCACTATAACCGTGAGAGTCGTCAGTGCCCAATTCCATCCCACATAATTCAGAAGTTAGGGGCAGGTGATGGATTACTTTCTGATCATTTAATTGGCAGGTTGAACTCTTAAAAAAACAAACTTTGAGTTAGAAATATCCAAAAATGGGTAATACTCACATGCAGTTAGTGAGCTATTAAGTACTTTATTTTCTATAAGAAATTTTCATTAGAAAACTTGTGTTGTTTCAGTAGATATTAAAAGTAAATACCCTGTCGAGAATGCTTCCCAACTCCAAAGAAAACAAAACTATGATAATTAATTATATGGCGTTAGATAATTTCTTTATGAGCAATTAGGTTGTTTCCATTTTTTGGCTGTTCTAAAAAATGGGGCTGTGAACATTTGAGTGCAAGTCTTCAGGCAGATATATGCTTTTGTTCATCTTAGGTAGATTACAAAGAATGGAATTTCTGGGTTGTATGGTAGTTGAACTCTAAGAAACTGCCAGATTTTTTCCCAAAGTGAGTATAACAAGGTGGATATTCAGCAACAGAGTACAGAGGCTTTCAGGTTTTTCATATTCTCATTTATGTTTTAATACTATCATTTTCTTGACTCATTCTCATGACTATGTAGTGGTCTTTCATTTTTTTTTCTTTTTTTATGGATATTACTTTTGATATATCTAAAAATTCTTTGCCTAATGCAAAGATTATAAATATCTCCTATGCTTTTTTTTCCCACAAATTTTATACTTTTAAGATTTATATTTAAATCCACTTTGAATTAATTTTTATGTGTTGTGTAAAGTAAGAGTTTTAGTTTATTCTTTTGCATGTGAGTATCCACTAGTTCCATAGAATTTGTCAACAGACTGTTCTTTCCCCATTAAATTGCCATGTCATCTTTGTCAAAAACTAGCTGACCATAAATGTAAGGCTTTCTTTTTTGCCTTTCTTTTCCCATTGATCTGTATACTTAACGCTTATTCCAGTTCCACCCTGTCTTGAAGATACTTTGTTGTAAGTTCTGAAATTAGGTAGTGTAAGTTCTCTAGCTTTGTTCTTTTATGAAGTTGATTTGGCTATTCATGGTCCTCGACTTTGTGGAAAGATTTTTTTTAAAGGAATTTTATTTCTTTGTTATGAGTTTTTTCTGATTTTCTATTCATTTTGAGTCAGTTTTGGTAATTTGTATCTTCTCAGAATGTATGCATTTCATCCAGGTTGTGTAACTTATTATCATGAATTGTTAATATTCCTTTGTAATTCTCATTTTTATAGGGTCTACAGTGATATCCTCTCTTTCATTCTCGATTTTGATAATTTCTCTTTTTTTCCCTTTGTTATTCTAGTAAGGTTTATCAGTTTTGTTCATCTTTTCAAAGATTCAACTTTTGGTGTCATTTATTTCTCAGTTTTCTTTCTACTTTGTATTTCATTTATTTCTACTTTGATCTTTGTTATTTCCTTCTTTCTGCTTGCTTTAGGTTTAATTTGCCTTTTCCTCCTGGGTTCTTAAGATGGCAGCTTACTCTATTTCTTTTATACTTACCTCTTTTCTAATAATTCAGGTTAAAAGTTACACATTTCCTTTTAAGCAGTGCTTTAGCTGTATTCCATAAGTTATGTTGTGTTTCTTATTCATTAAGCTCAGAATAGTTTCTAATATCTGTTGTGATTTCAAACTTATTTAGAAATTGGCTGTTTAATTTACAAATATTTGATTATGTTTCAAATAACCTTTTGTTGTTGATTTCCAATTTGTCTTTATGTTGACCAGAGAAGATACTTTGAGTAATTTCAATCCTCTTATATTTATTGAGGCTTCTTTTGTTGCCTTGCCTCTGGTCTGTCCTGGAGCATGTTCTAGGATTTGCATTTGAAAAGAAGAGTTGAGCAACACTGTTATACCATTCTACTGAACTAAAATTTGTGGCCTCTTCCTCTAAAATAGCATTTTTTGAACGACAGTTTGTCTGGATATGTAATTTTTGATTGGTTTCTTTGCATACTTTAAGTATGGTATTCCATTGCTTTGTGTTCCATTATTTTTGATGAAGAGGCAGCTTTAATAGTTTAATCAGCAGAGATTCCTGTTACTAGTTTCAATCAAGAGAGCATAACCACACAGAAATTTGAACAATGAAGGTTTCAAAAATGGCTAAACTATGATAGGGAGTAACTACAAAGATATAAAGATACCCTTAAGAGGTACCCTGGGGCCAAGCAAAAGTAGCCAAGGAGGAGCAGACTTGGAAAGCGAGTCTTCCTCCCTCCAGGAGAAGATGTGGTTGCAGAACCCTGGATGGTGGAGAAAGCCTTTGAGTTGCCTGGCCCAGAGCGGCTCCATAGTTACTGGGCCGAGGGAAAGCACCCCCTGGCCCCCAGAGGAGCTGTGGCTGACTGGTGGGCACACAGGCGGCCGTGGGCACTTGCTCCCTGGCAGGGCAGCGTGTGAGCTGGGGTTCGCAGGCGTCCGTGCTGGGAGGGCTTCTGTTGACAGTCCTCTAGGATGTGGGCAAGCTGAGATCAATGGGTGTTCCTACTGAAGGGATCTTCGTTTTTGTGCCAGTACAAGGGTGGAGGGCATGGTGCCTGCGTAGGAAGGGCTGGAGGAAGCAGCCCACACGGGCGAGGCAGGCCTGTGAGCTGGGTGTGTGGAGGGGCTGCGGGCGGGGCACAGGCCTGCTGTGTGCAGGGTCTGAGTTGGTGGTGCCGGGGAGCACGGGCACTGGGCTTGACGGGCTGGGGCTGCTGAGCCTTCCACGCACATGTGGTGTGGCAGAGCACTAGTTGGTATCTCCACATGTACGTACTGCACGCAGACCATGTTACACAAGCAAGAAAAAGTACAGAACAGTGTACTGGAGCAGGAAGAGAAGCCCCCTTTCTAATTTAATGATCCTCCAGTTCTCTCTACTGACAAAGCTTAAGAATTATGTTTAACATAAAAAAAATTTCAGCGTCTACCCCATTATCACAGCAGGTACTAAGTGTGATTTGGAGCTGAGAGGCAGTAAATTGTTACCAGGCATAGTCATATCGTTGTTCTCCTTTATGTGATGAGTCACTCACCTCTCTTGTTTTAGCAGTTTGACTGTATGTGTGTTAGTCCCTCAGTCGCGTCTGACTCTTCTTGACTGCATGGACTGAGTCTGCCAGACTTCTCTGTCCATGAAATTCTCCAGGCGAGAATACTGGAGTGGGTAGCCATTCGCTTCTCCAGTGGTTTTTTGTATTTATCTTACTTGGGATTTATTGAGGTTCTTGATTGTGTAGACTAAATTTTTAAATGAAATTTGGGAAGTTAAGGGCTCTTATTTCTTCAAATATTCTTTCCTTTTTCTTTCTCTTCCTTCTGGGACTTTAATTGCACATATGCTTGATATTGTCCTATAGGTGTGTTAGCCGCAGGAGACAGGAATTCGATCTTTGGGTTGGGAAGATAGCTGGAAGAGGGTGTGGAAGCCCACTCTAGTATTCTTGCCTGGCAAATTCCATGGACAGAGGAGCCTGGTGGGCTAAGTCCATGGGCTTGTAAAGAGTGGGACAAGACTAAAGTAACTTAGTGTGCATGCACGCACACTGATAGTCCAGTAGTTAAGAATCCACCTGCCTTTGTAGGGAACATGGGCTCGATCCCTAGTCTGAGAGGATCCCACATGTCATGAGGCCACTAAGCCCCTGCGCCCCAGCTTCTGCATACCTTAGAGCTGGCGCTCTGCAACAAGAGAAGCCATAGCAGAGAGGAGCCCCTGCTTACCACAACCAGAGGACGCCCAAGTGAAGCACTGAAGACCCAGTGCACCCGAAAATTTGAAAATGAAATTTAAAAAAATCATGAGAAAAAAGTAGCAACTTTGAAGTCTTTGCTAAATCATACTTAAAGTCAGTTTCTATTGACTGCTCTTTCCCCCTGAGTATGAATCACGTTGCTGTTTTTTTTGTATGTATTGTAATACTTTGTTGACGATTGGACATTTTAGAGAATGTAAAACTCTCAATTTGGATTTTTCCCCTTTGGGCATTTTTTTTTTTTCCTTTTCTTTGTTTGTAACTTTTCTGGACTTAAGCTGCAAAATCTACCTCTCTGGTGATGTGTTGCCCTGATTTCTCTGCTTAGGTTCTTTTTGAAATTAAAAACATTTATTTTGGCTTCCTAGGAGGTTACCCTGTTGTCTGCATAGATTGGTAGTTAGACATAATTGGGCAAAAGTTTGCTCAAATACAATGGGCTGGAACGCTTTGGTCTGTGAGGGGAGATGTGCCTGGGTGGGAGGGCACCTTTGAAATGTAGGCTCTCTGCAGGACTGCGTCGGCCTTGTCCTCTGCTCCCGCCTCTTGCGTCTCCCTGCTGTGCTGGTTGCCATTCTAGGCAGAGACACGTGCAGAGCTGAGGCCTTCTCTGCGCTCAGTCAGCTGAGGTTCTCTCATTTCCAGATCTCCTGGTTAGATGTTATGTCTGGTCTACTGATCATTCACTCATCCCAACCACAGTGGCAGTCCCGAGCTCAAGAGCTATGTGATTTTATTTGTTTCCTACCAAGTTTGCTCATTTTTCTGGCATCACTGCTGGTTGTGGGCTCTTGCCCTCTTCCTCAGATCAGGTCAGTCTCTGCTGGCAGCAAAGCTGCTGGCTTTGACAGCCAGCCTCATCCTGGTGAAACTACTATCCCAACCGCCCTCTGTGAGTGGGGGATACAAACAACTCCAGCCAAGAAGGCTGCTGTCCCCACTTTGTTACCTAAGTTCTGGCAGTTTTTCATAAGTCAGTGCTTCTCAGTTTTTTCACCTTTGGTTCGTTCCAGAATTTCAAAATGATTATTTTGACCATTTTGTTCAGTTTTAATTTTATGCGGAGATTTTTCAACCTCCATATTCTCCCACAACTAAAAGTTCAATATTTCAAATCCTCTGGAAAGTTCAACTCATTTGGCAGTTGGTGTTAATGTTGAGATGTCCCAGTTCAGTATATAATGTCAAGGTGTCCCAATAATATCTATTTAGGATTTTAATTTCTTAATCTAGGCAATATAAATTAGATTAAGCTCTTAACATTAATTTATGACATAGTATGTTTAGATATTGTCTTCTTACACATTTTATTTAGGAAATTATGATGTGATGACCCCAATGGTTGATATCCTTATGAAACTTTTTCGAAATATGGTGAATGTGAAGATACCATTTCATCTTACCCTATTAAGTGTGTGCTTCTGCAACCTTAAATCCCTAAATACTGCTAAGAAAGGGACTATTGATTATTATTTAACACCTTCATTATCAACAACTTCACATGCTGGAAAACGCAGTTTTGTAAGTACACTGTTATTGGATTTGTATAGTTAAATTGCAAATATAAATTTGTGTTTAACTGATATAATTTAGAGATTCTTGGGGGATGAGATTTGAATGACTTACTTATATATATTAATAGTATCTTTCATATTATGGTTACTAGCCTTAAGTATATTGTACTGTGGTCTAAAAATAAAACATAAGTGTCACTGGATAAAAGAGAAAACCTTGATAGAGGTACTCTGTTTTGGAACTGTTAAAACATTTTTTAACAGTATATAGGAATATGATGGTGAGCACATGTGAGAATATTTTCAAATACTAGAAATTGAATCTTGTCAGTTTATACATAAGCTACCAGCAGCTCCTCCACACCAAAGTTTTTGTTCAAGTATTTGAATTTTTTTGGTTTTGAAATTATATTGAATTCTGGTAGCAATATTGATAGAGTGTGAATGCTCACTTTATAATTGTAGAAATTAAGAGTATGGTAATAGAGAGGCAGAGGTCAGTCATAATTTCAAATGATTAAAGAAAATGCTGTGATGGCCATTCTGTAAACTTTTGTTTACCAAATATGGGATGCTTTAAAAAATAATCTTTCACTAAATTATTTATGCCTACAATTAACTCTTAATTTAAATGTTTTTGTTATTTTCTTTATTGTTATTGTTGGTATAATTTTAGTAATATTTTCAATTACTTTTAAGCCTATAGTGAGAACAGGATAGTGTTATGGAAATAATGAATTAATGCTGTCTTCAAAGTACTTTTTTTCAGTGACCCTTTTTATTAACTGAAATTTTAAAAGATGTTTACTTTTTGAAATTAGTCTGTAGAATGAGGATTAAAGGTCTTTAATTCACTGTAGAATTAGAGGGGTAAAAATAAGTGGAAGTACCTTGTTCATGTCTGGCACACAATAGGTGCTCAATAAATACAGTGGCCCAAATCTCTTCTACTTTTATTTTTTTGAAATTACTGTTGTGTTGACGTTTCTTGAATTATATTTGACTATCTATACACTTTTTATGGTGCTTAAAACTAGAGGGAAAATTATGCACATTAAAATGGAAGGTGTTTTAAAATTTTTATTTCAGGTACATATAAAAGAATGTTACATCTTATAAATGATATTGGATTTTTACCTTAGAGATTTTTTTTTCCTTTCTGTTAAATGTTACACTTCAAAGTGGAGAATTTTAGAAAATCAGTCCTTGATGCTATCTGTGCACATAGATGTTTTAGATTGAGTCATTGGTGAGTCATCATTTGTATAGGCCACCATTCTCTTATCCTCACAATTGGAAGTTTGAATACATGATCGTTAAGGTCCTTTCCAGGTCTCCAGATACATACCTACCTTCTGGCTCAGTGCTGTCTAGGGAGGAAGCCCTCTTCCTGGAATAGTGAGCAAAGGTCCACACAGCAGTGTGACTAATTGTGGTGGATTAATCATTTCTAGTTGTTTGGAACTGTCCAGAAGGACTGAAGTTATGGAGTAGGATAGAAGCATATTGGTCCCATAATAGCTACAGTTATACTTCAGCAGCATGAATATTTAAAAGATATCAGATACCTAAATTACTCTGTTATCCTTACATTCTAGAAAATGAAAGACTGTCATATGGAGGATTTTTCTAAAGACAAGGAAACAAATCGGGATTTTCTACCAACTGGAAGGATTGAAAGTACAAGAACTGGGGAGTCTCCGCCAGATCCCACAAATTCTTCTAAAGAAAAAGACAGTAATGAATTTCCCCTCTCCTCACTTCCTGAGGATATTGACCAAGAAGTCTTTAAGCAACTTCCTGTAGATATTCAAGAAGAAATCCTTTCTGGAAAATCTCGAGAAAAAGTTCAAGGAAAAGGAAGTTTGAGTTGTCCATTACATGCTTCTCGAGGAGTATTGTCTTTCTTTTCTATGAAACAAAAGCAGGATCGTTCCTTAAATCCTAAAGATCATGTACCCAAAAGCACACAGGTCTCCTCTGTATCTCCCTGTGAACCAGGAACGTCAGGCGGTAGCAGCTCCTCTTATGCATCTAGCCAGAAGGATTATTCACATTATTTAGACAGTAGCTTAAAAGATGAACGAATGAGTCAAGGACCTAAAGAATCTCAAGGATTCCACTTTTCAAATACAAACCCTGCTGTCTCTGTTTTCCATTCATTTCCAAATTTGCAGAGTGAGCAACTTTTCTCCAGAAGCCGTACCACAGACAGCCATAAGCAACCAGTGCCAACAGTCTCTCGTCAGGAAGGACTTAAAGAAAGTAGAGAGCAAGAGTCTCCCGATGAGAAAACTACTTTTCCTTCTGACATTGATCCTGAGGTTTTCTATGAACTGCCGGAAGAGGTACGAAAAGAGCTGTTGGCTGATTGGAAGAGAACGGGGTCAGATTTCCACACTGGACATAAATGAGCACTCTCCACAAAAGGGAAAGACGGTTGTTCTCAGATTAGCAGTTTATTAAGCTCTTCTCAATTAAACACTAATACTTTCAATAATGTAGAAACGTAATATGAAATGTTCCAGATAAAGCAAACATAGTTATGGGAAGAAATTCGGGCACAAAGCATAAAAATATAACAAATAATGTAAAATATTACCTTCCTCTCATTCCTAACATGTTTTATATTGCTTTTCAATAAAAAGAATATCATGATCAGCATTAGTGTATTTTCCATACATCATGGAAACATTGGGAGGAAGATATATATGATTGTGTATAAAAAATAGAGTAGCCAAATCATTGCTATGCTAGAGCAAAGAACAGGGCTTTTTCCTATGAAGTACAGAGTTGCTCAAGAAATTCACCTCTTTTAGGAAATAGCCATAAAGAAATTCTGTTGCCAGCTAAGCTGCTAAAAATGTATAGGTCTTGGTAATATGTACCATTTGGTAAGTTGATTTTTTAAAAAATGCCAAAGCAGTGCATATTCAATTAATGCTCCTTAGTATACCTAGAACCTACCACAATGCCTGGCACCCAGAGGGTGCTCAGTAAACACTGAATGGATGAATTGTATGGCACAGGCCCCATGAGGAGTTGGGTGGTGGAATATACATGTTGTAAAGAACTGGAAGGAACTCTCCATACAAGCTGATTAAGGGAAGGATGACACCAGAAATTCAAAGTGATCTGTCTTTAGGACTGTCAGATAATAGAAGTCCACTTCCTCTGGCCCGTCTGTAAGGTTTAAAAAAAGCAAGGTATTGGATGTGTTTGAATCTTCTCTACAATTTTGTAGATGGAGATTTAGAGATGAGATTAAGGCTGTCACACCCCAGCAGATACACGGAGTGACTACACTGATGGTATCCGCTGTTCCCCATTGTTGTCCCTTTTTGCCTTCTAGATTAAAAATCGGATATAAGATTGTGGACGTAATTTGCAAGGCATAGAGGATGTTTCTAGAAGACTCCAAAGTATGGCTCAGCACTGGTTTGGAGCAGTTCTGTGATTATGTAGGTTAACATCATATCAGTGTTAATCCGCTGATTGAGATTTATTGTAAGCATTTATTATCACATTTAGATTTATTTTAAGCATTTCAGTATTATTCACTTTCACATATAGGTAAGCATTCTAGATGTCACCAAGTTCCATTAGTCAAAGTATGCATTTGTAATTATTGCAAAGTAAATGTTGCACTAATCAATAGTTATGAAAGCTATATATTGGTGACAACAATTTTCAGTTATTGAGTAGGGAAAGATATTGACAGTTAATATGAATGTTGAGGTAGTGCAAATACTTGATAACTTTATGGTAAACATTCTTTCTGAGTCAACAAAAAATGTGTGGTTATTTGTTTTGTGGCATTATTTTGTTAATAGGCAACTACTACAAAATTCAAGAAATGGGGAGCTGTCACCAACCAACAAAGCCCTGAAAATGTGCTTTTGGCTTCGGTAGGGAGTTGAGAAAACTGTTAGCTGAGGCTGGAAGAATGATGCGGAAGTTTCTTTATTAAAAAGCTTTTACGAAACATTTGATAAAACAGCTGTGTATGGTATCTTGGAAAACCTAGCTAATGAAAGGTTACCTAATGAAAGGTTATCTCCAGGCAAAATGTCTAAAGCCACCACCTGGTGGCTTTCAGTTATATGGGTTAAAGTACTACATGCAAGAAAGAATTGAGCTTTAGAGAGAGGAGAGATGGTTAGGTTGCAAGCAGAAATACAGAGAGCCAAAACTCTGAAGTGGAAAACTTGCCGTCTTACTCTCCAGCCACCCCGGTTAGCAAGGCGGCAAAGTGAGATGTGAGCATGGGTCAGACATCAGGATTCGCGTCTCACTCCCACACCTCTGGTATTCATGCCCCGTTACTGTGTGACTTGACAGTTTCACTCAAAGGCAGGTTTTATTTCCTTGCTTACGGATTATGAGTTTAGCCAAGTGACATGCTTTGCCAATGGGATGTTAGGCACTTGAGGTTTTTTCCACTTCCTTCCTTGCTCCTTTGCCTTCTTTTTGAGAACAGCTCCATCCCCACTGGAGGGTGGAGACCCAGGAAGCAGAGTGACCTCACTCCAGTTGTTCCCGCCCAGACCATCCTTTCTCGGATGACCCACAGCCAGTGCGAGACATGGGATAAATAATGTTAATTGTATGCCTCTGAGGCGTTGTGATTGTCTGTTATACATCATTATTGTTGCACTTGATACATGATAATCTACAGTAGTGTACAGAAGTCACCTTAATTTATGAAAAAGATAAGTATGTGAAGAAAGCATTAGTGAAAAAAAGTGGCATTGGAAAACAACTTATTCAATTAAATCCCAAAACAACCTTCAAGTGAAGGATAAAGTTGAAAGCAACTTATTAAAATGATTATTATAGACTGCCATTTTTTAAAACGGATTTTTGATATTTGTCAAAGCTATAAACCCTAAGAAACTCCCAGATTTTATGTCCAAAGAAGTTAGTAATATCATTATATGTGCCACTTAAACCTGTGTAGAGAAGGTGTATAATATAGTGTCTGCAGGTATCGTCCAGAAGCTGACAAAACAAATCATTTTTTTCCTGTACCCTGTCAAACTTTAAAATGTAGATTTCTGAAAAATTTAAGCAAAATTATAATAAATATCTTTTGATAAAACTTCAGATTTATCTCTCTATCCCAGTTCATCCTATGGTGGTGATAATAGGAAGGACCTTGATTTGGACAGATACTGATTTTAATACTATCTATTTGATCAAAATGTATATTTAATTCAATGTACTTATATTTTTATAGAATTTAAAATTATAAATTTATTTTGTTAAGTATCTCAAGACATGAAAGACAGCTAGGATGAAACTCATTTTCGTTGATAGTGGGTGTAATTTTATATTTCAAAGAATCTTGGTAATTTTTCTAGCTTGTGAGATTAACATATATATTGTTATTATTTACTTTCTAGTGTTGCAGAGATCTCACGATAGTGAAATGTCAGCTCTGCTGTATTGTTTTTGTTTTCAGTATTTGCATTTTCAGTCCCTAGTTTCTTTATAGAAATCTTTTAAAGTCATTTCTCCATTTTCCCAGGATTTTATTTTCATTAAAACTATCCGTTTAAACGTACCCATAGAAAACCCAGTTTTTCAAAATATACTGAAAGCCAGCGGTCCCTTTCAGAACTTCCATATTGTGGAACTTACTGCTCAGAGTGTCGTGTATGATGTGTGTGTCTCAGGACTCCTTCATAAATGGCGAGGTGTGATGCTGGAGTCAATGTACACAGTGTGTTAGTAATTAGCGGTTTATTTTTTTTTTTTAAATATAAATAGAAGTTGTACTATTTTATTTCTGCACTCCAGTGGAACCCCCACCCCCACCCCACAGGTGGGGAATACCACAGGTATTTTTCTACCACAGGTGCTGGAATACCTTTAAATACCAAGCATGGCCATGTGTTCCACCCTTGGCTAATGAGATGTGAGCATCTTTGACTGAATGAGGGGGTTTCCAAAAAAGCTACGTGTAACAGGGTGAAATCAAATAAAATGTCTTTTTGCTTTTACCCCTCTTTGTCCTGCTCGGAACACTGGGACAGAAAGGAGCTGTCAGCAAAGCAGAATTGGTGTAAAGAGCCTCCCCTGTCTCAGTTATCATAGACTTCTGTATGAGAGCAGTAAGCTTCTCAGCAGTGTGTTCTCTGAAGGTCCTTTATTTCTTTTTCCAGCCAAATATTTTCTTAACTGATATAATCATGTTGCACTGTCTGGTTCATTAACATTACATGTCCAGCATCATGGTTAGATAAGGTCCAAGCTATGAAGGTGCATAGGGAATAAGCATTTCTTTGATTCAATATAAACATTTTATTTTGGTAATTCCAGTAATGTCTGAGTATCTGAGATTATTAGAGTTGCATGATTAGATTATTTAAAAGATTTAAAAATCAGTTTAGAATTGTTAGATTTTTATTTTTCATATTATTTGGATGACAGTATTACCTTCAAACTTGTGTTATATGGGATTTTTGTTACTACAGATGACAGCTTTCATAATACTTCATAAGGCCTTTCTTAGAGCAAAACTTTTGATGATTAATTTACTTTTCCGTACATGAATCATACTTGTGGTATCCAGTGTAAGAACTCTGCCTAGCTGTAGGTTGTGAAGATTTTTCTCCCAAGTTTTATAATTTAATGTTGTACATTTAAGCCCCTGTTCCATGTTAATTTTTGTATAAAGTGCAAGGTTAGGTCTTTGGATGTCAGTTACTCCAACACCATTTGCTGAAAGGTGGTTCTTCCTGCCCTGAGTTGCTTTCCCACCTTTGCTGACTATCAGATGGTGGCCTCCCAGGTGGCGCAGTGGTCAAGAATCCGCCTGCCAATGCAGGAGACGCAGGAGACACAGGTTGGATCCCTCGGAGAAGGAAATGACAACCCGCTATGGTATTTTTGCCTGAAAAATCTCAAGGACAGAGGAAACTGGCGGGCTTCAGTCCCTGGGGTCACAGAGAGTTGGACACGACTGAGTATGCACGCACAACTATCGAATGTGCTTTAATGTACTCCCGAGGATACATTAATGACATTTGACATTTTCACCTCTTTTTACCCACTCTGGTCTTGCTTTCCGAAGGACTGTGGACCCGATTGAAGCTTCTGTCTCAGCAGGCAGTCTCCTAGTTGCCGTGTCACGGAGGGCTGGTGGGAGCGTGCACTCAGCTTCCCACCCGGCCCAGCTCTCACCACCCTGCTGAACGGAGACACTGACCGAGCTGTGAGGGGGCAGGAATGGGCCCTGATTTGCATTAATTGTTGCCTCCAATCGAAAATACAAGCTCAGCTCTGCACTTGGTCCCGAGGACACCAGGGCAGGAAGGGGACGTGCAGTGCTGACCGTCCTCATGTCCCACATCTGGTTTCCCCTCCCCGATGCCATCTAGGAGCGGAGGCCCAGATTCCCGCTGAGCCCTGCTGACTGCAGCCTGGGTGCACCGGTTTCCTTAAGTGATGCAGATGACCACAAATTTGGTGGCTTGGAGGAACAGAAATTTATTCTCCATTCTGGAGGCCGGAAGTCTGAAATCCAGGCATCCGCAGGGTCACGCTCAGGCTGAAGGCTCTAGGGGAGAGTCCTTGTTTCCCTCTCAGCCTCTGGCAGCTCCCGGGGTCCCTCGGCTTGAGGTCGCAGCACATCATCCCTGCCGCTGTCTTCACACGGCCGCCTCTTCGCCACACGGCTCTCCCATGTGCATTTCCTTGGGGTTGGATGGAGAGCCCACCCAGATGATCCAGGGTGACCTCATTCTGAGGTTCTTAATTACATCTGCCGAGATCCTTTTTCCAAAAAAGGTCACAGGGCCCCAGGGACTTGACAAGGACATACCTTTTGGGGTCACCACTCAACTCACCACAGAGGGGAGGCCATCACAGCTGGGTGGGGCCGGCGGCTCGGCATTTTCTGGGCTGCGGTGACGCCGGAGCCTGACTGGTGAGCAGCGCTTCTTTGAACTAGCTGGTTAATTCATGGTGCTGCCAGGAGGGGCTGGAAGCTCCTTTTGCCACTGGCTCCCACTGCCACCACCCCGGCCGGGATACCAGGCTCCGTAGCTGCCTCTGCCGGTGACGGTGGACGGGGAGCTCCTGCTCAGCCTTGCAGATGCCAGGAGGAGGGGCGGCTGCGGTTTTTAGCTTGGTGTTTGGCTTCAGTTCTGTGGGTCAGCCTTCTGTGTGTGGACACTCCTAATGGAGCAGGGGAGCAGGCTCTTTCCTAAAGCCTCCCCCACCTCTTCTGATTTTTACCTGCGGTTCAGCAATGCCAGGTTGCAGCTTCTGCAGCGCCCCATCTCAAATATACATATGGTAATAAGGGAACCCAGAGAACTCTCTGCTAGGACACCCCTCAGGTGCCCAGGTCCTTGACTAGTTTGCTGCCTTCGTTCCGTCTAAGCTGGAGTCTTCCTATGCTTGCCTGGTGAGTGCAGGGTCTTCTAGAGGAAAGACTTCGGAGGAACGGGCTACTACATTCTGGCCAGACCAGAAATTGATTCATGATTCAGCTCCTGATGCCAGATTGTTGTTGTTTGGTCACTAAGACGTGTACGAGATTTTTGTGACCCCGTGGACAGCAGCCCGCCAGGCTCTTCTGTCCATAGATTTCCCAGGCAAGAAAACTGGAGTGGGTTGCCATGCAATCCGCCAGGGGATCTACCTGACCCAGGGATCAAACCCACCTCTCCTGTATTGGTAGGCAGATTCTTTACCACTGATTCATCAGGGAAGCCTGCAGATTCCAGACATCAACTGTCAAACATTCTAGCGGACTTCTTTTTGGTTTTTAGGTTCATGTTTCCTACAGTTATCGATTTAAGAAGTAAAAGAAAAACAATTTAAAATATATTTTAATCTTTAATTAATGCTGACTTCTGACTGTATATGCTTTCTTACTGATGCTTTTTTGCAGAGAATTTTACAGGGGAAAAAGCAAAAGTTAAAAGTACATTAAGAACCCTTGTTATTTAACATTATTCTCATATGAGATTAAAAACTATATTTAATGCTGTTCTCTTGTACAACTGTGTGGTCTTATTTTCATGAAGTACCTTCAGTAATTTGTTCAAGAATACTGTTTAGAAGAGTGTCACAGTATTTATGCATACTGACTTAGAAGCAAAAGGCTGTAATTGCCACACATGATTTTTAAATGGCCTCATTTCTTCTTTAGGAATGATGAATGCCCATTATGATGATATCCATGTCTTGATGGAATTTTTTGTGTCTTTATTCCATCTTTTACATTGAGCATGAAGCTTACTAAATTGGAAGGCATGGTTGCTTCAATTATCGATGGGGCCAATTTTCCTCTCATTTCTGTCTGAACAAACATCACTAGTTTGGAATATGCTGGATTCCTGTAAACAAAGGAAGAGTTAAAAAATATAAAGAATTTTTATCTATTGAATTTACAAGTTTATAAGGAGCAGGATTCTTATTCACCATTGATTGCCAACACAGTGCTTATGACAGGGGAAATAGTGACTGAAGGAAGGAAAAAACATGTGGAATGATTTGCACACTCAAAATTATTTTACATAAAAATATTAAGTAGTCAGACTATATCTTAAAGTCTTCAGTTTTAGTTATCATTTTTCTTGTCATTTTATCGACTTCTTAAAATTATAAAAGTAAGGTATGCTTATGAAAATTTAAACAGTAGAGCATTTTCATAATTCCCCTTCATTCTGCTCCCCAGAGACAGTCACTATTTATAGCGTTGACTGTATCTTTTCAGATGATCATCTACGGATATACAAAGATAACATGTGTGTACATATATGTTTATGTACCCTATATATATGCACATGTACATTCTTACTTTTGCAAAAATGAGACATATTTATTTTTCTGGAACTAATTTCATTCTCCTCTTAGTATGATACCATGCACCTCTGTGTCTATACAGATCAGCTTATTGTTTTTAATGACTGCATATGGTATTTCATATTAGATTAACCAGTCCTCTATTGACTATCACGGAATTATTTCTTACTTGTTGCCACGATAAATCAAGCTGCAATAAAACACATTGTAATATATTCATTTGCACCTCGAGAAATATTTATATTGAGTTTCCAGGTCAATGTTTTTGTGTATTTAACATTTTGAAATGTTATCTCCAAACTACCTTCGTATTTTATGTTCAAACCCAGTGAATTTCAAATTAGAGGATATGAAGACTTGCCAAGGGGTATGAGAGGCTGAATAACATATAAGGGAATACAATTTCAAATCTCTGACTTCCATGTACCTTCTCCTTAAAACTGATCTGAGAATATATCTCTGATGGACATGCCAGCTTTTGTCCTACCAGCCTGATCACACCAGCCTTCTTAATAGAACCTTCTGCTTTATAGAATCAAGGGATGTCTGTCATCTCCCCCACCTAAGACTGAATGGTACTAAGGTGCTTTACCCTGGCATATAAACGTGAGTTGCTAAAGGAAAAATTCAATCAATTGGAAGTGAGTTAAGACAGTGAATGACGGATGATGGTAATAAAACCTTACTGAGTCAATTCTTTGCTTTCAGTAAAACTTAAGGATCTAATTGAGTTGTCAGCTGATAAGTCATTAAAAACAATTTTTGATTATAGGTCACTACGTAACATGGAATATAACTCAGAAGAATGTCAAGGGATTGTGTGATGGTACTAGAGTTCTACTCTCCATTTCAACCCACCTGTTCATGTGAACAAAGTTTCTTACACTTATGTTCATAAAAATGCACAGCATAAGTAGACTTGAGGTCATTCTATCTGATGGGATATCTACAATGGGCCTTTTGTCCCACGTTTTTTACAGTAAGTGAGTGTAACTGACAGAAGCATGATGACTCTCGAACCAGAATGCATAGTTTGAAGCTGAGCTTTGCTGTTACCTATGTGAGACCTTGAGAAAGTTACTTAATTTCTCTGGGTTTCCATTTTCTTTTCTGCAAAATGGGGGTAGTAAGACGACTACTTTATGGGGTTCTTGTGAGGATCAAATAGTTGACATTTGGTATCTGTAAATTGTAACAGTGTCTGACTAACAATTTGCTTTTACATTTAACAATTATGTAATACATTTTTATTTTGATCAATGGGTAATAATAACAATTTAAACCAGTACAAATAAACTTATTTTAACATTTAGATACTTCAGTTGAGTCACCCAGTGTCCGAGTCTTTGTGACCCCATGAACTGTAGCACGCCAGGCCTCCCTGTCCATCACCAACTCCCAGAGTTTACCCAAATTCATGTCCATCGAGTCGGTGATGCCATCCAACCATCTCATCCTCTGTCGTCCCCTTCTCCTCCCGCCCTCAATCTTTCCCAGAATCAGGGTCTTTTCCAATGAGTCAGTTCTTCGCATCAGGTGGCCAAAGTATTGGAGTTTCAGCTTCAGCATCAGCCCTTCCAATGAACACCCAGGACTGATCTCCTTTAGGATGGACTGGTTGGACCTCCTTGTTGTCCAAGGGACTCTCAAGAGTCTTCTCCAACACCACAGTTCAAAAGCATCAATTCTTTGGCGCTCAGCTTTCTTTATAGTCCAACTCTCACGTCCATACATGACCCTGGAAAAACCATAGCCTTGACTAGACAGGACCTTTGTTGACAAAGTAATGTCTCTGCTTTTTAATATGCTGTCTAGGTTGGTCATAACTTTCCTTCCAAGGAATAAGCGTCTTTTAATTTCATGGCTGCAATCACCATCTGCAGTGATTTGGGAGCCCCAAAAAATAAAGTCAGCCACTGTTTCCCCATCTATTTGCCATAAAGTGATGGGGCCGGATGCCATGATCTTAGTTTTCCTAATGTTGAGCTTTAAGCCAATTTTTTCACTATCCTCTTTCACTTTCACCAAGAGGTTCTTTAGTGCTTCTTCACTTTCTGCCATAAGGGTGGTGTCATCTGCATATCTGAGGTTATTGATATTTCTTCTGGCAATCTTGATTCCAGCTTGTGCTTCTTCCAGCCCAGCGTTTCTCATCATGTACTCTGCATATAAGTTAAATAAGCTGGGTGACAATATACAGCCTTGACGTACTCCTTTTCCTATTTGGAACCACTCTGTTGGTCCATGTCCAGTTCTAACTGTTGCTTCCTGACCCACATACAGGTTTCTAAAGAGGCAGGTCAGGTGGTCTGGTATTCCCATCTCTTTCAGAATTTTCCACAGTTTGTTGTGATCCACACAGTCAAAGGCTTTGGCATAGTCAATAAAGCAGAAACAGACGTTTTTCTGGAACTCTCTTGCTTTTTCAATCATTCAGTTGATGTTGGCAATTTGATCTCTGGTTTGTCTGCCTCTTCTAAAACCAGCTTGAACATCTGAAAGTTCATGGTTCACGTATTGCTGAAGCCTGGCTTGGAGAATTTCGAGGATTACTTTACTAGCGTGTGAGGTGAGTGCAATTGTGTGGTAGTTTGAGCATTCTTTGGCATTGCCTTTCTTTGGGGTTGGAATGAAAACTGACCTTTTCCAGTCCTGTGGCCACTGCTGAGTTTTCCAAATTTGCTGGCATATTGAGTGCAGCATTTTCACAGCATCATCTTTTAGGATTTGAAATAGCTCAACTGGAATTCCATCACCTCCCCTCGCTTTGTTCATAGTGATGCTTCCTAAGGCCCACTTGACTTCACATGCCAGGATGTCTGGCTCTAGGTGAGTGATCACACCATCATGATTATCTGGGTCATGAAGATCTTTTTTGTACAGTTCTTCTGTGTATTCTTGCCACCTCTTAATATCTTCTGCTTCTGTTAGGTCCCTACCATTTCTGTCCTTTATTGAGCCGATCTTGGCATGAAATGTTCCCTTGGTATCTTTAATTTTCTTGAAGAGATCTCTAGTCTTTCCCATTCTATTGTTTTCCTCTATTTCTTTGCATTGATCGCTGAGGAAGGCTATCTTATCTCTCCTGGCTATTCTTTGGAACTCTGCATTCAAATGGGTATATCTTTCCTTTTCTCCTTTGCTTTTCACTTCTCTTCTCACAGCTATTTGTAAGGCCTCCTCAGACAGCCATTTTGCTTTTTTGCATTTCTTTTTCTTGGGGATGGTCTTGATCCCTGTCTCCTGTACAATGTCACAAACCTCTGTCCATAGTTCATCAGGCACTCTATCAGATCTAGTCCCTTAAATCTATTTCTCACTTCCACTATATAATCATAAGGGATGTGATTTAGGTCATACCTGCCTGGTCTAGTGGTTTTCCCCACTTTCTTCAATTTAAGTCTGAATTTGGCAATAAGCAGTTCATGATCTGAGCCACAGTCAGTTCCCAGTCTTGTTTTTGCTGCCTGTATAAAGCTTCTCCATCTTTGGCTGCAAAGAATATAATCAATCTGATTTTGGTGTTGACCATCTGGTGATGTCCATGTGTAGAGTCTTGAGTTGTTGGAAGATGGTGTTTGCTATGATCAGTGCATTCTCTTGGCAAAACTCTATTAGCCTTTGCCCTGCTTCATTCTGTACTCCAAGGCCAAATTTGCCTGTTACTCCAGATCTTTCTTGACTTCCTACTTTTGCATTCCAGTTCCCTAGAATGAAAAGGACATCTTTTTTGGGTGTTAGTTCTAAAAGGTCTTGTAGGTCTTCATAGGACTGTTCAGCTTCTTCAGGGTTAGATACTTAGGGTCACAGAAATTAAAACAAATTTTAAAAATTAGGTACTTATTCCTATAGAGGTATGATAGAAAAATAAAGTGATTGATAAAAGAACCTAAAGCATAAACACTGATTTATAAAAGAACCCAAAGCATAAAATATATTTTATTTGGATAAAATTATGCAAGGGAAAAAGAGTAAAAATATCAGATCAAGGATAAAAAAAATGATATAATATTTCTGACTGTTAAAGGTTATATGTATTTTGAAACTGAAAATGTAGTGGTAGGTTTCAAGTTGTTACAGTATTTAGGTTCTGATGAATGCACTTAGAAGGGTGATAAAAACATTTTTTTAAAGTGTCAAGATTTATAGTATGCTGGAAATTTCACCCTCGATATAATGCTATACAAAATTTTAATATCAACTTAAAAATGTGCAAGGCAATATACGGTTTTACAAAATTCTCTTAGAGGGGTTTGAAGACCACTGCTCCAACCAACCATATGAGCATCTATTTTCTTAAACCCTTTTCCATTCTGAGTTTAGACTATTTTTACATTGTCTCAAATGGCTGGACTCACTAGCAATTTGTATGGCCTTAAATCTCTATGTGAATTTACTAGGGCTTTACACACTTAACAACGCTTTTCCAAGATTTCCTGGAGAGTACATTTACTGTAGATAATATGTTTTATAAATTTACTACAGGACTTGAGCTGCACAGAAGGAAAAGGTACAGAAGAATCACTTTTTTGTCAGTACCCTTCTCCAGCAGGTTGCTGGGCAGAGTTCCCACTCTGGGTAGAATATCTAAATTAGAGTTTTTCTCTTTTTTTTTTTTCTGCAGTGGAAAGGGAATGGTGACAAGATGCAAGAAGGGGACTTTGCCTGTGAAGCACACTTGAGGTTGTATAACTTCCCAACCAGAGTCCCCCTAGCAGCTGATTCACCTACCTGATACGGAGTAATAATTTTTCCCTTGTTTTATCCTTTCCTGCTGTGGAGAATACAGTTTTGGCTATATATTGAAAATTGACCGATGGGGAGAAAGACTACATTGTCATCATCATCTGAACCAATTATCCTGTCCATCAATGTAAATATTTTTGGATTTCTTTTAGTTCTCTTATTCAGTAGAAAATATTAAGGAATATGGGTCTAAATGTCATTTTATTTTGACTTCCTTCACATACATATTTTTCTCCTACTGAGTGGTTTACATGTCATTTTGTGTGCCAGTGTCTTTTATTTAATATAAAATCATTTAGCAAATATGTAAGGAAGTTGTAGAATGATATATATTGAATAAATATATATATATGCATTTACAGAATATGTGTATTGGATGTCACCATCTTATCCAGTGGCTGGCCACCTTTGGGCAAAGAGTCATCTCTAATTTCTCCAGCTCTTCCCTCTCAGAATTTACCTACTGGGTGGCTTGTTCTACAGGTAACTGTTCACAGTAAGTAGTCCACTGGAAAGAATATTTCAAAGTAAAGCATGATTCATTGCTGATAAATGCTAACTATTATAATTCTAGAGAAATTTATTTTTCATTTGCAAAAATCCTTTAATAATTCACAGAAGTGACTAATGGAGAAACATAAAACATCAGGTTAAGGTTAATTGGAGGGCATGATGATGTCTGTGAACATGTGACTGGTGCCAGAAATCACAGATTATACTTCATAGGGAATTGTCTATTCTTATTATACTTAAGACGAAAAATACTTGAAAAGTTATTTTAAAAATTGTTTTTAGGGGCATTTTTTCCCCCCAATAGGATATACCAGAAAATATTTCTGGTGAGTTCGTTAGCAAGTTACAAACTGAACTAAAAAATGGTTAAACAATAAATATATGGAAATAACACTTACTCTTGCACAGGTAAACATATATAGCCACAAGCATGGTTATAACCTCGGATGTAACTTGAGGATGGAGGATATGCTGGAAAATCCACACTAGTAACTAAGTGATCAAAAGAAAAATTAAAATGAAACCTATGCCACAAAGATGAAAAATTCAGTTTCCAATAGCATATTTTCAAAAATACATGACATAGCATTTAACAGACATTAATTTTAATATAGCTATGTATGTTTGCACACTTGAGTGTGTACACAGGCCAAAAATGAAAAAGTATCATGCTACAAGTACTAGCATGAAAAAGTATCACTACTGTCCTCTCAAACTTTTTCATGCTAGTTCTTCTATAGATCCTGCCTCCTCTTACATACAAGAAGAACTGTTCAAAGTATAATTTATTTACTTTCTGAGATCAGAAGCAGAAATTACAAATAAAAAGACTAATCTACTAGGATAGATTTTTTTGGTTTATCATTTTTTAAATAAAATATTTGATGTGTTATTTAGCCTGTCAATAGAGGTAGTTTAAATGCTCTTTTCTGCCAATTCCCTGTAGCTAACTTCAATGTATGGTTAAAAATCAGTAGATTTTGTTTTAGGAATTATGCAGTGTAACTTCAATACTGCATGTGAAGGTAGAAGGGAGGGGATCTGATTACCGTCACATTTATGATAATTATGTGACTCTTCCTAAAAACATTGTAAAACATGTATTTCGTCAGTCTGTGCAACTGAATCCTGCTCATCAGAGGATTTCCCTGTGTGGTTCTAGTGCACATAACCCTTTCGGTGGAAATGCAACGTTCAGCTCTAGTTAGGAGACAAAGGTGGCTGTGCGCGTTTCCCATGTGCACGGTCCGCTCCGTCACCGTAACAGAGCCAGTTATGCTGGCAAAACGGTACTGCCAGAATTGATACTAACATGTTTCTTCTCTGTTTAAAATATGGAGATTATATTTGTCTTTATTTTTGAAAATTTTGTTATATTCCACAAACAAGTATGGGTCTTTTGTGAGGCACACAGTGAGGTAGTTAGCACAGATTCTGGAAAATCAGAAAGACTTGAGCTGTTGATGAGCTACGTAACTTGATTTCTGTGAATTTCAGTTTCCTCACTGGTGAGAAAAATGCATGCAAAACATTTAACTAAAAGCAAACTACACAGTAAGCTAAACAACAGTGGAAACATTAAGAAGAAAACTATCAGTGTTCATCAAAACTCATTCAAAGAAAATCACTTTAAAGCAAATTCAGTAGTGATCACTGAATGACTGATTATAACTATTCATGGATTTTATCTTCTATACTTCTTTTTGACCTTCCCTCTGACCAGCAAAAATGAGACACAAATAGAATGGTTTCAAGATAGACAATAAGAGATCAATAAGAGATCTCTGATTCAAATGGACAGTATTTTGTGTTATAGGCAGTGAATAAATTGTTATGTGCCCTCATTTGAAAATGAGAGGACTAACGACAGCTGTGTGAAAATATACGAGACAAATATGTGAAAGTGATGAACATCGGTCCCCAGTGGTATAGACGGTCAACAGAGCTAACTGTGTGCCTGAGTGCTATTAGCAGAGCTGTTACTCCGTCTTGTACTCTGAAACTTAAAGGGTCCTACAAGCGGAAAAGAGTAATTAACAACAGTTAACTGTCCCTGTCCCCAAGTAGTTACAGTAGGGGAATTCAGGTAGGAATAGCGAGATTAAATTGAATTGCAGAGGAGAAAAAAGGCTCTAGGCTACTACTGTCCTACCAAAGTTCCTTCACCATAAATTATCTTGAGTTCTAGGAGTCCAAAGATCTCTGGGGTGTAAACTGGTGTGTTTTAAGTGAATAATGCAAATAGGAAGTCATTACACATTTGCATTTTATAGAGTGATACATTTTTGGCCAGGGGTGGAGGGTAGGATAAGGACTGGAGAAGGAAATGGTGACCCACTCCAGTATTCTTCCTGGGAAATCCCATGGACAGAGGAGCCTGGCGGGCTACAGTCCATGGGATCACGAAGAGTTGGACACAACTTAGTGACTGAGCAACAAGCAATGGATAAGAGTATATTAAAACTTTTAGTTTTTAAAAGAAATGTAAGCACATTTATGAAAAGAGCTATCTAGTAGAATTTTCTTCAAGAGTTTTATCAGTTTTTAGATATATCCATTCTACATATTCAAATATAGAAGTATATATCCAAAGATCCATTTTGTTTCTTGGTAGTTTTGTAATGTAGCCTGAAAGTATCTGTCTATGTTCAGTGCTGCAAGGTACATGCTGCAAAAAGGCCAGGAGATGCCACAATGATTGACTATGATGTAAATGGCACCTCCAGAATTAGGTTAAAAACTTCAGGCTTACCTACATTACACATGTATTTATTAGTCTCACCAAGTAAATACAAGAATAATTAATTGAAAATATTCTTTCAAACTGTGAGTTAAAAGAAAAAAAATTTATTAATGACTCATAGTAATTCCCAAGTGTGGGCAAAATGTTTCAACTTACCACTGATAACATCCGTATTCCCTTCATAGTGCTTCAAAGAGACTAAGTCGATAAAGTCTCGGGGGGAAATTGAGCCCATGGCAAAGCTTTGTGTAATGGTATGACATATGAATGTATCCTGAAACAAATCACATCATAAAGATTGCAACAATGATTTAATATCTGTTCTTTGTACTGCTCCCCAAAGAATTTTACTGCCTAAGTTTGGCCTCTTTTTGGAAAAAGCAGGGCTTTAAGGTTTTAAGAATTTATCACCAAATCAGCTTGCATTTTCAGTGTTAAAGAAATATTAGATGTGTAATTTTAAGTGCAAGGCAACAAAAGCAAAAATAAAAGAGTGGGACTATAGTAACCTAAAATGCCTCTGCATAGCAAAGGAAACCATTAACAAAATGAAAGGGCAACCCACCGAGTGGGAGAAAATATTTGCAAATCCTACCTCTAACAAGGGGTTAATATAAATTAGAAATACAATAAATTTAGAAAAGAATCTTGATATTATCCAATCTTCGAATTTTCAGATGAAGAAATTGAAGCCTAACATTAAGTTACATGTAGAACTAGAGAGATGTACAGAACTAGAACCTGGGTTTCCAGATTTCCAGGTCAATAGTGTGTCTGCTACTCCACACTGACTAGGTAATATATTCGGAATAATATATTGACTTAACAGCCTGTGGTGTAAAGCCTAAAATTAAAGACCAGTATATGTGCTGCTTTGACATCTGTTAAAATTGGGAGGGTCTTGAATGGCCAAACTGCAAGATCCTCTCTCCACTTTGTTCCCATAAGTAAGAGCCCTTGGTCCCACAGGCCAAACTGCAAGATCCTCTCTCCACTTTGTTCCCATAAGTAAGAGCCCTTGGTCCCACAGCCCTCCATATCAGACACAGTTCCCACTTATACCTGAGTAGTGGGTTTCAGTTCCCTGCTACCCTGTAGAATTGGTCCAACAACCAATCAGATCCTCCTGCAAGAATCAGGGGTCACCTCAGCTTCCTGATACTACAAAGCCTGCGTGCACAGTCCCTGGTTATTAACTCTGTTCCCGATGCAGCTCCCTGTCACCCTGCGGGGCGCGGTGCGTCCCAGAGAGCTCAGCGGGGCCACTCCATGTGTTGCTGCCGCAGCATCCATTTTGTTTGGCCAAGCAGCCTGCGGTGGCCTTAAACTAACACCAGCTCTCTCACGTAAGCACAGCTTAGATAACAGCCCGCAGAGTCACAAGCAAATGCAAGCTCCTGATATGACTTCCCCAACAGCCCTTCTGATCAGCAGCCTCCCACACTTCCCAGGGCCTTCCCCGTGTGAGCCCCTTAGATCAGACCCCCTGTGTGGTTTCCCAAAATCCTGTCCTGTTTGGTTCCAAATGATCAATCTGGCCTTAGCCTAGGAACCCCAAAGCACTCCACCCACAGGCCCTAATGAAGGTGCGAGTCCACCTCTGTCTGCACCCTGCCTTGACCTCCCCACACGCGGCCCTTGACGTGTGCTGTCCACTTCCTCCAGGACTGTAATAAACTTCTCGATTTCAATTTCTCTTGTGGTCATTTGTTGAACCTGGCTCACCACTGGCACCCTGTTCCCCACCAACAAATGTTAACTGAACAAAATCTTAACAGTCTTCCTTTCCTGGGCTGTGATTAGGATTAATAAACTGCTGTTGATCTTATTTGTCTAAGTGCTGGTGTCAAGCGTTTGTTTGACCACCGCCATAACCCTAGAGCAGGAATCCCTTCCTCACCAATAGGATGAGTGAGCCAATTAAAATGCACCCTTGCAAATGAATGCTACAAACATTCATAGGAAGGCAGAAAAATTCTTCTCGTTGTGTAATGTGATTCAGAGATATTATAGTATACTGAAAAAGACATCAAATCTGAATCAGGAGATCAGTATAAGTCCTGTTTCTACCATACACTGTCCGTATTGACCTTGGGCAAATCTAAATTTTTCTGGCCACCTGATGTGAAGAACTGACTCATTTGAAAAGACCCTGATGCTGGGAAAGATTGAAGGCGGGAGGAGAAGGGGACGACAGAGGATGAGATGGTTGGATGGCATCACCGACTCAGTGGACATGAGTTTGAGTAAACTCTGGGAGTTGGTGATGGGCAGGGAGGCCTGGTGTGCTGCAGTCCGTGGGTTTGCAAAGAGTCGGACATGACTGAGCGACTGAACTGAACTAAACTGAAATTTCTCTGAATATGTTTTCAAATCTTTTGATGCCAAATCTACTATACTTTCCATTACTATAGCTGACTTGCAGCAAAAACAGAAATATCTGAAATGCTAATGAAAGTATTATACAGTTATGAATGAAACAATCCAATGTTTGCATTTTCATTTGTGATAGACCAAGTTCAAATCCCAAGAGGGTCACAGACATGTGTTCTCTGTGGATAGAACTCCAGAGCCTTTCTACAAGATGAAACTACTTTACCTTCCCAGGCTTTTCTACAACCTCACCCTCATCCCAGATTTTAAAATCAGTTTAATAGAAGGAGGTACAGTTAACCTACAGAGTTCTAAATAAACGGTAAAGTGATGGCAGGTATGTGGGACATTTGTTTTGATGTGTGAAATGGGCTTGGAGACTTGAAGAACCGGACTCAGTCATCTGTAATTTTACAAATGCAACTGTTTGTAAAAATCATAAAAGTTTGCATTCCACCAACATTCTTCACCGTTTCCTTCTAATAAAATTATTATTAGCCAAAATATAGAAGTCACTTTTTAAAATCAGCCTACTAAGGTGTAATTTACTGTCTTGCCGTCTAGCAGTCCCCCTAAGTAACGGAGTGCCACGGTACTGCCCCAGAGTTCAGAGTCCCTCGGCCGGCCCGTCTTCCGTTCCTCCCCCTTCCCTCCACATCTCAGTCTCTCTCATTTCATCCATTTCGTCTCCTCCCAAGCTCTCGGCGTCCCTCGCCTCACCCTGCTCCTCTCCCCTTCTAGGCCCTATTCGCCTCTTGCATCCTGTCTTCCCTTCTCTCACCTCTAGGACTTTAACTTTCTATTCCGTTACCTGTAGTTTTCCTTTCTCTGTTTTTATTCTTCCTGTTCATCTCTGAGACACTGTATTTGAAAGTGTTTCTAAAACCACAACCATTATAATGTTATTTCACACATGCCTTTAAAAAGTTATATGCTATTTGCTCTTCACAGTGTCTACAATGTTATCTAGTGTGTTATCACTACGATAAATCTACTGACTTCCATCAACAAGGCATGCTTAATCTTTTTTTCCCCTTGATGGAGGAGGCAAATCCATGAGTTCAGTCCTCTCAATAACCAAAGGCACACATCTGCAGATTCAGAATGTGGTATGCACTAAAAATAGAATAAAGCTAAGTGGAACTGAACTCTCAATAAAGAAAAAAGTTTTAAGCTTTTTATAAAGATTTCAACTTGATTTGAATATATAAAATACAGATGTAATAAACTGAAATACTAAGATATAAAAACTAAAACTGAATTAATACAGTAAAAGTCCAACATTAAACAATAAATTACCGAATCAATCTTTAGTACTATGTTGTACATTTTCAATGCTTTGTCCCATGTGACTCTGTTTTCAGGTTTGAAGAGGAAATCAGATAGTTTAGATGTTGATTCTGGAATCATTCCTTCAACACGATATCTATGGTTACCAAAATAAAGAAAATTCAAAATTTCATTGAATTTAGCCTAAGTTGAAAATATGGTATCACAGTATAAAGCATACTCATTTAACAAGTAATATAAAGAAAATTTGAAGGTAATATTAGCAATTTAAAATACTAATATTCAATTGTAAGTTGTTGCTTAGTTGCTAAGTCATGTCTGACTCTTTTGTGACCCCACGGACTGTAGCCGGTCAGGCTCCTCTGTCCATGGAATTCTCCAGGCAAGAATACTGGAGCAGGTTGCCATTCCCTTCTCCAGGGGATCTTCCTGACCCAGGGATCAAGCTTGTGTCTCCTGCATTGGGAGGGGATTCTTTACCACTGAGCCACCAGGGAAGCCAGTAACAGTTTTATTTAAATATGCATTGCAATAATTAATATAAATTATTTGAAAATTTATTTTTCAACAAATTTTGTTAGTACTGTTTCTATGGTTGTCTTTTTTTTTTTTTTTAATTATTTGGCTGCACTGTATCTTAGTCGCAGCACCCAGGTGGGCTCTGTGTTGCTGTGTGTGGGCTTCTCTCCAGGTCTGGCTTGTGGTCTCCAGGCTGCACACGCTCAGTAGTTGCGGCGAGTGGGGGTAGTTGCCCTATGGCTTGTGGCATCTTAGTTCCCCAAGCAGGGATTGAACCACGTCCCCTGTATAGGATGGTGGATGCTTAACCACTGGACCATCAGGGAAGTCCCTATCATTACCTTTTCAAAGAGACTACGTTCATTTAGAATTTTTCTAAACTCTTTCTCATAAACATTTACATGCTGTATTTAGCATAAGTCTCTAGTAACTGACGAGACACTTGTGCAGTTGTGCAGCATCTTGTGGCCTTAATTCTTAATTTAAGAATGTAATATGATATAAGCAGAGGTCAGAAAACTTTTCAGTAAAGAGCCAGATGGTAAATAATTTATTTGGCTTTGCAGGCTTCATGTTCTATGTTGCAATTATTCAACTTTATTAGTGCAGCAGTGAAACAGCCATAGACAATATATAATAAATGGGCCTGTCTGTATTATAATTAAACTGTCAGTTTTCACTCCAATACCAAAGAAAGGCAATGCCAAAGAACATTCAAACTACCATACAACTGCACTCATTTCACACGCTAGCAAGGTAATGCTCAAAATCCCTCAAACTAGACTTCAACAGCACGTGAACTGAGAACTCCAGATTTACAAGCTGGATTTAGAAAATGCAGGGTTTTGGAAAACCAGAGATCAAATTGCCAACATCTGTTGCAAACACAGAAAAAGCAAGGGAATTCCAGAAAAACATCTATTTCTGCTTCACTGACTTCTGCTAAAGGCTTTGACTGTGTGGATCACAACAAACTGTGGAAAATTCTTAAAGAGATGGGATTACCAGATCCCCTTACCTGTCTCCTGAGAAATCTGTAGGCAGGACAGGAAGCAACAGTTAGAACTGGACATGGAACGATGGATTGGTTCAAAGTTGGGAAAGGAATAAGGCGAGGCTGTATGTATATGGTTACCCTGCTTATTTAACTTCTATGCAGAGTACATCACATGAAATGCTGGGCTGGATGACTCACAAGCTCGAATTAAGATTGCTGGGAGAAATATCAACAACCTCCCATATGCAGATGATACCACTCTAGAGGAAATCAACCCTGAATATTCATTGGATGCTGAAGCTGAGGCTCCAATACTTTGGCCACCTGATGGGAAGAACTGACTCATTAGAAAAACCCTGATGCTGGGAAAGATTGAAGGGAGGAGGAGAAGGGGATGACAGAAGGTAAGATAGTCGAATGGCCTCAGTGACTCAATGGATATGAGTTTGAGCAAGCTCTGGGAGATGTGAAGGACTGGGAAGCCTGGCATGCTGCAGTCCACAGGGCTGGAAAGACTTGGACATGACTGAGTCACTGAACAACCACCCCCCCGAAAAGAAACTGAATCAAACTTGGTTTTCTAAATAACATATCATGATCAATAAATGAACAACTCTTAAAAATATGGTTTAAAAAACATCTGCACAATTTCCCTTAGTGTATTTGAATTTGAAACAACAGGTTCCTAAAAAATATCCTTAAAGGCAGCTTACAGAAAAAATTATAAAACAATCTGCCTGCCAATGCAAGAGACTCAGAAGACATGAGTTCAATCCCTGGGTCGGGAAAATCCCCTGGAGGAGGAAATGGCAACCCACTTCAGTATTCTTGCCAGGAAAACTCCATGGACAGAGTAGCCTAGAGAGTTACAGTTCATGGGGATGCAGAGTCGGATACAACTGCGCAACTAAACGTGCATGCACGTGTACACACACACACCACACAATATCCTTAAAAGCACTTACAGAAAAAATTATATACATTTGCAGGAGAAATATATTGGGGAAATAAACTTTATCTTTAAGTGGTTCACTTAATGGAAAGATAAAATGTTGAAAAGACCACAAAATACTCTAAGAAAATACCAATGTATTTTTATAGTAATTAGTTCTTGAAGTGGAAATTTCCTAGCTTTGTGAAGTATTCACTAGAAGTGATTTTTTTTTTCTGTCTTCAGGTTTGAAAATTAGATGGTACATATTATTCTTTTTATTCATCCATGTTTCAATCAAGTGACTTTATAAGTAATTGCTATTTCCTGTTCGCTATCCAATAATGTCTTATAGCTAATGAAGTAGCACTGAATTCTAGATACATCAATGTCATTGAATTCAAAACCATGATTATAAATAGGAAATTGTACTCACAGATTTCCATGGAATTTTTTAGAAGCCTTGCTGGAAACAGTTATTTTTTTCTCAAAGAGGAATAAAAAATCCACAAATAAATTAGCTGTCAGATACAGAAAGAAATAAATTTAAAAAACAAACAAAAAAAATGAAAGTAAAAACGTTTTTTAGTTTGTAAAAAAAAATATTAAAAAAATGTCTTTGCAATGATTTGTTTCCATTAAAAAACAAACTCTTGAAATATATATAACTTGTTTTCTTACTGAATTCTTAACCACTTTCCAGCCTGATGTATCTTGATAGTAACCTAAAATTTCTTGAGCAGTTTGTTGGGCAAGTGCTTTATAGTCCATCTACCTGCAAATATGCAAAGTATTAAAAGCAAATGACTGGTGAGAATGCAATCATACAAAAATTTTTTTTTAAATGCTGTATTACACTTTAACACTATTTTTAAATATCTGTCACATAGCAATGAACAATAATTCTGTTTTGAATACACGCATCTCTTCTTTTTCATTCAGTATTTCAAATAAGAAAATGTGATATATTACAAAGAGTAGGCTTTAGCTTTGGAGTCAGAGACTGGAGTCAAATCCTGTCTCTGCCACTGACAAATTGGAAACCATGTTCTTTAATATTTCTCTTTCCCCATTTTACCAAACTGTAAAACTGGGATAATACCTAACTCAGTAGAACTGATGTGAGGATTAAATGAAACAATGCACTTAAACATCTTACCCCTTTACGTGGCACATATTCTTTCTAACAGCTCAGTCTTGCTTCCTTTCCCCTGTGAAGCAACATAATCTGTTGATCAGGGGTTAGTGGGGCTTTATCTCTTTTAAAGTGAGTGGCAGCGGCACTGAAGGGCCTGACCCTGGCTTCCTCTCCAAAGTCAACTTCTTCCTGTTTCCTTCTCTCCCTCTTAGTGCCAATTACATCGAGCTTCTTGGTTGTTCCTCAGATATAACCAAGCAACTTCCTACCTCAGGGTCTTTGTACTTGCTGTTCCCTGTGCTTGTAATGTTCTCCCTCAGTGTGTTCACAACTGACTCCTCCTCATCAGTGTCTTTGCTTAAATATTCTCTTCAGAGAGGATCAAGTTCATATCAATTCAGATCAAACAGATGTACTGAACTCTTGCTAAGGGTTAAATATTGTGGTATCTGTGGCAAAAGCAGTTGAGTATGATCCTGTTTTTGCTTTGAATGAGCTCAGGAAGGTGGTGTCTCATTGGTCCTTTGGCCCATCACCCAGTTTTCAGTTAAGGGAAGCTGGTTGGTGTGGTGGAAAGAATGACAACACAGAACTGGATTCAAATCTTGGCTTTGCCATTTACCACCAGCTTTATAATTTAGGGTAAACTGCTTAGCCTTTGGACTTCAATTTTCGTTTCTACAGACGGAGGATAGTAATACCTGTCTCATGGGGTTATTATGAGGATTAAGTGATTTAATATATGCAGAAGTGATTGAAACAGTGTCAGGCCCTTCTTGGTGATCAAAGGTTAGTCTTTTTCTTTAAATGGACATATTTAAATCTAGCTAAAAACAAATAAACACTCTCCTAAGAGCTGCCTGAATAAACCTTCTCAAAGTTTAATTCTCAGCACATGTCTTCCAGCTCTCACCTAAAGGCCTTTAGGTTGGATCATAAATCTACTTTTCTCTTGTCTTAGTTCTTTGGCAAGGCACAGCACCTAATTGACATCTATATTTGAAAAACATTGGTAAACTGTTATAATTCCTTCTTCTTAGGAGACTCTTGGTTTCTTTACCTTTCCTAGTAGATCTAATCCAGAATTTTAATAACTACTGGGACTCTTCTCCAAATCCTCATGGATATCTCCATATCTTTTAACCTGTGAAAGAACAAAAGTGGAAGCAGAATTATTTTGATCCATGAATTAGAAAATATATTTGATAATTTCCTTAATATTTTTTCAGCGTCTTTGATTTGTACTTTATGTACTCATTCAGAAACATATGTTTCCTCAATGTAAGAAAAAGGTAGTAAGAACATAAAGATAATGTTTATGAAAAGAATCTTTAAGAAATTATCTTTTAAAAGGACAGGTTTAAACGACACTAAGTGTGAAATGTGGATTAAAATGTCTAAGTTTTTAAGCTCACGCCACTAACAATCCTTGGTTGGTCTCTGACCTGGGTTTCTCCCAGTGTATATAACACAGTTCTTTATTTCCTGCCAACAACATACTTGATACTGAAGGATCATGAAATTGCAGATTTTTTGCAACATATCACTGGAATATAAACTTTCTGCAAGGACTTCATCTTATTCATTTTCAAATCACTAGCACTGCTTACTGCCACAACAAACATGTGCTTAACTGAACCACTCAACTAAATTTTATAGCTTCTGGACCTTTTCCTTTGCCAAGAAAAAAAAAAAGGGATGGTTAAGCCTAGTGGGCTAGAGAGAGTGACGAGATAAAAAGAGCCAACGGCAAGGCTCCAGTTGGACAGTATTACCTGGTGATGTAACACTGGTTGAGCAGGAACATGTTCAGATGGGATAATGATCAAGGATATCTTCACCCACAGGGTCAGGTGGAAAATAAACACAAACCAATATTGAGATGGCATCTTTTCTGATAACACCACTTGGTTGAAACTGGATTCTTCGCACCTCACATCCTGTCCCAGCCTTGTAGACAGGTTCCCATATGTTGTTAAGTGGCTCTTTACATCTGTTTGTATAATCTCCCTCTTTCTGGGCTGCCTGAGTGGGTCCCCAATCCGTGCTGGGTCACTGCCATTCTTCGCTGGGAATCAAGGTCCCCAAGGACTTTGTTAAGTCGCATCGCGGGCCCAACTCCCTCCTCCAATTCCGCGTCTGCTTTGAACGCGAGGGGGCTGGTGGGGAGACCAGGGGAGCCGGGTTCACGGAAGGGAAGGGGAAGGCGCAGAGGGAGGGAGGGAAGAATGTGGTCTGGGGAGCTGCCCCCCGGGCCGAGTGGCTGTTTTATCCTGGGAGCGGGTTTCTGAAAGCAGGGAGGCCAAGCGTGTGGGGAGGACTGGAATGGAGGGGCTAGCTCTCAAAAGACTGAAACGGAAGCCGCCAGGGTTCCCGGCCCCCCTTTCTGCCCAGTCCCCTCTTGAAGCCTCGGGAAACTGGCCGAAGGGAGCTCAGCCTGTCATCCGTGGAGACCCGCCGCGCGGAGCCGAAACCAAGGTCGGGAGGACGTAGCGCGTGCGGGTCAGCAACGCTGAGGTAGCCCAGCAATCTCCGCACCCCGCAAGACCCGGAAGGAAAAACTACATTTCCCAGAGGCGACCGCGACCTGGCCCCGTTCTCTCCGCCCTGCCCTCTTCCGAGCACCACGCATGCGCACCGCAAGTCAGCGCCATGTTGGGTCAGTTTGAAAGCGAGCGCGGGCGTAGCCCTGGGCCCTGACGGCGGAGGGAAATGCGAGCGACCTGAGACGGGGGCGGGGCGGCGACCGGGTCGGGATGCTTTGTCGCGTCTCCCATCCTGTGACAGCCCGAGGCTTTCAGTGGAGAATTGTGGACGTGTGCGCTTTTCTCGTTTTTTTTCGGGCCTTCGTCGGTGAGTTCGGCCCGAACGGCGGGTGTATTTTCGAGGGGCGTCTCATTCCTTGACAGCCTGAGGGGAGGGGAGGGCTAAGGGAAAGATGGCGGGGTGGGAGAGGAAAGGCGTTTCCTGAGGCAAGGCTCGGACTGAGAGGTCGGGTGTAAAGCGGCAAACTTAACGAGGAGAGGCTCGGAATGGGACGGAAGGGCCTGGCTTGGCCTTCGGGCGCTTCCGGAGGCTGAAGCGGGCGGGGAGGGAGGCTCTTGGGCTTCGGGGGCCGCTGCCTCGCAAAGACTCAGCCCACCCACTCCTGTTGTCTGATAACGGTTTAGAGAAACCTGTGTCTGTGACCGCGGCGTTGGGTGGACGGGCGGGGGATGCTGGAATCCCTGAGGGAGGTGGGTCCTAGTTCTTTCAGGGCGCAAGCTTTGAATCCGAAGATGCCCGTCAGCAGGGGCGCCAGCGATCTTCGCTTTCCAGGGTCAATAGGTCTTGCTTTTGCGGCAACCACAAACACGTTCATTTTCCTAATATAAATCACAGAGCCGTTGAGTCGTTTGTTTATTTCCTGTGAGCTATTACCATATTGGTTGTTTAACGCTGTACGTTTTGCGTTTGAATCAAAGGTAGTTGAAACCACTGGCCACTCCTTTCAACATTCTATTCGTCGGAATGATGGATTTCCTTTTGGAGCGGCATGCTGAAATGTTTACGGAAGAAATGGTAAGAGCGAATTTGTTTCCAAATAATTCTGTGGCGGACGTGAGGAGAAGTGAATGGATAAAGAGTGTGGTTGTGTTGGTCATTGATGGCAGAATGATGGGTGCCCAGGAGTTGACTTAAACTTTCGTTTGTGTACTTTTGGAAACTTTGCACAGGAATAATTCAGTCGTGGGTTTTCTTTTTGCTTCCTGTGAATTAAAATAAATGTTATTACCCACTCACTGAGAACTGTAATCCAACAGCTTTCCCTTTTAGGGTTTTGTTTTTGTCTTTAAGATTTTGTAAAATAAAATACAAAATCGGTAACCTGTGCTGTGTTGGGATAAGGGCGGAAACGTTTGGTCAGTTTTGTCATGCAAGCAATATTTACTTGAGAAGATTTAAAATCATTAGATGGGTGAAGAAAAGGCAACGCTAACTTGGTCTAGCCAGTCTTGAGAAGGTATACCAGTAGTATCAGAGCAGTCAGAGAAATAATTATCTTACGTTTGTCTGAGGCTTCGGTTGACTACTGTCAACTCTGACCTTTTTCTCTTCTTAAACTGAAAACTTTCTCAGTGTTCTAAAATCAAATTTGACAGTTATTAAGATTACATTAAAAATTGTTATAAGTTAAACATTCCTAAAATTATAACCCCCGATTGAGGGTGGGAGGAGAAGGGGACAACAGAGGATGAGATGGTTGGATGGCATCACCGACTCAATGGCCATGGGTTTGAATAAACTCCGGGAGTTGGGGATGGACATGGATGGACAGGGAAGCCTGGCCTGCTGCAATCCATGGGGTCGCAAAGAGTCGGACACGACTGAGTGACTGAACTGAACTGAAACATGTTATAATATCATAGCATATGATAAGTCCTAGACATTAAGCTTTTATTTTTACCTCAGAAAATCCATTGATTTAATTCTAAAAGAATGTCATGTTATTTACTCAAGTAGTGCCTGTTCATTCTGTTATTTCTTAGGTTTTCAAATATAGATACTGTTGTTGCTCTTTTAATGTAGACCGAAATTCTCTCAATTTTAATAATGGAAAAAAAGATGAGTGCATTGAGGCAATTTTTCCATACTGTTAAGTCTCCTTCGAGAGGTGGGCTGAATCTGTTTTACATGAGAATTGAAAACAGGGTAGTATCAAAAAACGAATGTCAGAAAAGGATTGTTAAAACTGCATTATTTTAGGAAAAGAACATTTTGCCAGCTTACTTCACAGTAATACTTTCTTTATTGATGAATATTGTAAATTATTTTGTTTGCTCACGTCTTGGGGGAAAAGGTTGCCTAAAGTTACATATTGGCATTTAAAATGTTGAAAGTGGATAATTAGTCTCCATTTTTCCTCCTTGTTTCAACTATGTCATTTGATGCCTTTTAAAAATTTATCAAGCACCTACTGTGTGTAGTGTATGGTGGTGGGCTTATGAGTTGAACAATATTTTGTATGGGGGAATGTTATGTATTGTGATGTCATAGAGTGTTTCAGCATAAGAAAAGACTACATCAGTAGTTTACAGGACTTTAAAAAAGTGAGTATTCTTCCTTGACACTTCCTATATAGTCTTAGATGATTTTTTAAAAAATATATTTGTTTTTAGTTGGAGGATAATTACAATATTGTGTTAGTTTCTGCCATATATCAACATGAATCAGCCAGAGATATGTCCCCTCCTTCTTAAATCCCTTCCCACCTTCCATCCCATCCCTCTAGGTTATCACAGAGCAGCAGATCTGAGCTCCTTGCATCATTCATCAGATGATTTTTGTATATATAATTCCAAGCATATATTAGGTGCTCAATGCATGTTTTCTAAATAGATGATGAAAGAATTTACATTAATTAAAATGGAAAATATATAATGTGTGTTGCCTAAAAATAATTTACAGATAATGGGTTTTATTTTTTAAAGTTGTAAAAAGTTTATACAAATTTAGTAATTTCTCTGTGTGATATTACTCTTTTTAATTGGAACTTTAACCTTTTCTTTTTGTATTATAGTTGTTTTTAGGAGAAATGAATAGAAATAACCAATTTTGAGGAAGCCATGGCAAAATCAAATACAAAACACAGGGTTTGTTCTCGGCAATCTTCAGTATCTTCTCTGTTAAGCTGCAGCCTGAGTGGCAGTAATTCCTCTAACTCTGGCTCTTTTCGGTATAAGGATAAACTGTACAGCTCTGCGTCTCAGGCTCTACAGGCCTATATTGATGATTTTGATCTAAGCCAAATGTGTCTTGGTGCAAGCACTGGAAAGATTAACATTGATAAATGTTCTACCAATATGCCGGAATTCTCCAGCTACATTTGTAAACCAAACAATGGTATGCTTTTATCCTTTGTTTTCTTTTTACCTATTGATTTAAAGCATTTTGAGAGATGTATAGTCTTAGAAAACTAAATGCTTTATTTTGTTTTGAAGTAAAAAATGACTTGTAATGTTGAGTTCTGCATATATTTCTTAAATGATTCTGTGATTTTTTGGTTCTCTGGAGTTTTGGGGTAGATCCTCTTTTGACTTTGGAGTAGAAGCTTATAAAATGCAACTAGTAATAGCAGATGGCTGATTCTAAACCCTTAAGCCATTCTGTTACAGTGTAATGGAAAGAGCATTGACTTGGTGGTTCTAGCTTTCATTACCTAGCTTAATGACTTTAAACAAATCTCAGCCTTTCAGAATTTATTTATTTATTTTTATTTTTAGCTTTTCAGAATTTATACTTGATCAGTTCAGTTGAGAGGATAGGGCTGTATTAATCTTCCTTGTCTCTATTCTGTGGGTCAGTAACATTCACAGGATGTTAAGGATTTTTCCTTGGTCAGATGTCCATTAGGGCTTCCCTGGTGGCTCAGTCGGTAGATTATACCTGCAATGCGGGAGACCTGGGTTCGATCCCTTGGTTGGGAAGATCCCCTGGAAGAGGACATGGCAACCCACTCCACTGTTCTTGCCTAGAGAATCCCCATGGACAGAGGAGCCTGGCAGGCTACAGTCCGTGGGGTTGCAAAGAGTCGGACACGACTGAGTGACTAAGCAGAGCACAGCACGGTATCGAGGTCCATGAAGACAAGTTTGGAAAATGTATCTGTTGATAACCCAGTTAACACTTGACTCACCTCTAGGGTGAAAAAAGTTTACATCAACTGTTAGAAGACTGGGCAGTATATTCCAGAAAGGAGAATTAGAACAGCTGTTCTGTGTATTTCAGGGTTAGCAAGCAGGAAAGCAAATTGTTTTTTCACCTAGTTTAACGACTTGTTTTTTTCCTGTGTTGCAGTTGAGTGACCAGTATTCCTGTGAGTGTATTAGTGCATTGGGTGTGTCTAGATGAAGAAACTGTAAATTAAAGAATATGAGAATATCTAGGAGGCTAGAGAGAAAAAAGTGTAGTGAGTAGTTAAATTGAAGACATGTGAAGGAAAAAAACCATATCCTATTACATCAGCCTTTACCTTTCATGCTTTTAATCAAAGCTTAAGTAAAGATTAAGGGAAAACAGCAAACATGATTCTTAATTCTCATTTACTGTTGAATATTATGAAGTATTTTTATATGTGATACAAGAAGATAAACAGAATTCTGCTTTGTTTTTCAGCTTTTGAAAATCCTGATGACAAAAGACATTTATCCTTATCCTATAGCGGACAGACTCTTAATGACATAGACTCCATTAGTCTAACAACTGATGATCTATTAAAGCTTCCAGCAGATGGATCATTTTCTTTCACTTATTTTGGATCAGGTCACGGAAGTAGCAAGAAAAACAGGAAACACATTGGAAGACTGAGTTCATCTGACAGAGAAAAGAATCAGAATTTTCAAGAACCAGCTGCTCTCCAGGGCAAGGATAACTTAGATACCCCAGTTGTGTACACAAATATGAAAGGAAGGCAATGTGGTAGGCTGAAAAACCCAAAATTCATGAATAAGGCTAATAAAAGTGTTTCTGTACCTTCTTTATCTTTTTCCAAAAAATTACCTTTTAGGGACAGTTCAGAACACAATCTTGAAAAGAATTACCCAAGATGGCTCACTAGCCAGAAGTCTGACCTTAATATTTCAGGGATAACTAGTATACCGGACTTCAAGTACCCAGTTTGGCTCTACAATCAAGACTTGTTACCTGATACAGATAGTCAAAGAATATATCAAATGTTTAAAGAAGATCAATGTTCTCCTCGGCATAGTTACCAGGCACAAAGAACTTCTCGGCTAATGAATAAATTAGATTGTTTTGAATATTCCTTTGAACCATCAAACATTTCACATTCCTTGAGTGAGGATAAAGGATTACTGAATGAATATAAATGTGGTCCTGAACCTAGCCAGTGTCTGTGTGAGAACCCGCTTCTTCCAGAATCCAAAAAGCCATTCAGTGGTAATTGTTCTTTTTTTGTGTGTTTTTACTGTTTTTAGTAACTAAAGTGCTGTAAATTTGACCTAGCATCTAGGATCTGTTATATTCTTGATACAATGCTCAAGTGATATTTTTGTTTTGAATTCTTAATCACGTTTATTTATGTAGTATTCTGTGACTAGAAAAATGTCTTTATTTTTTCCTTTGTGTCACAATAAATGTCACATTTTAACATAGCTTGCTATTGTGGATATGTTTATATTCCAAATAATGTAAATTCTTGTTGCCTTTATAAGATTTTACTATGCTTTGCATTTATTTCTTTTCTTAAAGAATTAATGTAATCTTTTAAATTAGGTGACAAAATTGAATTGCTTATCCTGAAGGCCAAGAGAAATCTAGAGCATTGTACTGAAGAGTTACCAAAGTCTATGAAAAAGGATGACAGTCCTTGTTCATTAGATAAACTTGAAGCGGAAAGATCATGGGAAAATATCCCTGTTACTTTGTAAGTTAAAATAGAGAAATTATTCAGTTTTCTAAATGAAGAATGCCATGTGCACATCTGATTTAATCTTTAAGTAACTTAATGATAATTAACAATGGTAGTATCATGGTATTTTTACAGAGCATAACTTTGTGTTTGCTTTAGATCGCATTTTTCATTAGTTACCACAAGATGGTGGTAACTTTAGGTACCTTATATAACTTTTGTCTTTGTTACATGATCCTTTCACTGCACTAGAAAATATTGATATATGTTTAATAGGAGGAATTAGAACCAAAAGCAATTATTTTGCAAATGGAGAAGGCTATTAAAATTTTACTACTTTCTTTTTTTACTTTTAAGTTTTTTCTCCCTCTATATGTTCTCTATATTTTAGAATACTCCTTTCTCTTCATTTACATTTTAATATTTTTCAATCGTTATTTTCCACAAATGATGGTATCATTTTTGTTTGGTAAATGTTTGAAGTTTCTAAGAGTGTTTTCATTTGTGTGCTAAACCTTTCTGTGATATAGTTGCTCAGAATAATTTAAAGTGTTTACCCATGAATGTGAGTGTAGAGGAAGAGTCTCGGAAAGCTTCTTTTCTTAGTGATATTAATTCCATGTTAGAAATGCATTCTTTGTAATCCTATATCCTGTCCTAGGCTCTGATAATTTAATATCTTCAGTTGTCTAAACCTTCATTCTGTTTAGAGTTTATTTCCTGACTCCTTCTTTGATTACTTCTCATTTGAGCGTCTTATTTTCTTAAATGTGGACATTGACTGTAATTGCAGTTTGGAATCTTGATTCTGTCATTTCCTTGCTGAGATTTTGTACAGGTTGCTTCTACTTTGGAGTTGTCAGGATTCAGTTGATTAGAAAATAAATATAAGGTACTTAGGACAGTTTCTGATCTATGACACTCCCTTGTAAATTGTAATAGTGGTGGTGATCATCCAGAATATTTTTTGTTTGTTCAGCTTCATTTCTCAATGGTTGGTTCATTAATGTGTTAAAAAACAAACAAACTAGGATTAATAATTAGCTCTCTTAATTCTTAAAGTTCTCTTATTTTTCATATTTACTAATTTCTTATTTTCTTATCAGTTGGTTGTATTGTATCTGTATTTGTAAAATCCTATATATAGGGTGAGCAGATATCAGAGGTGCTTAAATTGAGTAAAGTTTTTTAATATACTAAATGTATTTTGTAATTAGATACTATGACTTCTGACTTGTATAATTATCGTTTATGGTTTGCCTAGTACCATCATATTATGATGGATATGTTTTACATAAAATTATTGATGGTGTGATAAGGAATAGATCTGACTTAAGTGTGATATTGACAAATTATTAATCTGTCATCAAAAACAAAATTGACTAGGTAATAGTGTACTAAAAGATAGAATAACCACAGCCAGAAAATTGTTTTTTTGGTTTAACTTTCTGTAATAGAAAATGTCAGACAAGTACAAAAGTAGAGGAATAGCATGATGATTCCATATATATCCAGCACTCATCTTTTATAATCAGATAAATGCTTTTTTGATGATAGTTGGATGTACAAACTCTTTGTTAAAGAATGGGAGGAAAAGCTACTTGGGAACAAGAAAAAGTTCATAGTAAATTACAAATCAGATGAGTGAATAATGAAGAACTGCTAATTACCGAGAAAAAAATGTGCATTATGATGTTTAAGTGTTTTAAGAGTCTTAGATATGTGAGTACTTGAATAAGAAACACATATTGATATATAAATGAGAGATAGAATGAGTTTATTCTCTGCAGCTAATGGATTTTTGTTTTGAGAAAATTTTTACTTTTGCTAGGGATGCACTTTTCTTCCCCTTGAACATTAAGAAAAAAACTTTCATTTATTGAACTTCTTTTAAATGTCCCAGGTATGGAGAGTTAAATTTATGTAGTACATGAGATAAGAAGGACTGTGAATGTAGAAACTGAAGTGAAGGTAAAGTTTTGTGAAGTCATACCGGGAGTGAGATTGGGAGTTGAACTCAGGAATTTTAATTTCAGAATTAATCCTTCTCTCACTTTAGTCTGTCCTTAGTGCCAGTTCTGGAGGAGAGTCTGTCCTGTTGCTTTGATGTAGAAGCAGCATGTAGTTCCATCTTAATAGAAACTTATGAATTTGTGGGGGCTTTGTGTATTAATGTTGAGTGACCAAAAATGTTTAATTGGAAAAATGTACTGCTTGTTTCAAACAAATGAGCTTTTGGAGGATAAGTATATTTGAAGGCTCATTTATTTAATTAAAGACTAATGTCTTCAGTTTCTTTATATTTTTCCTTAAAGCTTTACAGGAAAAGCAAGGAGATAGGGAGCGATGAAGGAAGAAGTTTAGGGAGAAGATGAAGGAATTATCAAGCAACATCCATAGGAATCCTATCTATAATGGTTACTTCATGGTGACCATTTTAAATGATAACCGTCAGTTATATACTGTCTAATTTTTATCAATTGGGAACTTATATGCTGTCTTGTATCCTTAAATCCTAGCAAATCTCCTGTTCCTGTTAACACTAATGATAGTCCTCAACAAATTGCAAAGACAAAGTATGCTAATGAATTCCTTGAAGATTTTTTAAATGATGATAATCAGGTGGGTGACATTAAATCTTTTTATCTTATTAAAGGAATATTTATGACTAATTTATAGATATTAATTTCTAAGTTATTTGGATATTATAAAACAAAAAATGGCTCAAATCCTCTCTTCCCCAGCACATATCCGTAAGACCATCACTCCTAGAATTACTGATAATATTGGTATTCTGAAGTAGAGGGACCTGGGATTGAACTCTCTGGGGAGCCTAAATTGTCATTACAGTGGTTTCTTTTTTTTTCCCCCTGGAAAACATGTAAAACAGCACCTTACAGAGTAAGTTATATTTTCCCATAGGGCAGTTGCTTATTGAGAGTTGTGTTTCTAAGAGACAATTATACATCTGTTTAATTTAAAATGGGAAATTTATTACTCAGCTTTATAAAATCAGCACATGTACATCTTGCAAGTAATCCTGAAATAAAGTGTAAATGTTTATATATGTACATAAGGAATGATTATATGATTTAGAATTTTAATTCATGGCTGTTAAATATTGAATACACTTTTGAGATACTGACATCTGGAAGATTTGAGAGATTGAACATTCCAGACAAAAATTAGCTAAAAATTTTAATATATATCTTTTCTTTAAGTGAAATTTACTAGAGAAAGTAGAGGTTGTCAGAATATGTCTGACCTTAGTGCTCTAAGAAGATGCTATAGCAAATGCTGGGTAAGTGAAACTTAATTATCAAATATTTATTTGCCAGATAAATTTGAGTACCAAACACTTTTCTAGGAATTGTATTCCTAATAGTGAATAAAAGAAGAATCCTTGCCTCTTGGATTTTTTATTCCAAGTTGGACAGAGGAGCTATATCAAAATGAAATAGGTAATGGTGATTGAATAATAACAACAAACAATAATATATAAGTGCTGTGCTCAGTCATGTCTGACTCTTTGCAACCCCATGAACTACAGTCCACCTGTCTCCTCTGTTTTTTATTCCAAGTTGGACAGAGGAGCTATATCAAAATGAAATAGGTAATGGTGATTGAATAATAACAACAAACAATAATATATAAGTGCTGTGCTCAGTCATGTCTGACTCTTTGCAACCCCATGAGCTACAGTCCACCCGTCTCCTCTGTTCATAGGATTTCTCAGGCAAGAATACTAGAGTGGGTTGCCATTTCCTACTCCAGGGGATCTTCCCAACCCAGGGATTGAACCTGTGTCTCCTGCATTGGCAGATGGATTCTTTACACCATTGTGCCACCTGGGAAGCCCATGTATAAAGGAGAATCTTATAGATATTGTGAAGAAAAACTGATTGAGATAGAGAAACGAGGGCAGAGAAATTTTAGCTGGAGTGGGCAGGAACGAACGGCCTCTTGTGAGGTGATGTTTGCACCAAAACCTAGAATGAGGGAATAAGCCATATGTGTACTCAGAGGGAGATAACTTTTCATTTAGAGGGAATAGTAAGTGCAGAAACCCTAAAGCAGAAAAATGTTCAAGGAAAATCAGAGTCCAGTCAGTGTAGCTCAGTCAGAATGAGCAAGGAAGAATGTTTAAGAGATAAGATGGTAACCAGGAGTCAGATCGTGTAGGTAAGTAAGCAGTGGAATGAAGATTTTACCTTTTAAGTGAGATGAAAAGTGCCTGAAGTACTTCGGAGGAATGAAATGATCAGATCTACATTTTAAAATATAAAGTGGCAGTGGTATGGAACATAGACTTGAGAGGAGCTGGGGAAGGACAAGGAACCCAGTTAGGAGGTTTTAGCCGTCTTCCAGAATAGGGATTGTAAAGACTTGGGTTAGGTGGGAGCATTAGAAGTGGTCAGAAATAGTTAGACTTGAAATGTGTTCTTAAGGTGACTGGGTAGGATGGAGACAGAAGATTCAAAGGGTGAGTCCAAGATGTTTGAGCCAAGCAACTAAAGCAGTGAGTGGTACAGTTTACTTAGTTGAAGTGAGCCCTGGTAGAGGAACAGATCTGCGTAAATTTTGTAAAGTTTGAGATGGGTGACCATTAAATACTAGCCAGCCAATCCCTTTTCTTTTGCCTTTACACAGACACCACCTCACTACCACTGTGTTTCTTAATTTTTAAATAGTTCTAAGCTTATAGAAGGTTGCAAAAATAATACAGATAATTCCTGTCACCCTTCTCTCAGCTTCCCTAATGTTAACATCTCACTGACCATAGTGTAATTTTCACATTGGCATAATACTGTTACTTAAACCACAGACGTTATTCTGATTTCACCAGTTTTCCTGCCAATGTCCTGTTGCAAGATCTAGCATTGCATTTAGTTGTCATATCTCCTCAATCTGCTTCAGTCTTCACAATTCCTCAGTTTTGTCTGTCATGATCTTGACACTTTTGAAGACTTAATGGTCAGTTGGTTTTTTCCTGTAGATTGTTCCTCAGTGGGGTTTATCTGAAGTTTACTCTTGATTAAAATGGGGTTATGAATTTTTGGCAAGAATGCAACAGAAATCATGCTGTGCCCTTCTCAGTGCATCATATCAGAGGGGTCATGTTGTCGTTGATAATGTTGATAATGTGTCTTAGTTCGGGCTGCTGTAGTAAATATGCCATAGACCAGGTGGCTTAAACAACAGACATTATTTCTCACGTTTCTGGAGGCTAAGAAGTTCAGATGAAGGTGTCTGGTGAGATCCTGCTTCCTAGTTTTCAGGTGGCCATCTGCTTGTTTCCTCATGTGGCAGAGAGCAGAGAGGGAGCAAGCTTTCTGCGTCTTTTCCTGTAAGGGCACTAATTCCGCTCGTGAGAATTCCACCTTCATGACCTAGTTACTTCATAGAAGCCCCTCCTCCAAGTGCCGTCATGTTGGGATTAATTCACATTGCACATTTGAATTGTAGGGGGCACACACATTCAGTCCAGAGCAGTATACTGATAATGATAATATGTAATTATCTTAGAAATTTATTTTTATATTTATTTATAGAAAATTTATATTTATTATAGGTAAACCTATAATAATATGTTAGTACTGGTAATATTAGTCTTGAACATGTGCCTACTGGCTTTCTCTTTAGTAAAATTACGGTTTCCTCTTGTTAATTAATAAATGTCTTGGGGAGATGCTATGAGACTGTGCAAGTATTAATAGTCTCAAACTTCCATCCACTGTTTTTAGCATCATTGGTGGATCTTGTTTTTTCGTCTGAATTATTAGTTGAAGTTCTTGTGTAATGAGCTCTTCCTCCCTCCCCATTTGTAAAACTGTTTTTATTGGGACTCAGATTTTTTTAAAACTTTATTTTATATTGGGGTATATCTGATTAACAATATTGTGAAAGTTTCAGGTGAACAGCAAAGGGACTCAGCCATATATATACACGTATCCATTCTCCCCCAAATTTCCCTCCCATCCAGGCTGTTACATAACATGGAGCAGAGTTCCATGTGCTGTACAGTAGGTCCTTGTTGGTTATCTGTTTTAAATATAGCAGTATGTACATGTCCATCCAAACTCCCTAACTATCCCTTCCCCCCAACCCCCCTAGCAACCATAAGTTCGTTCTCTAAATCTGGGGACTTACAGATATTTAATTCTAGGTTTGAAAGAAAAGTGAAAGTGAAGTTGCTCAGTCATGTCCGATTCTTTGTGACCCCATGGACTGTAATCTGCCAGGCTCCTCCGCCCATGGGATTTTCCCAGCAAGAATACTGGAGTGGGTTGCCATTTCCTTCTCCAGGGGATCTTCCCGACCCAGGGATGGAACCTGGATCTCCCACATGGCAGGCAGACTCTTTATCGTCTGAGCTACCAGGGAAACCTGGTATTACTTTCTAGGTTTACAATATAATATTATTAATTCGTTGCTTAAATTGTTCCAGTTTAGGCCGTAAGAGTAGCTTCAGGTTGGCTCCTGTGTCCTTTTGACATGTCCCTGTCATTTTTTGAGGACTACTCTGAGGAGCCATGGTTTCTTTTTATTTGAAAACTGTTTAGAAACTAAGATCTAAGCATGAGGTGCGCTGATTGCTCCTGGGTTGTTCTTTATGCTAGACTTTCTCAGCAGGCAGACTTAGAAAACATGTTTGCTAACCCACATATACACGTATACATATTTCTATGTCTATTTACATATGTATTAATATATTTTATGTGTAGGTATAAAATCATGAGTTCATACTGACACCAATTCCAGTTCAATACCACAGTATTAGTTTCAGCCCTTTCTGTTCTTTATTTGTAACTTCTTTCTCCTCTGGTAAGAATCTCTGCTGTTACTATCTATAATAGATTTACTTGTTTTTTCAGTGTTAGCATATGCATAGTTTCAGAATTGCTGTAAGAAATAAATTTACTAGCTAAGTTATATTGTTTGTGTGCGATTCTGTTTGTCTTTGGGGCTTCCCTAGTAGCTCAGACAGTAAAGCATCTCCTGCACGACTGAGCGACTAACGCACACAGACACACTTTTTGTCTTTAGCTGCACAGTATCCAGTCAACGTATTCTTTTCCAAACGTACCTTGGTTAATTATTTTCTGCTCAGCTCCTTTCAGTGTGGTCATGTCATTGGTTTGTAATACTCTTAGGTCATTTTTTTATTGTGTAAATTGGGTTATTCCCACATTTTATGTGGTTTAAATGGTTGTTTTTTGAATATATGAAACAGTACTATAGTTCTAAGAGTCAAAGCTATATCAAAAGATGTATACCAAAAGATGTACTCAGAGGCATTCACTACCAGGATTTAATGCCAAGTCTCAGAACAAATTCTATCAAATGTACTGAATAGCATTTATTAAACATTCATTCATGAATGACACATAACAGTTCATATAATCTGTTTTTTTTAGTTTTCTCGTTTTTGGTACTCTGGCCACAATTTTGCCTGAAAAGCTCACTCAAGGCAGACACCAAATTTCAGAGGCAAGCTTTTGTAACTTTTATGGTTAGTATTAGCAACTAGAATTTCTTCTAAACCAGTGACTGGATGCAGATCATTTAGAGATAATGCCTCAAGTGCTGTCTCCGAGGTTGTTAGGAGTATAAGCCAAACTGAATCCTTATGCTGTTTCTTTTTCTTCTTTTTTAAAATTTTGGTAAAGTATTCATAATATTTTGACCATTTTTAAGGATATAGTATATAGTTCTGTGCAGTAAGTATCTTTACATTGCTGTGTACCCATCACCTCTATCTATTGCTAGGACTTTTTTATCTTTACCCACTGAAACTCTGTACTCATTAAACACTTAACTACTCACGCCTGTTTACCTATATACCTGTTTACTACCCTCTGCTGGCACTGTTCTACTTGCTCTTGATAAAGTTGATTATTCTGGAAACCATGTATGTTTTAGTCTGCTGAGGCTGCCATAACAAAATGCCATAGGCTAGGTGGCTTAAACAACAAATATTCAGTTCTCACAGTTTTGGAGGCAGGATTATCTAAGATCAAGATGCTAACTTATTATTTTACTGGTGAAGGCCCTTTCCCTAACTTGCAGACAAACCACCTTCCCACTGTGTCCTCACATGGCCTTTCCTTGGTCTCCTAATTCAATGGTTGTCAGGGTCCCACCTTTATGACCTCACTTAACTTAATTACCTCCTTATAGTCCTATCTCTCAATACAGCCACATTCATAGTCATGAATTCTGGGGGTGGTGGCAGGGGTGGAGGACACAAATTGAATCCATAGCATAGTATAAGATGAATTGTACTATATTTTTCTTTTTGTTATTGACTTATTTCATTTGGTGTAATGTTGTCAAGGTTCATCCATGTTGTATTAGAATTTCCTTCCTTTCTTAGAATGAAGAGTACACCATTGTGTATTTGAACTGCTAGTTCTTGTTCAGTTGATAGCTTCATTTACACACTTGAAAGGAGCATGTTGGCTTACCTGCTTTCTAAGGACCTTTCACTTGTAAGAATCTATGATTTTAAATGTGGTAAACGAATATGTTGCAAATGTAAACATGCACCATTCATTGTAAAAGAACAAGGACTAGAAAGTATATGCCAACATTTTAATAATGATTGTCTTTAAGTGACTCCATCTGGGGGCTGGGTAAGAGGAGGTTGAGTTACAGTTTTGATTAGGTGAAACACTTTATTGACATGTATTATTTGGATTTTGCATTAATTTTATATTGTGGGGAAATAATGCAGAATATAACTTTTCCCCTTATGAATTTGAGTGGTTCATGTGTTTTAACTTTAGAGCTGTACCCTTTCTGGAGGGAAACATCATGGACCTGTTGAAGCCCTGAAGCAAATGTTATTTAATCTTCAGGCAGTGCAAGAAAGTTTCAATCAGAATAAAACTGCAGAGCCAAAAGGAGAAATTAAACAAGTAAGCATAAACTTAATTTATGAATTGAAATCTATGAATGCAAATTGAGATCTGTGAAGGATACGATTTCCTCCTAGATCTTTTTGTAGTTTTTCCCTCTAGTTTTATGTTAATAAGCATGGTATATAGTGAACAAATATTTAGAGGCATACTTTAGGACTGTTGCAAAATAAAGTTATATTTTTAGAATTAATAGTATATATATATAAGCTTTACTGAAAATTATTTACTAGATTTATTTCCTTGGGAATACAGACAATATTTCTTAATGTGTTCTTATTAATCACATATTAAATAACATTTAAGTTTGTAATTATATAACATTTTCACTATTTCATTATATTTGGTGTTTTCAATAATAGATCTCAGAAGATGATCTCTCTAAATTACAGTTGAAGGAAAGTATGGCTCCTATTACTAGGTCACTTCAAAAGTAAGTGTTCTCTGTTAATTTCTGAGTATGTTATGAATACAAATCTGTTTTAGTCACTGCTTTGATTGAAATCAGAAGGTTACAGGATGGACTTAAGTAGCTCTAAGAAGGAAGAAATGTACTAGGTATATTTAAGCTTCCTGGAGCATGTTGTTTAACCCTCAGACTTTTCTCTTAAACGTTTGCTATTCTCTATTTAAAATATTCTTAGGGCTTAATGAGATAACTGTGGACACCTAAAATATAATAGCTGTGAATGGCCTGGAGAAATTTTCCTTTTCCCTTCTGAGTAATATCAACAATTTGAGAGAGCAATGGTGTGAATATTCTGGAAGGACAACTTGTGCTTGAGATGTGTTGTCCTGTGTTCTCTCTAGAAGAGGTAAATAACTGTATCATTGTTTGATGTATCTCCACAGAAATCTAAAGTGAGTATAATGCCCTGGATGTAAAGATAGGTCCAAATGCCCTAAGGTGTTAATCTACTTATTTTCTTAGTTCCATTATCTTAAAAGTTGGAAAGAATGCAATTCTTTCCTATAGTCATGATATTGATGGAAGAGAAGGTTATATTTTAGGGATTTGGTTGTGTGAATATGAAGTGCCCTCAAAAGATGGAATAGGCAGTTTAGTTAATGCTAAGATTAAAATTTTTTACTTTGTAACATTATTTTGCTTGGCTGTAAGTGGGCTAGACAAATACTGACTACCGTTTGTCTTTTCAGAATTGCTTAGGATTCTCTTATGTAAGGAAGCAGTGGAAAAGTGAAACCCTAGACTTGTAAACTTATAATTGTCATGAGAAAGATATGTATCTCATTTTTGTTTTCATACTTTAAAAAGTATGTATGGATTTCTGCCACTATTCTAGGTAGAAATAATGCCTCTTTCTTTGTTGCTTGCCATAGTCTTGGCTATAATGTTTCATATCTAATAGGGTTCAGTGAGTAGTGATACTAATAACTAATCTTTATTGAACATTTACCAAGTATCAGTATTCTTAGTGCTTTGTATGTAATTCATGTGATTTTTACAACCCCGTGAGGTAAGTACTATTATTTGCTCCATAATACAGATCAAGTAATAAAGTAACTTGCTCAAGGCTGCCTGGCTAGTAAAACAGCACTGGAATTCAAACCAGACAGATTCTACAGTCTCTGTTCCTAATACTACTCTCATTAATGATAGTGGTGCATTATCCTTTTAGTCTCTGTGCAGTACCTCAATTGATTATCTTGGATAAAGACCTCCTTCTGCTTTAAAATTTAAAGTAGATGACCTTAAGCTTTCCACAGTTCTTAAAAACATTGATATTGAACTTGTGTCACAAGACTTGTGTATTTCCTGAGTTGAAAGTACGTAGCCCAGAAGATGTTTTTCTTGGTGGAAATGAACTCTGAACCATACGTAGTTAACCACAAAAATTGATACTGATTGTACAGTTGCTTTTACCATTTTCTATAATTTTTTTTAATAGTAGTAACTTTTTTCTAGCTTAGACCATCAGTAATCTTGTCTACAGAATGCCAGTTTTAGAGAGTAAGAGTCCAGTTTTGTTAGATGGGTCTTAGCTGTTGATTCTTTTGGATTAGCTGACGCAACCTTAATTTGGCTTTTATTTTACATTTTGAAAGTATTATCAGTAAGGCATTTGTAGTATTATGAAGTAAGTTTAGATTTATGAAGAAAGCATGTCATTTCCCCTCTCCCCCTTATTTTCAGTCTTTAGATAGACTGTTTTAAGGACAACTTAAAATTAATTCAATCTCAGAATTTCTCTTACAAGACTGCAAAGTAGCCGTTTAGGATTATGGTCATCTTTTCATACTTAAAAGGAACCCAACTTTTGCAGAAGTTATAGGTTGTATTTTAGGAGCTTTAGTTACTTTTCTAGGGTGTTTCTCCCCAATCCTCAAATAACTGGATTTTCTCACAGTTTGGATTGCTAACCAGTTCATTAAAATATCTTTCATTAGCTTTAGGAAACTGCAGGATCTTGGTATGGGTTCTGTTTACTCCCCTGGACACTCAGTTTTCTTAGGTTCTCCTATTAGAAATAACAGAAAAATGTTCATTGGACCTGAAGTATAAATGGCTGATACAGCTTAAGGTGTTATTTTTTCCAGAAAGATTTTGCTTTTAGTAGGAATCAAAGTTATATTTGTTTTGTATCCCTATAATACTTAGTTTTGTCTTATGTGTTTACATATTAAAGTTATCATCTTTAAGCAAATGAAAGAATTGGTTTTTGAGCCAGTACCTTTTCTAGGATCTTTTATTATGTCGTATAAGCTTAGGATGGTTGTAAAAAATGAGCAATTGCATATTGTTCACATACTATAAAGGTGAGCAATGGTGGATGATTGCAGAATTATCAGTCCTCCAAAAATAATTTGGTTTTGGCCTCAGGACATGTAATTTTATATATTAATTGGAGATGAATGTGTAAGAATTCTCAATAATAAAGGTCATGCTGTGAAGACCATGCTTAGTGATAGCTGGAAAATTGTCTTGTTTCTCAGATCTCCTTTCCTGCTCAGTTTTCTGGTGTTCATTCTATACTAGGGATAGACAGAATTAGCTCTCAGACTTGCAAAACATGACCCTAAAGCAAAGATTTTTCTTTGTTCTAATGTGCCCGTATGTTACTTAGATCTAGAAAATAGTAGGCAGTTTGTCCAGAAAAGCCTTTTGTTCAGTTCTTGCTGAATACTAGGCTGAATATTGGTCAGTAAACATAGTCTTTAAGAGAACAGCCAATATAGTAGTATTAATAGAAACGTAAATGCAAGATATCAATAAGTAAATTAAAATATAGCTGAATTGTCATCATATAATCAGTGTTACTGAGTTTCTGGGGATTGATTTGTATGTATTTGAATGGTTACTGGTAGATGCATTGTCAAAATAAGAAATGAGTTTTTAAATTTCAGTTTTTAAGGTGAATGATTACCCAGTGTTGTAATATAATCCTTAAGTTGATCTTTTCCCCATTAACGTGCTTTTTCACTTTTTGACAGAAGAAAATCAAGAAAAATTTCCTTCTGCAGTTTTATCCTTCCCTTCTCCCTTACTTTCCTTTGAAATACCAGTCACTTTTGATAGTCTCTTTTCTAAGCTTTATTCTCAAAAGAGTTAGATGAAAGAAACTGCCAACTGATTGTGTAACTGAGGTAGAGCCACTAAAGGTTTCATATTTCTACTTAGCTTTTGTATTCCTTTCCTTTATTACCCACCCCCCCTCTCTACCTGACATTGTGTTTTAAAGGCGTAAAATATACTACATGGGATTAGAAAGGAAACCAGTTACAGTGAATTAATTATGAAAATATTTAAATACATTTCTGATTAGTAATAATATATGCTTCTCTTTATTGCATTTAAAATAAGACAATACATTTAAAATACAGGTAAGTTAAAACTCATTTTGTAAAAACGTGTATTATTGTGAAAGCCTTTTGCATAACTTGAATAAAAGCATTAACCATTTGTGTGGTCTTTTACTTAACCTTTCACATGTTGATCAGCAAACAGAGAATATTGGAAGACATTGATGTCTGGGTCACCACTGAGACTTCACTGTTTGGTGGCTCAACAACTAGACTTAAAATTTTCTAATAGTTACCTAGTTATGTCATATGAACTTCTAGACTGAGACAGAAAGAATAAGAGTAACTGTGTTACAGCAGTGGATTTAATAACTTGTAATTTTGTAACTATTATATAAACTTGTAATTTTGGAATAGTCATGAGTATAGAACATACCTGCAATGACTTATGTGATATGAAAATATCTCTGACTTCTGTGGCATGTGAGATCACTTTGGTCTGTTGCTTACATTCATAATGGAAGGAAATGCTAATTTAGAGATAGCATTTAGTGAAAATAAAGATAATTTTTTTTCCCCATCCCATTGTATAGATCTTCAAATCTAAAGAATCTGTGGTCCTCCAATTTGTAAACAATGAGATCGAATTCTAGCCTCTTGTCTTTCTGTATCTTGAATCACAACCTGAAAAGAAAAAGGAAGATAAGCCCCAAGTATTATATTTACAGATTGTATTCTTCCTCATAAATGTGTCTAGGAAGAAGAAAATTCTTTAAGTAGAGATTATTATAGGATGTAGAAATAATAAAGTCTAGTTTTACCTCTAATTGCTTAGTAACCCTGGATGAGTTATTGTCATTTAGTTAATGAAGATGACAGTCTCAAAAATTAACAGAAGCTGTTGAATGGGTGTCAGAATTCAGATTCTTACTACATTTGAGTGTCTAAGAAGTAGAGTACAGGGAAATAGATACGATGTAATATAGTAATTAACACTACTAGTTTCCTCCATCTTCTTACTCTTGGTAAAGTGGAGGGTGTATTTTATTTATTATACATCATTGTAACTTCTCACTAATTTCTCACCTTAGAGATTACTTCATGTCATAAATGTTATATTATTTCTGTTTTTCTTAGTCTCTTGTTTACAAGAGACATATTTTTGGATGGTTGATTAACATTTTCTGAGTGATCCTCAAGGATCTGAAAGGTAGGGGAGAGGGAAAGCTGGAAGAATACTTTCAGAGGAAGACTGGAAAGTTAAGGGTCCCTGTCTTCTTGGTTTGTCTGAGGAATGATTGGGAAGACCAGGTTGCTGGTATAATACTACATTATTCAATGTAATTGTCATTTGTTTTCCCCATGCTCAATAAAAATGAGTTTTCCTCAAATGTAACTGATTCTTTAGTGCTATTTTTAAAATTTTAGCTGCTTTGAATGTATATGCTAAAAATGAATTATGTCCTTTATTTCTTAAATGATATACTTAGTATATCAGAAGGCATCATCTCTCTCTGAAAATCACATGGAAAAGATGTTCTAAGTGTGATACAAATGATACCTGTTATTGTTTTTTATTAGGCTACTTGGTACACTTAAAAAAGAAAATCTTTAAATGTCAAAGATAAGTTTTTATCTGTTTATAGAATTTTAGATGAATTACTTTAGCCCTGAGTTATTCAGATTGCAAGGTTTCATAAAGAAAAATTTTCTTAGTTTTGATGCTAAACATATTCCATAAGTTTATCTCTTATACTGATTTTGAAGTTAATAAACAATGTAATGACCATTTCTTACTGTCTGCATTACCTATTCAGTCCTTGATGTTGGTTGATAATGTGTTTTATACTTTTTAATGAAGGGCTTTGCACCATTTATCTCGCCTGAGAGACCTGGTTGATGATACCAGTGGGAAACAGTCACCGAAAATATGAAGAGGAAAATAAAAGTTTAACCAATAAATAGTCACCACAGAACAAAATGTATTTTTTTCATATCGCTTAAACTGACAAAGTTAACTATAAGCCATACGTTATTCTGTGATTGGTTCAAGTATTACATATTTTTTAAAAACCAGACTTGAATACGTCCATATATTTTTTTGTGGCCTCTCTTCATTTTGTGCCAAAATACCAGAGGTGAATTGGGAGGACCCATAGTCCTAGTCTGACTTTGGTCTTCAGGCTATCATATGTCTAATAGTCAAAGATGGATGTTTTCTGTTCTTGAAGGTAACATGGACTTAAACCTTCTTCAGCATCCTCAGGATTTTATCATCTGGTTCTGGATCATTTAGAAGCTTTTCCTGATTTCTATCCAAAATCTCTTAATTAAATAGGCTCATAAAGTTAGCATCCAACATAAGGAGCTTAAGGAATATCAAAATTGTTGATGTATCTTATCCACATGGAAGTATGTTACTTTCAGGTCTCATAAAGCAAACATTTAAGAATATGTTGTATTTGCAAATAACATTGATGGAGTGCTAAAAGGAATGTTTTATATTGTGAATTCCAGGAAAACCTCATTTAATTAATGCTTTGATTTTATGTGAGATAATCTGACAGTACTTGACAGTTTTTAAAACACTTTGCGGGGGATATTTAAGAATTTAATATTTTGATATTTCTTAGATTTAAATTTTGAGGTTAGCTCAAACTAGTAAAAACTATTTGACCAATTGCTTTATGAAATTTGGTAACTGAAATGAATATGGAAAATCAGTTAACTATATTAAAGCTATTTTGTAAATGCTGAACTTTTATTTAAAGCAATCTATAGTCTTGAAGATTTGTCACTAGGTAGAACTAAACAAAGCTCTCTAATTTTGCAACTTCTGCCAAGTGAGCTTCTGACGAGCAGGAAGTATGTTTACTAACAAAGAAGAAATAAGTCAAGATGTGGTGAAGTGTATTAAAAAAGCCTGATGAAATTAAAGAGTATGTTTGTATGTATACAAATTAACACTACTCAAATTTTGGAGCATTTTTTGCTAGTACCTTTACTGTCAAGAATTTCTAAGCACATTGGGTCAAAGAATTCCTGCCCCCCCACCACCTCAATTTAAAACACCATATAAGACCTTTGTTACAGAAATTACATGTCAAAGACTGTAGAGTGAATCCTGTCTTCCCCTTGCCGAGTGAGTCAGAGTCACTACTGTTCTTTTTGCCCAGTGTGAGAGTCACTTGCTAGTAAGTTTGTTTTGTTTACTCTGGATGTGTTTTTGCCACCGACACACATTGAATTTTCTGATTACCGTCTTCTGCTTCACAGCAACTAGTTTGCATGCAATGAAACAAGACATTACTTTGATGATTGTGATGTGGTTGGCCGTTAAGTGTGAATGGATTGATTTTAAGTTGGATGAATTGAGCTTTTTTTAAGTGGATGAATTAATGGATCTGAGTTGAGCATGTTTCAGTGAAATCTAGGATTTGATGAATTCTAAAGGCACAGCAGATACAAGATAATTATGTATTACATGTTGATCAGACATATTTAATGTACATAGACGGAATCTGCAAAGGGACTATGCTTAATGACTCTCTGTAACACTGATTTGGTTAGTGCTTCATTTGCAAAAACATATCTCCTAATACTAAATAAGATAAACTTGTTCTAGAATTTTAACTAATATTTTAAGAAACTTGATGATACTTATCCCAAAGTTTTTTGTATTAAGGAAGTTTTAAGTTTTTTAGCAAAAAGAAACTTTTAATGATTAATTGTAACCTTTAAAAAAATATCAATGATGCAGTAAGAAAAATGTAAATGATAAATGTTCAATAAATTATTAAAGGAATTTAATTGAATATTTTAGCATTTTTTTGAGATTTCCAAAGGAAAAAAGGAGACATCAGTATTGAGACGACTGAGTTGGGAATTTAAGGCAATTAGATTTTAAAAATAGCATTGTGAATATAAGGCTTTATCAACCCTTTTCTCTCTTTTAGGTGTATTGAAAAATAATGAATAGAAAAAGTGATAAAACTTTAATGACATTTCAAGTTTTTAATTGAGTGAAAAAATTGAACAAACCTAATTACAAAAGTTATTTGAGATCCAGGGATAAAACTGTGATGAATATGTGAAGACTTGAACTTAACTACATTTTCTTTATTATCAGTAGGAACTCTTCAGTTTTTTCTGGGATAATTCATTTCAGATTCATAGAGATTTCTGACCACATTGAGGAACACTGTGTTGGGTTCATTTGGGTTATGTGTTTCTCTCTCTAGTTTTGTTATTTCTTGTTGAAATTTATGAATGTGGGTTTTGGGTATTTTGTATATTTAATGTTTGGGATAATGTTAAATCATAAATGTAAATCATATATAGTTATACCAAAATGTTGCCTGAAGATAAGTCATGGCAAGATTTTCTTCCCCTGATGTTTTGCATATGTGGAATCACTCATAGTTTTGATTTTATGTTTCCTCTTTTTCTGTCCTGCTTTTCACAATGTCTCAAAATCTCTTTGGTAGAAGTGCTCTCAGAAGTAAACTTGCTAAGGGGTGGGCTGAATTGGGGGTTGGGATTGACCCATATAATACACTGTGCTGTGCTTAGTCGCTCAGTCATGTCTCACTCTCTGCGGCTCCACGGACTGTAGCCTGCCAAGCTTCTCTGTCCGTGGGGATTCTCCAGACAAGCATATTGGATGGGTTGCCATGCCCTCCTCCAGGGGATCTATCGAACCCAGGTCTCCCACTCTGTAGGTGGGTTCAGTGCCTTCGGAGCCACCAGGGAAACCCAGGAATAATGGAGTGGGCAGTCTATCCGGTCTTCAAGGGATCTTCTGACCCAGGAATGGAATGGGAGTCTCCTGCATTGCAGGCAGATTCTTTTCCCGGCTGAGCTACCAGGGAGGCCCATATGATACACTCCAGTGTATAAAGTAGGTGACTAATGAGAACCTAGTACAGCACAGGGAAACCGCTTAGGGCTCTGTGGTGACCTAAATGGGAAGGGAATCCAAAAAAGGGTGTGTGTACAGTAGGTTCACTTTGTTCAGAAGCATCGTACACAACATTGTAAAGCAACTGTTTTCCAATAAAAATAATTAAATGGCTAAAAGGCAAGTAGCATGAAAGGGAGCAAAACTGATGTATGGCTAAGATCTTTTTTGAACAAAAACCTAATTTTTTATCTTCCCAGTTTATTCTACATTGTCCTTACTGTAGACCAGACCTGACCAACTCTCTGTGTAGCAGCCTCTTTACTGAGACTAGTCCATTTGCCTCCTAATACTTGTTTCAACCTTAACCATTCTTCCCCTCATTTTTGGCTCAAAGATATCCTAACGAGTCTTTGCAAGACACTGTTATGCACACCACTACTGAAATCTTACTGATTTATTTCAGCAAGTTTGCTGTAGCTAAATTGCTTTACTCAGATTCTCCCAAACTTCATAGGTATGTTTTCATTTTCACCTTTGTACATATTGTTTCCCATACTTGAAATACTGTGCAATTTCTTTAAAGCTCTGACAGAGTTTATCATTTATTCCCCAAACACTTAAACCTTCCAAACTCTGGTAGGTTGGCTCTCCTTTATCTTTCCCCACCACGTGTTTAACTGTTAGATTTCTTACTTTAAGTGTTGGATGTACCTCTTGTAGCAGAATTTGTATCCCAGGGGAGAAAATGTCTTAAAAAATACGAGGTTGATTTTGTTTTGTCTCCTTGATAGTGTCTCTTACATAGTGATGTAATAACCAGAGACATGTTAAATTGATTATTTTAAGCCAGGTTTCCCGTGTAAGATTGTAAATTCATGGTAGAAACCACATCCTTTATGTGATGTCCTACAAATCCTTTTTAAAATGAGGTAAATTAAACCTATTTTGGAAGAGGTTTCTTTTTTGTTACTGCAGTTTATCAAACAAGGTTAACATTTAGGTATTTTGGGTGACTTGGCTGTAAGCTTTCTAACGTCTTGAGCCTTCAAGACTTTTACGGTTTTTGGGTTTTTCTGTATTCTGCATTTCATCCGGTACATGACCTATGTTACAGATCCGTTCCCCAGACTAAGTCTAGGGAAGCTTTCAGTGACTGGTTTTCATTTTGTTGCTTCTGTGAGCCTGGCTAGATGGGAACCTGTCAGTCTGGGTCCAGTTTAGAAACAAACCACCCAGTGATTTTAAATAGGAGCAACTCAACATACAAAAGTTTTAAACTAGTCAGACCCACCGGAGTTCAGTGTTTGCAGCAGCCAATGAAGTGGTGTTGCCCTGGACCTGGCTGGCTGCCTGCCTCCCAGGTTCCACAGAGCGGGGCCAGAAGTTCTGAATTATGACAAAATAGGAGAAGTCTATCTGGTACCCCAGAGCTAAGGGAGCAGACTCAAGGAGGGACAAGCCTGTAAGGACAAGCAAGTACTCAAGGACAAGGGATCTCAGATGGGAGTCAGACCTTGTTGAAGGGGTAGTTGCAGCCCACTGGATGGCAGAGAAGTTTATAGGCTTGCCCAGACCAGAGTCGGTTTGCAGTCACTGGGCAAGCAGGAAGCCACCCTTCAAGGTTCAGGGGAGCTGCAGCTAGTGACCAAGTGTGGGCCTGGAGAGGGAGTGAGGGAGCCTCCGCATGCTGGACGGTGCTGGCTGGATGCCAGGAGCAAAAGAGATTTGTACTGGGGAAGTTGAAAGAAGGTGATCACTGGCCTGGGCCAGGTCTGTGTGACGTTGCCAGGGAGAACCATACATTCTGGGATGGTGACTGGGCCAGAGAACCACTGGGTTTCTTCATATCCGTCGTGTTAACTGATGCTGGAGCTGCCGGAAAGCTGCAAGTGAGCCCCTTCAGGGTGAATTTGGAGCTGAGAGACTATGAATTGTTGACTGGCTCAGAAACTTGTCAGGTTCTTGAAAGATTTTGGTGGGAAAAAGCATCACAAAGGGAAATTAAAAATTGCTTCACCTGTCCACCTCTGACATCCTGTTTTGCAATATAGCCTGTCCAAACCAAGAACCTGGCATAAAGGTAAAATAACAAAAATGTCAGCTCATTTAGGAAACAGGCCCAATAAGAAACCTTGGGTCAATACTTTCAAAACCTAATAAATTTGATAATTTTATAGAAGAAACTCTGAACCAGAAATCTGGGACTGTTATAAACATTCTGGAATTATACAAATGAAGATCAGAATTTTAGAGGAGTAGATTGCATTTAAGTGTTTTTCATCGTGGTAGCCCCATAGGTTTTATATGAGTGTTTCTGGAAATTGAGCATTTCTTGCAATTGGAATGCTTTGCATTGTAGTATATTGCTTAAATTAAGCCATGATTTGTTTTTCTGTGTCTTCCACATATTACCCTTATTTAATTTTGCCTTTCAAGGCAATCTCATACACAGTTTGGTCGTCTTAAAATACTGAAACCAACAAAAATAATGCTACTTCCATCTTTCAGGCTGTCTTTAATTTCTAAGTACTTTGGACACAATTTAATGTTCATAATTGCCTCACTTGTAATAATGTCATCTGGCTTTCCTTTTATTGTTTAAATGTCTAAATTGATCCAGAGCCCTACCTAACAGCAAGACGCTAGAGTATGCATTTATTTTGCATATTGATAGGAGGATTGATATATATTAGTTTTAGGTGTCTGACATAATGATTGAACGTTTATGTGTAAGTCTAGTTAATATCCATCCACTTTAATTTTTTCTTACTGCCACCCATAGCTGATTTTTTCCAGCTTTGTTGAGGTATAATTGGCAAATTGTAAAGATACTTAAAGTGTATGTTGTGTATACACATTGTGAAAAGATTCTCCCATCTTATTAATATATTCATCACCAATTACTGTCTTTTTTGGGACAGTTAATTTTTTTAAAATGTGGTATCAGATGTCCAACATGCATAGAATAGGTACATGAAAAGTCTACATATGATTCTTTGATGATTTATTCCATTCAGCTAGCATGCATTTGATTTCCCTGGTGGCTCAGACGCTAAAGTGCCTACAATGCAGGAGACCCAGGTTCAATCCCTGGGTCGGGAAGATCCTCTGGAGAAGAAAATGAATGGCAACCCACTCCAGTACTCTTGCCTGGAAAATTCCATGGATGGAGGAGTGTGGTAGGCTTCAGTCCGTGGGGTCACAAAGAGTCAGGCACGACTGAGCAACTTCACTTTCACTTTTCAGCATGCATTTGGCTCTGTGGAGGTGGGAAGGAGGAGAGGAGAGGGTAGGGATAGGAGAGATGATGGCAAATAAGGTATGACATCACGAGGAACTCGATGGAAATATGTAGACAGATATATTACCACCAGGTAAGTATTGTTTCAGAGAAATGAAGATGGAGCAATAGCTATTAAGGCACAGATGATGGAAAGTACGACCAACCTAGACAGCATATTAAAAAGCAGAGACATTACTTTGCCAACAAAGGTCCGTCTAGTCAAGGCTATGGTTTTTCCAGTGGTCATGTATGGATGTGAGAGTTGGACCATAAAGAAAGCTGAGCACTGAAGAATTGATGCTTTTGAACTTGTGGTGTTGGAGAAGAACTCTTGAGAGTCTCTTGGAGCGGAAGGAAG